>NC_088229.1:28454464-29054464 GCF_036934945.1 Oncorhynchus masou masou
GGCAGGAAGGGTCAGGGCAGGCGGGGTCAGGGCAGGCAGGGTCAGGGCAGGAAGGGTCAGGGCAGGCAGGGTCAGGGCAGGAAGGGTCATGGCAGGCGGGGTCAGGGCAGGAAGGGTCAGGGCAGGAAGGGTCAGGGCAGGCGGGGTCAGGGCAGGCGGGGTCAGGGCAGGCGGGGTCAGGGCAGGCAGGGTCAGGGCAGGAAGGGTCAGGGCAGGAAGGGTCAGGGCAGGAAGGGTCAGGGCAGGAAGGGTCAGGGCAGGCGGGTCAGGGCAGGCGGGGTCAGGCGGGGTCAGGGCAGGCAGGGTCAGGGCAGGAAGGGTCAGGGCAGGCGGGGTCAGGGCAGGCGGGGTCAGGGCAGGCGGGGTCAGGGCAGGCGGGGTCAGGGCAGGCGGGGTCAGGGCAGGAAGGGTCAGGGCAGGCAGGGTCAGGGAAGGCAGGGTCAGGGCAGGAAGGGTCAGGGCAGGAAGGGTCAGGGCAGGAAGGGTCAGGGCAGGAGGGGTCAGGGCAGGCGGGGTCAGGGCAGGCGGGGTCAGGGCAGGCGGGTCAGGGCAGGCGGGGTCAGGCGGGGTCAGGGCAGGCAGGGTCAGGGCAGGAGGGGTCAGGGCAGGCGGGGTCAGGGCAGGCGGGGTCAGGGCAGGCGGGGTCAGGGCAGGCGGGGTCAGGGCAGGCGGGGTCAGGGCAGGAAGGGTCAGGGCAGGCAGGGTCAGGGAAGGCAGGGTCAGGGCAGGAAGGGTCAGGGCAGGAAGGGTCAGGGCAGGAAGGGTCAGGGCAGGAGGGGTCAGGGCAGGCGGGGTCAGGGCAGGCGGGGTCAGGGCAGGCGGGGTCAGGGCAGGCAGGGTCAGGGCAGGAAGGGTCAGGGCAGGCAGGGTCAGGGCAGGAAGGGTCAGGGCAGGAAGGGTCAGGGCAGGAAGGGTCAGGGCAGGAAGGGTCAGGGCAGGCAGGGTCAGGGCAGGAAGGGTCAGGGCAGGAAGGGTCAGGGCAGGAGGGGTCAGGGCAGGCGGGGTCAGGGCAGGCAGAGTGGTCAAAAGAGAAACAGGAGTACGGGAAAACACGCTGGTAGGCTTGACGACGCAAGACGAACTGGCAACAGGCAAACAGAAAACACAGGCATAGATGCACAGGGGATAATGGGGAAAATGGGCAACACCTGGAGGGGGGTGGAGACAAGCACAAGACAGGTGAAACAGATCAAGGTGTGACAGTAGGGATATTTGAACTATTTTGAACTGAATGTGATGTGAATAACGACAAAGTCCGATAGCAATAAGATCAAGAATCGTGACCAGTGACCATATATCTAATTTAAAATCAGGCAGACTTAAACATATTTCATTGCTAAGACAACCAAAATACCTTGGACATGGATCCCTTGCAAAAATGTTCTATATCTCAATACATCTCCCCCAGTTAAATAAAGGACAAATAAAAGAAAGATAATTGCCTATGTGAGTCTGACAGAGGCAGCTGTGTTGCCAGGTCTGCTGACGGAGGTGCAGTGCCAGTCAAAGAGGCTGAGGAAGGGAGCCAAGCACAGAGGCGGAGGGCCTGAGGAGGAGGAGAACATGGAGAGCAGGAGCGTCAGCTCCACCAACAGGCTGCTAGGACATGTACATCCCTTTCTTCTCTCCTCCATTCAAACTTTCTCATCTAGTTTTCTAACCTTAAGTGTTTTGGTTAACTTTCTTGAATATTATGAATGGGGATGACATTGTAGCTTGTTGTTTTTGAAAGATACCCCAAGATCATGTTATTTGTCCAAAGCAACTATCCAAGTGTCTAAATAGTTACAGACCTTTGGATGATCATCTTGTAGAATGGATTGCACCACTGGAGTACCCGGGTCTCTTCCTCAGACCCCAAGTTAACTTACTTTGGTTCATAAGTGGCCCTCTCCCATATGACTTTCTTGGACTTCCAGTTTAAGTTCTTGGACCAATCAGATAATTTCATAGGCCAATGCATATGTCTTTGGAATGCTCCATCAGTAGCCTGAAACACTTGTGAATGATTTCTTATGGGGGCGTATCTGTAGTACGAATCCTGCTTATACTTCAAGTCTGTTTCAGAATGATAATTTCACTCAGGAATCAACTGATCTGTTGGTGATGTGTTTCCTTCCTTGACAGGTGGTGTCTGCAAATCTGTCAAGAGAACAGAATCATGTGCTGGACAGGATAGTGGAGGCTCTTCGGCAGTACAGGGCGCAGTACACTGTACACTGTAGGGTGGGTTGCTGATTAGAATAGTAATTCTGTTGTCCGTGGATTGAGATTTGAAAGATGTGTTGTCATTTTCCTTCCCATCTCATTGAGAGCTTATTCAGGCAGTTTTTTCTGCAGGTGTTTGAGTGGACTTGTACAGAGGATGGTGGAGACAGACTAATGGACGTGGCCTCCCCTCCCTCTCAGAGGCTGCTGCAGTTTGCCAAGAGTGTACCTGGTGAGTTGGGCCTCATCTCGTACATCAGCTTCCTCTCCTTTCTTGTTTCTGCACTGATATGAAAGAACGAAACAGGTCAAATGGAAAGCAAATACCTGGTAAGCATACATCTTTTTGCTTTCAGCTACCATATGTTTTCAGATTAAAAAAAGTATTTCTCTCTCTGTGGCCCCTTCTGCTTCTGGATGACCTCCTGCTGTATTAACTAATCTAGCGTCTGGTGTCCGTGTAGGCTTTGAGCTCCTGAACTGCTCGGACCAGAGCACCCTCCTCTCTAGTTCCTCTGTGGAAGTCATGTTTCTGCTCTCAGCGCAGCAGTTCACCCAAAACCCGGCAGCCTGTAGTCCAGGTACTGACACCACTACACCACCATGAGGATTGTGGGTGTCAGAGTCATTTGGCCTGGCTCCATTTCAGCATACGTAAGAGGTAGATGATAGGGATGAAAATGGAACCGAGACGATTATGACATAGAGCTAATCGCCCCCCCCCCCCCAACCCACTTTATTTTACAAGCACTACAGCCTTTCAACATCTCAACTCATCATTGTCTGAAAATGAAGGAAAACATTCATAGTGGGACTGGCCCTGTAAACTCAGGTAAGGCACACTGTCCTTATTAGATACAGTATATCCACCACCATAGTAACCCATCTTACGAGCTTTATTTGCAATACTATTTGAAGAGAGGTTCAACGAATAAGGTCATTTTTTTGATGTTTTAGCTTATTTTCCACTACAGGCAAAAAAATATGCTAGACCGGAGAATCTAGACATTGCTAAATAACCAGCTAAACCACTTATTAAAAACTGTTTGGATGAAACCAAAACACGTAAGTCGAAAATATGCTAAAACTTCAAAATAGTGAACTAAAACCTTCAAAGAAGTTAGAATGAAGTGTTGCAATGGGGCAAAAAAGGAAATTATGTGTTTTTACTCTATCCTTCAATTGTGTGTCTTAGCTTGTGTGTCTGTGTGCAGGAATCAATGAGGACCTGCTCGGGCCGGTGATCAACTTCTTCCACAGCATGGCAGCATTGGGGGTGACCGAGGCTGAATATGCCCTGCTCACTGCTACAGTACTGCTATGCTCAGGTGACTGGCTCTCTATTCCTGACACATGACTGTATGAAAAGCTAAATGTATTTATTAATACCTTTTTAATACACATAACACAGTACGTTTTTATGAATAAAGACACACTTTTTATTGACTTATCATTTTCCTCCAAGAGTGTCTGAATATCTCCTCGAGCTTGCTCAGATAGTGATGACAAACTCATATATGTCGTTCTGTCATCTACTGTATCTGTTAGCAGACGAAGCGTCGCTGCGCGCGGTTACATGTGTGGAAAGCTTACAGGAGCTGATCCTGGAGCTGCTGTCCAGGGTGTGCGGAGCCTGGTGTGGAGCCCAGGGCCCTCAGGGAGCCCAGCGCTTCGCGCGCCTGTTGGGGAGACTCACAGAGCTGCGCACGCTACAACACAACCATCTCACCCTGCTCCGACAGCAGCCCTGAGACAGACACTGAGCACGGAGAGACAGGGATACAAATAGTTTAAATAAAGACTTAGTTTAATAGTTTAAATAAAGACTTAATGTTGTATGTTTTCTCGAATTTGTACCCAAAAAATGTAAGTAACACAATTGGCCATTTATGATTATGCGGTTTATCATGAAAATACCATTCTTTTGAGTGACTGGTTTTACTGTAAAGTCAATGACCAGTATTAAACCAATATGAGTTTTGTTATATGGAGTATACAGATGTATTAAAAAATAATTTTATCATACTTTGGGAGTCATTGTGTTTGTGTCAACTCCTTTCCAGGATGAAAATGAATCAACCACCTGGCCATAACACCGCTCTGGTAGATCTGTTATACCTTGTTCTCTTGGAGTTTAAAGGGATAGTTACCAAAAAATATGAACATGAATGATTTTACACTTACCTAGGATGTTGTCGGTCGACAGTAGTAGCTTGGCAGTTTAGTGCAAAACAGTTTATTGATATCAATTGTGTCTAACATCAGAAAACATGGCAATACACCTTACAGATACCTCAGTAATCCAACTTCTATTGCAACCACATCACTCCCACTCTGTGATAAAGGGAATTATTTCTCATGGTTGTTGAATTTATTTTCTTCAGACTGCTTTAATAAGTGCTCCACAAAGCAGGGATAATTCCTATTTGCTACTTTCAAAAACGAAATAACTTTTAAAACATTATATGTGAAAATATTAATATTAATATATAAGTAAAATATAAAAGTAAAGATATATTCAATGTTCTGTTCTGATATGTAACTGTGCCACTGTAAAAGCTGTGACTAGTTATCACTGTTGATGGCAGTAAAGCATAGTTGGGTAGAAACACATAAATCATACAGTCAAATATTGTTTGACAGATTCTAAAGTACATCGAAAAGTAATTATTTACTTTCATTTTGTGTTATGTAATCTATGCAAACTAAAAGACAAAAATAAAGAGAATACACATCGATTAATAAAATAATCATTTAAATAAATTACTTTAATCACTACGCACAACTTAATATTTTCAATACTCAGTTCAGTTGTTCTCTTTGTTCATGGAAGTGTCCAAATGAATAACTTAATTCAAGACATATCTACATGAAAAGAACCAAAACTATTAGTAGTGCTTTTGGGGACTTTTTTATAGCATATCTACTATTTTCTTACCATTTTGTGTTTTGAAGTTGTTGTATATGTTTTAAATTGATTTGTATAGTTATATTTATTATTTTCTTTTTCAAGACATACACAACACATGTCAACACAGAAAAGGAAAAAAGGTGACGTGACCAGAAGGAGTATATAAAAACAGAAAAACAAGGAGACAAATACAGCATTTAAGCAAACAAACAATACATACAAACATACATGAAAGATAAAGCTAATTAATGAAGCATCATTAACTGGAATATAATAATTGTAGTAGTAATTGTAGTAATTTCAGTAGTAATAACAACAGTAATAATCTGAACAATTATATTGTTAAAAAGCAGAAGGAATTAACCCCATTTCACTTTCGGGTGAGTCTTCATATTTTCAATCAAAAGGGCAAGAATCAATTCCAGTTCATTCTTGTCTCTACTACACCAATCACTCCTCTAATGCGTGCCTAGATACACATTTCAAAAGTGTCAATCAGAGTCTGATGGGGTTAGCATCGTTGGACTGTGGAGCTTTTTGAGAGGATATGTGAGTGTTTTGAAGCGGAGAGTGCAGGCTAAAAGCAGTGGCTGTTGAGGAAAGGTTGGGCAACAATCTATAAAACCATTGGTCTATACAATGTAATCATTTATTTTTCCATGTCCAGTTTTCCTCTTCATTTCCTCTTTGTTGGGTTACATCCATGTCCATCAAGATCATTGGTGTTTCCTCTCCCTACTTGTCAACCATGTGCCCAGATTGTAGTTATAAAGAGGTCTCCAAGCTGTGCAATGGGCTGGCGGGGCGGCAGAGAGAAGCAGTTGGTAGCCTTGCATCTTTTGGGTTCAGATGATCTCCATTCTCAGCGTTAGCAGCAGCAGTGGCATTGTTGTTGCAGTTGAGTGTAACAGGGAGGCTCTGCTGGCGGCAGGGGGCGGGACGGGAGGTGGAGCGGCAGCGGGGGGGAGGCTGAGGGGCCTGGGCAGGGGGAGGAGCTTGACGAAAAGCCAGGCGAATGTTGTTGCAGTCTGAGCGCTCTGATTCTTCGGTTTCAATGTCTGTCTCGTCAATCAAGGGGATGTTGTGGACCAAGTCACTGATGAGAAATTCCGGGTGTGCCATGAAGTCGTGGATGGAGTTCTTGGATTCCGGCTTCTCAATGCCATCATAAAGTGGGCTATGGAATGCTTTCACCACTCGGATCTATGTTGAGTTTTGTATAATAATGGTCAAACATGGGGAGAAATGCAGAAAGGAAAAGGGAATAGATGGGACAAACAATTGGAGAGAGATGTAGCATTTAAGCATTTAAAAGTGTGACAGTGGCAGAATTATTTGTCTGAACTCACCTGAAAGAGTTATGAAAAAATACAAAATTTGAATCTTCTGAAAATTCTACTAAATGTTAGTTAAATTCTAAATAGAAGGTGTTATCGTACAGTAGTAGGCTTGCCAGTGCGTGGGGACGTGTGCCTCTTTCTGACCAATAAGGTCATTCCTAGATATTATATTTGTCCATTTAAGGGACACCTTTTGCTCAAGAACTTGCTCAGAGGCAAATGTTCTGTACAGCCTCTTTAAAGGCAATAAATTACCTATGAGTTTGAAATGCCTCACTGACCTGATAAAACCTACTGTATGTGTACAATATGTACATGTCCACTTTGGAATACTCTGTAACTTTAAAGTAAATGAGGGAAAGTAAAACAAATAAAAACTGAAATAATGACTTAAATAAAAGTTAGTGTTGTCAGTTCAATATAAGATATTTAAAATGAATCAAATATCAATTGATGGATGCACAACCTTGTCTGAAACACACACACACACACACACACACACACACACACACACACACACACACACACACACACACACACACACACACACACACACACACACACACACACACACACACACACACACACACACACACACACACAGTTTTGTACTGAACTCTAAACTTACATACGGGACAAGTGAAACAAGCAGAACACAGAGCATGGGATTCAGATTAGTTCAAAAACCAAACAACAACTGACATGCCAAGACTGATCATGTGAGAGCCTCATTTACTGCCATGCTGTAAAAGAAACGCATTCGAGGTGGTCGTGCATGAGCTTGTCTTGGGTGCAAATGAAAATGGGTGTAGTTGGATGACATATTGTTTGGGTGATGCAACGTCCAATGAGTCATATTGCAGCTACCAGTTAAGCTAAGTGAACATCACACACAATACAGACCATTCACAGTAGTCACAGGCATCTGTAGACTTGATGAGTAATGTTGTTATATCATTGTAAAAGTTGTTATAATTTACTCTTGTGAATTTGGGGGTGGCTGTAAAAAAGCCCTTCCTTAACAGTGTATGTGAATAATTAGTTAAACTTCCAAAAAACGTATTATTGTAAGTGAATTGTATATATTCTATTGAACATCTTGAACGTGTACTTTTAAGTTATCTAGGGTATATCTAAACTCAGATGTTTTAGATACAGTACAAACAAATTTAAGGACATAAATTCCGTCCTCCAGCTCAGTACAAAAATGGCAATATTGTAGACAATGGATATATTACATAAGGCACTATAGACACCACACTGGAATTGCCAGTGCTGTACAACAAACCATTACCTTCAATGTCAGAACAATTGTTTTAAAAACTGTTCCTCAACATCACATTATACAGTGCCTTCGGAAAGTATTCAGACCTCTTGATTTTTTCAAAATAAATGACAATTTTACAGCCTTATTGTAAAATGGATTAAATCGTCCCGTCCCCCCTCATCAATCTACACACAATACCACATAATGACAAAATGGAAATACCTTGTATACATAAGTATTCAACCCCTTTGCTATGAGACTCAAAATTGAGCTCAGGTGCATCCTGTTTCCATTGATCATCCTTGAGATGTTTCTACAACTTGATTGGAGTCCACTTGTGGTAAATTCAATTGATTGGACATGATTTGGAAAGGCACACACCTGTCTATATAAGAGCCCAGAGTTGACAGTGCATGTCAGAGCAAAACCAAGCCATGAGGTCGAAGCAATTGTCCGTAGAGCTCCAAGACAGGATCTGGGGAAGGGTATAAAAAAAATGTCTGCAGCATTGTAGGTCCCTAAGAACACAGTTGCCTCCATCATTCTTAAATGGAAGAAGTTTGGAACCACCAAGACTCTTCCTAGAGCTGGCCGCCCGGCCAAACTGAGCAATCAGGGGAGAAGGGCCTTGGTCAGGGAGGTGACCAAGAACCTGATGGTCACTCTGACAGAGTCCTAGAGTTCCTCTGTGGAGATGGGAGAACCTTGCAGAAGGACGTCCATCTCTGCAGCACTCCAACAATCAGGCCTTTATGGTTGAGTGGCCAGATGGTAGCCACTCCTCAGTAAAGGCACATGACAGCCTGTTTGGAGTTTGCCAAAAGGCACCTAAAGACTCACAAACCATGAAAAACAAGACTCTCTGATCTGATGAAACCAAGATTGAACTCTTTGGCTTGAATGCCAAGTGTCACGTCTGGAGGAAACCCTGCACCATCCCTACGGTGAAGCATGGTGGGCGTGTTTTTCGGAGGCAGGCACTGGGAGACTAGACAGGACCAACGCTCCCCATCTATCCTGACCGAGTTTAAGAGGATCAGCAGAGAAAAATGGGAGAAACTCCCCAAAGACAGGTGTGCCAAGCTTGTAGCGTCATACCCAAGAAGACTCAATGCTGTAATTTCTGCCAAAAGTGCTTCAACAAAGTACTGAGTAAGTGTCTGAATACTTACAGTACCAGTCAAAAGTTTGGACACACCTACAAATATTAATATAATATTGAATACATCAAAACTATGAAATAACACACGTTTTTAATTTTTGATAAATTAGCAAACATTTCTAAAAACCTGTTTTTGATTTGTCATTATGGGGTATTTTGTATGTAGATTGATGAGGGGGAAAAACAATTTAATCCATTTTAGAATGAGACTGTGACATAACAAAATGTGGAAAAAGTCAAGGGGACTGAATACTTTCCGAAGGCACTGTAAGCATGGGAAAATCTAAATTTGAAACATTTATGATGCACCACCAGTTGTTCTGTGTCCAGCCACCACATACCCATCTCCTTGTACAAAAATAATAAGAAGTGATGGGTTATTCATCAACTCAAAGTCAGCACCCATTCACACAGAACTCAACATAGGTCTTAATAGGCCTTATGGTAAGCTTATGGTAAGCTTGCTTTAATATTGCAAATACATTAATAAATAGGATGTTTCTGTAATGACTATAGCTGGTCCGAAATGGTAAAGAGATACACATATTGTGAAGTATAATAAAATAATAATAATACATTCATTCCCACAGAGCAAATAAGTGTGTGAACATGAATGCAATCATATTCTCTTCCGATAGGCACTACAGGCTGAATCCTAACTTGAGATACATGTGAGTAACTAAAACCCTTGTTGAAATCATGCACTGATATAAAAAGGGAGATTCGTGTGAAAGTCCAAGTTTTGGGCGAGCGTTAGAAATTATACTTAGGTCCTTATTCCTATTCGCTCAGTGGACTGTACCTCAGCATGCACAAACAATATGATTTGTTTGTTCATTCCTCCATCAAGCATAGCCACAAAGACCCATTTCGTCAGCAAGCACCTCTAAAAAGACCAACCTTTGTAGCAAGCACAACCAAAAAAACATTCTAACTGTGAAAATGACCACAAAGATCTTGCACAAGAAGCGACATGACCCAATAACGTTGTTGTGATGAGGGAGTCAGGCAACACAGAGACACTGTTAAGGTTGACTTGTGCTGATTTGTTTTTCCAAGGAGCTGTTTGTTCCCATAAAGTAAATTATTTACAAAATAAATCATCATTATGTGCCCTCTGATTTCATGTCCTCTTGTGAAAATTGTAAACTTTCGAGTATAGTGCCCGCAATGATCTATATAACACCACAGCTGTTGAAAATGAACTATTACTCAAGTCAATGTATTCACTTGATTTCTTTCAAATGGGCCACCTAAAGATCTCAGAAGAGGATGAGAAGGTCTGTTTTACTGTGGTGGAGCATGAATCCCATGAACACTTCAGATTTATTGAAGTACACTAAACAATTTACGCAAGTCGTGGTTAGGCTCAATTCATTTTCACTCAGTCAATTCAGGGAATGAAATGGCAATTCTATTCATGAATTGGTCAAACTATTCTCAGTGAAGATAATGGACCATCCATCAATGTACACAGTATGATTAAGGGGGAAACAATGAGAACTACCTATAAAGCTGAACAGCAAAACAATTACGTAAAAGACCCGCTGAACAATGCAATTTCAGAAATAGAAGCTAGTGTTGCTACATTCAGATATCTACTAACCTTCCTAACATACAGAATAATCTGTGGCTGTATATAAGAGAAATTAACAAATCAAAAAGTCCTCAAAGGAAATGATAATAGGCAAAGTGCACAACACTTAATGGTCTGTTTTTGAATATGGGTTGCATTATACCAAATTCTGCAATGCCACCTCCAAAGGAAATGGAGACATTTGGCATAACTGCATGCAACAGATATATGGCGTGTTTTGCCCTTCAATTATGGTGTATTTTGACATATGTAAGCTGTCAGTCAAACTGAACCGAAGTTAGCTGTCAGTCAAACTGTGTAGAAGTGAAACCAAAACTTAAGCTAAAAGGCATTCATTCTAACTGGTTAAAATGTTAAAGTTAAGGTTTGGGATAGGTTAAGGATAGGGTTAAAACAGAAACAATAAAACAAAAAAGGAGTGCCTAGCACTAAGATTGAACCCGCATTGCTTGGAGCTGTAGTTTGCAGTTTAAGCCCACCCTCAACCCATCATTGATTTATCTCAATGGAAACATATCATTGAATAATCTCAATGGAATAAGATCATCTGTATGTTTGATAAGAAAAGAAAACAACAACAAAAATGAACCATAATAAGAGCAGAGTAGGCCTACATTAGGAAATAAAACTATCTTCCTTCATGAGATGCAGAACCTACAATGAGAGAGAATGAAAAAGACCAAGTAAAATGAGGGTAGTTATTTGTACAAAGCAACACTGCAGATCCTATTTTGGCAGTCTGATCGAACCTAGGGACAGAGAAAGATTTGTATTGGTAGGGTGACCAAACAGTAACATCTCAGAAATGTCACTGTTTCAGGCTTACACTCGAAGGTTTACAACTGTCTAGAAGTGCACAAACCCAAAATACATGTTCTTTTTATTTTTGTGTTTTTTGTCTTTTTTTTACCTTGATTTGACATAAGAAATTCTTTAAAATTGGCATCGTCGTAATGCTCTGAATAAAATGTGTATCTCTTTGAAAATTAAACCTTTGTATTGTCACAAATCTGATAAAACCATAGGAGCACACAGACAGTCTGCTCTGGGCAGTTTGAAACATGATTGATCACAGACTGCATCAAGCCAAACAAAGCAGCAAGATGAAGAAATAGATTAAGGCCAGGATTAAATCAGATCAGTGCTAACCCACGTTAGCCAACAAACTCTTGTTAAGGCCGGGTAAGAGGTATAACGGTATGGGCTGTCAAATTGGTGAGCTGCTGCTCTTGTGGACATTGTCAAAAGATACTACAGTCTGTCATGCCCTGATCTGTTTCACATGTCCTTGTGATTGTCTCCACCCCCCTCCAGGTGTTACCCATCTTCCCCATTATCCCCTGTGTATTTATACCTGTGTTCTCTGTTTGTCTGTTGCCAGTTCGTCTTGTTTGTTCAAGTCAACCAGCGGTTTGTGTCAGCTGATGATTTTTCCAGTCTCTCTTGTCTCACTCTCCTGGTTTTGACCCTTGCCTGTCCTGACTCTGAGCCCACCTGCCTGACCACTCTGCCTACCCTTGGCCCTGAGCCTGCCTGCCAACCTGTACCTTGTCCCCCTCTGGATTATGAACTCATGCCTGCCTTGACCTGTTTTTTGCCTGCCCCTGTTGTTGCAATAAACATTGTTACTTCTGCACAGTCTGCACTTGGGTTTTACCTGAAACCTGATACCGTCGTTCCCTAAAACGTTAGTAGTTCAAAACGTGTAGACTCTATTGATGATAGAAATAATTACACTTGAACGAAATAACGAAAAACAGTTTACAAAAGGCACCTGGCTACGTTCTCCTTATTTGTGCAGTCAAAAAGCATAAATGAGGAAACATTTTCAGAACTATGAAATTGTCATACATAAAAAATATAGGCTATAATAAAACAAAATATTAAATAATGAATAAAAAAAGAATACAGTGGCTTGCGGAAGTATTCACCCCCCTTGGAATGTTTCCTATTTTGTTGCCTTACAACCTGAACTGAAAATATTTTGGGGCGGGGTTGTATTAATTGATTTACACAACATACCACTTTTAAGTTTCTAAACTATATTTTTTATTGTGAAACAAGCAAGAAATTAGACAAAAAAAACAGAAAACTTTAGCGTGCATAACTATTCACCCCCCCATCCCCAAGTCAATAGTTTGTAGAGTCACCTTTTGCAGCAATTACAGCTGCAAGTCTCTTGGGGTATGTTTCTATAAGCTTGGCATATCTAGCCACTGTGATTTTGCCCATTCTTCAAGGCAAAACTGCTCCAGTTGCTGGTGTACAGCAATCTTTAAGTCATACCACAGATTCTCAATTGGATTGAGGTCTGGGCTTTGACTAGGCCATTTCAAGACATTTAAATGTTTCCCCTTAAAACACTCGAGTGTTGCTTTAGCAGTATGCTTAGGGTCATTGTCCTGCTGGAAGGTGAACCTCCGTCCCAGTCTCAAATCTCTGGAAGACTGAAACAGGTTTCCCTGTATTTAGCGCCATCCATCATTCCTTCAATTCTGACCAGTATCCTAGTCCCTGCCGATGAAAAACATTCCCACAGCATGATGCTGCCACGACCATGCTTCACTGTGGGGATGTTGTTCTCGGGGTGATGAGAGGTGTTGGGTTTGCGCCAGACAGCGTTTTCCTTGATGGCCAAAAAGCCCAATTTTAGTCTCATCTGACCAGAGTACCTTCTTCCATATGTTTGGGGAGTCTCCCACATGCCTTTTGGCGAACACCAAACATGTTTGCTTATTTCTTTCTTTATGCAATGGCTTTTTTCTGGCCACTCTTCCATAAAGCTCAGCTCTGCGGAGTGTATGGCTTAAAGTGGTCCTATGGACAGATACTCTAGTCTCCGCTGTGGAGCTTTGCAGCTCCTTCAGGGTTATCTTTGGTCTCTTTGTTGCCTCTCTGATTAATGCCCTCCTTGCCTGGTCCGTGAGTTTTGGTGGGCGGCCCTCTTTTGGCAGGTTTGTTGTGGTGCCATATTCTTTCCATTTTTTAATAATGAATTTAATGGTGCTCTGTGTTATGTTCAAAGTTTCAGATATTTTTTTATAACCCAACCCTGATCTCTACTTCTCCACAACTTTGTCCCTGACCTGTTTGGAGAGCTCCTTGGTCTTCATGGTGCCGCTTGATTGGTGGTGTGGCAGACTCTGGGGCCTTTCAGAACAGGTGTATATATACTGAGAAAATTGCACACAGGTGGACTTAATTAGTGAAATAATGTGACTTCTGAAGGTAATTGGTTGCATCAGATCTTATTTAGGGGCGTCATAGCAAAGGGAGTGAATACATATGCACAAACCACTTTTCCGTTTTGAATTTTTGGGAATTGTTTGAAACAAGTAATTTTTTTCATTTCACTTCACCAATTTGAACTATTTTGTGTATGTACATTACATGAAATCCAAATAAATACCCATTTAAATTACAGATTGTAATGCAACAAAATAGGAAAAATGCCAAGGGGTTTGAATAATTTTGCAAGGCACTGTACATAAATAATAATAAATAAATATATTATTTATGGGTTCATTTAATACAGCTGGCCAGCTAATATCATGCTTGAAGAAGCGAGGTAGCCTATACATAATTACAAAGACAAACGTGTATACAGCCTGACATTGCAGCACTCGAACAAGAGCTATGCGGTTGTCAGCTTGCGGGGATCTGATTGAATCCTGGACTAAGATCATGAGGTAGTAGTGAAAAGGAGGTAGAGAAATGTAATACTAAATTAACAAATAATAAAACCACAAATATACACATAGACACACAGTCACTAAACTAATTAAAACATGATGTAGATAGAGATGGTAGATAAACCAGAATAAAGGAGGAAAATTCAAATGAAAAGGTCAGTCGGTCAGGCACATCAGTGTTGACTCCCCCACGCCACAACACACACACAGACAAACACACATATCTTTGATGCTTAATTGCATTTCTGGGCAGGCAAAGGTCAATTTTCTACATACAACATGCTCATTTTGATGATAGTGAGTGGACTGTTTTTTGTTGTGTGCCGTTAATGGATGGCAGAAACTCACTCCCAGGCGCACCAGTTGCATTGGCAGTGGAGAGAACTACGTGAGTGGGAGTAGAAATATTGGTTACGTCATGGAGTTGGCTGAGAACTGAGGAGCGACGTCGCGCAGCACCCTGAAAGGAACCACTTCTCTTGAAGGTACTCACTACCTCCATCTGTTGGAGAGAAAGAGAGGATATTACAGAGAGTACATGACAGTCTTGAAGTACCTCATGTCAATTGGTAGGGGGCCCTGTGGGGCATATTGGAGAGCTGTGAAAGCAACAGGCAGAATGAATCACGTTTAAAGGGATTGTAAAGTAGAACTTGTAGTTTTGTAGAGATCATGTTCCACAATGAAGGAATCTAAAAGCATGTTTTAGATACAAAAAGGCATTTAAAAAAAAAATCAAAGTCTGTTTTAAATCAATGATGTTGCCCTCAAAACATGGACTGGTAATGTTAATTATTGTATTTAGCATTACATCAGCATCATGCGTCTCACCTAGATGCTGGTTTCAGTAAGAGACAGACTACAATTAGAACTCTTGTAATATATTTAATATACTTGTTGTTGGGATTATTAGGTTTGATCATTGAAGACTTGTCTGTGTAACAGTGACGAGGATTAAGGATACATAAAAAATAAAGACAGAATCTGTGATAATCGCAATGACATGAGGATGAAGGATAAAAAGTGAGAAATATGACCATGAGATGTAATCAAAATGACTCTGATAGGTTACAATAGAGATGATTGTATTTCAATAAATATAGGAAAACAAAGTGTGGTGAAATAAATTAAGGCATCAAATGGTGAAGAAAGAGAGACACATATTAACAGAGATAAGTCGGGCAAGCAGAAAAGACTCCTCTTCGTAGGACAGTACAGCACATACGAGAGCCCTTGTTAGGGAAAGACAAGGGACAGAGAATGGTGGAGCCCAATACACTGTACCTGAGTCTGAATACGATTGAGGCCCCGGAACCAGAGAATCTGCCCTCGACGTAGCTCCCTCTCAGCATGGTCAATCTCTTGCTCATCATCTGCCATGTCATCATCAATCATCTCTTCCTTACCCAGCGCATGACCCGCTTCCTTCAGACAGGGCAGGCGGCTGGTAGGCACCGTGGTGATGAGCTGTTGGGGTCAGGGGTCAGCGTTAGTCGATGAACAAGAAGAACACAACTTCCGTTTCGGTCTGGTTGGTCCAAGCAAGTGCTTGTGTCAAAGCCAACTGAAGACTGGGTTATGGATATGTGGGTTTGTCTATGTCAAAGGCCTTAATTGTGTCTTGACACAAAACCACTGGAGAACCACATATTGGTTAACACATTCAAACAACGTTAACTCCAGCATAAGTACCTGTCCCCACAGCAGCTCTCCTACTCCCACGAGCAGACACCACAGCCACTGCTCCACATTGAGTGGTGTGCAGCTGAAAGGTTTCCCCCCAAACTGCACAATCACAAACTGTACAGAATAAGACACAAGACGAGAGAGATATGATCACAAAACGTGGTTGACATTGGTTAGCACAACATACATGTATCATGTATCCTGTGAGACAATAATTAAGTAGTGAATATTATTAGGTATACGTCATGGTTGAATAACATTACTAGGATTGCTATAATATAAAGGGAAAACAACGTATAAGAAGTAAAAGCTTGTGGTCCTCTCACCTGCATTAAAAAAGTCCCCAGCACAATACTGCAGAAAATAGGGTTGTGGAATATGCCGTCGAAAACGTTCCTTTCACCGTGGATCTTGCGGGCATTGATCTCGTTGAACAGTTGCATGAGCACAAAGGTGTTGAAGATGATCGTGTAGTGCTCGGAAGGGGGAGAGTGCAGAGGGGCGTGGCGTCCGCTATCAATGTTGAAGATCTTTTCTCCTGAGATGGAGAGGAACACAAAAAGGATAAGCAGACAATAGAAAGAGACACATGTAGTCGAATATATATTTTCTAGTTAAAGCGATAGTGCAAGATTCTGGAAATTAAGCTGTTTTGCTACTTACCCAATGTCAGATGAAGTCATGGATGCCATTTTTTATGTCTCTGCGTGCAGTTTGAAGGAAGTTGACGGTTGTTTCTACTTCCAGTGATTACATTAACGCTAGTTAGCATTGGCTCGCAAAACTACCTACAACTTCCTTCATACTGAACGCAGAGACATAAAAATGGTATCCATGAGTTCATCTGACTGGATAAGTAGCAAAACACACTATCCCTTTAATGGCAAGCAAATGTATACTAAATGATCATGTAAAATACTATGAGCTAAATAGAGCACCACAGTTCCATGACTGTTATTCTTCAACCTTCTTGTTCCCCACTACTGCCATTACCTACACCCCACTCTCCCTTTCCCCAACTCCAGCCTCCGTCCCCCACCTCCACCTGCAGCCCCCCTCCACCTCCTCCCCTTTTCTCCATTCTCTTCCCACTTCCAGTCTCTCTCCTCCTCCTTCTCCTCCTCCCTTGTGTGTACCCGCAAACAGCAGGGTGAAGATGATAGTGAGCTGGTAGATGGCATGGCCCAGGATGTTCTTCATCATGGTGCGGGAGATGAGGGGGTTGTTGCGGCCGTAAGGCTTCCTCAGGAGCAGGGACTCAGTGGGCGGCTCGGTGGCTAAGGCCAGGGAGGCAAAGGTGTCCATGATAAGGTTCACCCACAACATCTGGACAGCCTTCAGAGGAGAGTCCTGAAGGGAGGAGAGAGAGAGGAGGGGATAGGGACATGTAAGGAGAGAGGGAGAAAGAGGTAGAGAGAGGGGGATGGAAAGAGGCAGAAGTAAAAAGAGAAGCAGCAAGAGAGGTAAGGAGAGAAGGAGAGAGAAAAAGAGGTAAGTAGATATCATTTTAATTAATTTTGCTTCAAAACCTCTCCCTCTGCCTCTCACAATCATAGACTGTTACCTACATCTTTGATAATTTACTACAGTTACTAAAATGATCCATTTGGATTTTACACAACAGTGAATTGTGTTGTGGTGTGTTGTGGTGTGCTGTACTGTGGTATGGTGTGTGAGAGTCAGAGATGGAGTGAGTACCTGTGTGATACAGGCGCCGGTGAAGGCCACAATGACAGCCACCACGTTGACAGTGAGCTGGAATTGGAGGAACTTGGAGATGCTGTCATAGACGTTACGTCCCCACATGACCGCCTTCACAATGCTAGAGAAGTTGTCATCAGTCAGGATGATGTCAGAGGCTTCCTTGGCTACGTCAGTACCAGCGATGCCCTACACAGAGCCACCAAAATAATCCACTTTAAATTCACCCCCCCCCCCCGCTTGCACAAGTCTCACATTTAAAAAAAAACATGTCACTAATACCTATGTAAGTGCATGATAGTTACACAGCCGTAAGTACTATGTTAGAACTAATGTAACAATACCACAGTACATACCATGCCTATGTAACTACAATGTAAATAGGTAGGGAAATGTATTATTAAAGTGATGCGCCAAAGGTCTTGCATAATATCACACAGTAGTTTTGATAGCAGTGCTCACGAGCCAAAACTGGTCCCTGAAAATTGTGCACAATTGTGTACTACATCAAACATTTCGTATGATATGTTACAAATTTGTAAGTGCTTATGATCCCGGACTGCAACTTTAAGTGTGGGACTTAATATTTTCCCAAAGTTACTAAAATGACTAAAGATTTGTCATCATCATCATCATCATCATGATGTCTCACCATGGCAAAGCCAACATCGGCCTTCTTCAGGGCGGGTCCGTCGTTTGTCCCGTCCCCTGTCACAGCTACTACCTGCCGCTGTTCCAGTACGGTGCTGTCTATGATGCCTGCAGAGAGATTAAGGTCTCATTGGAAATGCTGCATCTGCATGGTTTACAAGCTGTTTACAAAAGAATACTGTAGTTTTGAGTGTAGAATCACTGACCCACCTTTAACCAGTGTATGTTTGTCTGTAGGTGAGGACCGAGCCAGAACTCTCAGTTTGGGCCAAACCTTATCAATGCGCTCCTGCTCAACCTGTAAGAAGAAAGATTGTGGGTATCCACAGAAAATGTTGAGTCATGAAAACAAGCTAAGGAACTGAATCAGGGTACTTTTATTTTTTTGTCGGTTAAAAAGTGTCAAACAATTCATGAATGCTGAATTCTACCTCTCCTTTCTCATTTCTGATTCGTCGGTTGAATTCCTTCCCGTCTATACACAGGAAGTCATCCCCTGGCTGGATGATGCCACACTTGGCAGCGATGGCTCGTGCTGTGTTGATGTTGTCACCTGTCACCATGCGCACCGTGATACCTGCTCGCTGGCATTTCTTGATAGCATCTGGGACCTGGTTAGAAAAGACAGCTGGGTTTTGATAAAGCCTTGGCACACCCTCTTACTAGCTAATGTGCATGTAACTACAGCTTAATCACTGAATATTTACTACAATTATAACAATACCTATAATCTCAGAAATGCAGAACTGAAACATTTTTTAATTGCATTGGACACTTGATTATGTTCTAAGGGCAGATGTGTTAGAAAATATACTTGAACAAGGAGCGCAATAGCCCCCCCCTCCCCCTCTGTATTCTTATGGCAAGTCTATGGTCCAAATGTCCACTCCCCTTCCGAAACTAAAAAATGCGAACACCTGCGGCAAAGTTCCTTGTTAGTCGTCGCATCCCAGTCTGTGTACAGATAATACAATACTATTTATTATTTATGTTACGTATGAGATTATAATACCTATACCTAACTATTCCTAACTACACCTATACCTAACTATACCTAACTACACCTATACCTAACTATTCCTAACTACACCTATACCTAACTATACCTATCTATACCTATACCTAACTACACCTAGATCTAACTATACCTGTACCTAACTACACCTATACCTACCTATACCTAACTATATCTAACAACACCTATACCTAACAACACCTATACCTAACAACACCTATACCTAACAACACCTATACCTAACAACACCTATACCTAACAACACCTATACCTAACAACACCTATACCTAACAACACCTATACCTAACAACACCTATACCTAACAACACCTATACCTGCTGTTTAACAATAGCTGTTGTATAACAATACCTATTTATTCCTAAATTCATATCTATCTTACTTATTTAGACATTTATCTGCAGAATAACTCACTTGAAATGAAGAGCAAGAAACTGTCAATTGTCATACCTGTGGAAAAACTCCACTCCAAATCTCTACCTACATCTGTAAACAACTGCACCGCAATAGAGCGTCCCTCTGCGTAAGGTCTTGGTTACCTCTGGGCGGACAGGGTCCTCGATGCCCACCACGGTGATACAGATGAGGTCGCTGACGATGCCCGCCTCGTCCTCCCAGTCGGGCTCAGGGCTGGCCGGCAGGTCCTTGTAGGCCACGCAGATGGTGCGCAGGCCGTCACAGGCCATGGGCTCGATCACCTTCTTCACCATCTCATCCCTGTCCCGTGGGCGGAAACCCCGCGGATCTCCACCGCCAGCCATGATAGAGGAGCACCTGACAGACAGAGAGTCAGAACTATGGTTGCAAAGCTACCGGTAATTACAGGAAATGTACAGTATACTTGAATAACTTTTAAGTATTCATACAGTATATAGTATTCATTTTTTATATCTGTGTCCATATTGTCCATGAGCTCCTAGTGAATAGACCATATGGTTCAAGAGAAAATAGCATTCATTTTTTTATATAACCATCTAATCAACAATGGCATTATTTTTTATTAACTATGCAACTTTTACAACTATTTATTTTTTCACAACTGCCACCAGTTTGGCACCACAACATTTACAACAAAGACATATTGACATTGTAAAATAAATAAATCAAATATATTTTATGGTGGCATGGCCCAGGATTAAACACCAAAGGTATTTACTAAATTCATGGTTTATACTTAGGCTGTTTTACAGAGTTGTCATTCTATTTGTCATGTTATTTAAAATAATCTTATTAGATGATGTTATATATTGTACATATAATAAGGCCACACAGAGGGCCAGAGATAATTACAGACGCCAGTGATCATCTGAAGGACCTAAATAGGCCACGAGATGTCCAGTGATAAATTCCTTAAAATCCTTGAAAGTTACCAAAATTGTGTTAGATATCGCTACTTCCCAGTAATATACCCTTATTTTGCCACCCTAGTCAGGACACAAGTCAGATGCTCTGTATGTTAGGGCAAAATATTAATGTTAGTCGTTTTGTTTTGTTCATCAAACCTCATTCAAGGCTAACTTTATCTTGAGGCCACCACCACCACATTCTCTATCAAAGCTGTAGACTCAAATCAAATCCAACTTTATTTGTAAAGCCTCGGAGTCAGACTTACTTCTTGAGCAGGATCTCAGAGGCCCCCTTGCTGTAGAGGCGGAAGGATCCATCGGGCAACTGCACCACTGTGCTCATGGACTTGCGCACCGAGTTGAAGGTGTAGACCTTGTAGAGCTTCTCCTCGGGGATCTGTTCCCTCACGGGGGCATAGTCCCTCTTCAGGTCCAGGACGAAGCCAAGTAGGGCACACTCTGTCTTGTTGCCCACCTGCTTGGGTAAGCCTCCCTCCTTATCTGGGGGCTAACAGATAAAATATTACTATTACTATAAAGTTACCCCCCCCCCCCCGCTGAACAGACTGGGCAAAATGAGTCTAAGACAAGAAGGAAAAGAAAAGGTAAGACGATAACATTTGTTTGGAAATTTGTATGTACATTCTGAATTCTATGAATTGTTTTAGCTACTGTATGTTGTGCCGACATGAACAAAATGAGTTTCCATCCAAATGTCCAACTAAACTACACCGACTAAACAGACAAAAATAAAGCTGTGTCCTGTTTTCATTCCACTCTGCAGACATATGCCACAATAAAACTGTAGGAGCATTCAACAGTGTGCAGGTATCTACAGTATCTGTCTTTCACAATCCACCCTCTCACCATAATCTTGGAGGTGTAGGCGCTGTTGACAGCTATGGCGTTTACAAGTGTGTCCAGCACCATAGGATTCATCTGGTCAGGGTGTGGGACCATGTGGAAGTGCTGGTCGCCCGCGTAGGCCTGCACCACAGTCATGCGGTTGGTAGTAAGGGTGCCCGTCTTATCAGAGCAGATGGCCGTGGCATTGCCCATGGTCTCACAGGCATCTAGGTGGCGCACCAAGTTATTGTCCTTCATCATTTTCTATAGGGAAACAGGAGGAAACAGACGGAGAGGAATCTTACTTTTAGGCCTACACCTGAGAAACTACAATACAATTCAGCTGCGTACACAATATATAGTGTAATCGCGCCTTGTTTTTGTCACATGGGGGATATTTGAGCAAAAAATGCGATTTAACATGATTGTCACATAATGTCTGCAGCAACACACACAGCTTATTCCCCTCACCTTGACAGAGTAGGCAAGTGATATAGTGACAGCCAGTGGCAGCCCTTCAGGCACAGCCACCACCAGCACTGTGACGCCGATTATGAAGAACTTGACAAAGTACTGCACATAGACAGGTGTACACTCAGTGAGCCACTCCCGGCCCTGAACCACAAAGGTCTCGATCACAAAGTACATCACCAGGATGATCACTGTGATGGCTGACATGACCAGACCTGAGAAAGAGGACAGAAGATGTGAAGAGTTTGTCAGCAGTGTATTTATTTATACCTTTATTTAACTAGGCAAGTCAGTTAAGAACAAATTCTTAATTTCAATGACAGCCTAGGAACAGTGGGTTAACTGCCTGTTCAGGGGCAGAACGACAGATTTGTACCTTGTCAGCTCGGGGATTTGAACTTACAACCTTCCGGTTACTGGTCCAACGCTCTAACCACTAGGTGAACAGTGAACAAGCAGGCCAGCAGAAAAGAGATTATGAATGCTGAATGCTTAGAATCAGCCCTCACCTGCCTTCCCGATCTGCACGGCCAGTTTAGTGAGTTTGCCCTGGAGCACAGACTTCTCTTTTTTAGGCACGTTGCCCTTTTTCTTCTCTGCTTCCACCTCCCCTCCTTCAGCGCTCTTCAGGGGCTGCATCTCCATGGCAACGGCCTCATCCTGTTTCTTGGCTAAGGTTGGGGGTTGTCACAAAGTTAGGGAGTGGTTAGGATGGTTAGATGAATGTCAAAAGGTGTGGTGTGTGTTACGGCACAAAATGGCTGCTGTGCTTCGCCCAGGTTGGTGCTACAGTATGCAACTGTAACATGGAGTGCCTCCTATATTTTAAGCACTTTGAGACCTAATAAAAAGCGTTGTATACATACAATCCATTATTATCACATTTACAGGTGCAGGTAAGATGTTTTCAACATAAATCAAGAGATTACTTCCATCTTATTCGAGAAGTAAAAATGTTCTATATAAATATTTGGTATAAATTATTACCTCATACCATCTGTTGTTTGTATAGTTCCCCAAATGATTTATATATGGCAGCCTATTTGAAATAAGGGATGATTCATCTGCCTTGAAATCCCACTGTTTCTTACCTTTGTTCTGATTGTTTTCCAATGTCCCATCTTGCTTACCTGTGATTGAGTGAGAGAGAGATAAATATCTAGACTGATACAGTTGAACATGACAGACATAATGCTGCATGGGAGGGAAACATGGCTCCCATTTTAACCCCCCTAAAGGAGTAAAAATTGAATGGGAAAATGAATAGACAAAATGAAAGTGACAGAAACGTGAAGAAATTTTATGTTAAACATACTTTTCAAAATATGTTAACAGTTCGTATTTTTCCCCCCAATTACATTAGGGGCCCACAATTTCCCACGGAAGTCCCATGGAATATCTCTAGCAAATCCCTTCACCAAACTAACTAGTCTAGTAGGGGAAACACCTACCATTCGTGATGCTGATCTGTTTTGCTTCGACTGCAGGGGTATTATTGCCCTCTGACGGGATAGTGGTTTGGGATTTGAGATAGGGACAGGGACAATAAGAGATTTTATCAAATTAAGAGACAAAAAAACAATCAAATCACTAAAAAGAATGAGCAACAGAAACAACACAAACAGGGAATGCATAAAAATGAGTGAATGAGACCTCAGGAGCAGTAAATAAGTAAACCATTGCATCATATCTTTCTGCAGTCTACATTGTGAAGTTTGGTCCTAACCAGAGGCTTCCCCGTCTGTGTAACCCCATCTCCATGTTGCTCTCCCTCTTTCCATTCAATTATTGATCGCTCTGCAGACTGCTATGCTTTTACTGGATATAATTATTAAACAGCTAGCTAGCTACCACTCTCTTCATATCAAGGAGAGGGAGACAGGGAGGAAAGTCTCTGCCTATGTACTGTAAATATACACTGCACAGCTCAGTGATGCTCTCTCTGCTCTCTCTTTCTCAGCAGAAGTAACATCCGGTCTTAAATGACTCACAGCTAAATGGAGCATGATTTCAACACACCTATTGAAACTGCCAATGCATGATTTATTTTAACTTAAATGTATTTATTTGATACCTACATGTCTCTGTATATACAGTATAAGAAACAGACATTGCAAGTCAATCATATGTAAATACATCTGTGTACAATATATATCCATATTAAGCATCCCTGCTATATGTATTGAGATTCAAATGTAGGCTACTATATTTGCTTTTATACCAATGATAACAACATCTTAAAGACATTACACTTTCAGTATGTTTTATTATCTTACCTTTCTTGTCTTTCTTCTCCTCCTCTTGATCACCCTCTCCAGCCCCGAGTAGAGTGAAGATGATTCCAGTTTGAGAGTTGATCCCCACAGCAGTAACCAGCATCTTTCCAGAGCCTTCCATCACATGAGTTCCTAAGGGGACACACAGATGAAATCCATAAATAGGCATGGAAATAACTCAGTTATCACTATATTAAACAGAGTACCTTTATATATACACTGCTCAAAAAAATAAAGGGAACACTAAAATAACACATCCTAAATCTGAATGAATGAAATATTCTTATTATTATTTTCTTTACATAGTTGAATGGGCTGACAACAAAATCACACAAAAAATATCAATGGAAATCAAATTTATCAACTCATGGAGGTCTGGATTTGGAGCCACACTCAAAATTAAAGTGGAAAACCACACTACAGGCTGATCCAACTTTGATGTAATGTCCTTAAAACAAGTCAAAATGAGGCTCAGTAGCGTGTGTGGCCTCCACGTGCCTGTATAACCTCCCTACAACGCCTGGGCATGCTCCTGATGAGCTCCTGGACAGTCTGTGGTGCAACGTGGCGTTGGTGGATGGAGCGAGACATGATGTCCCAGATGTGCTCAATTGGATTCAGGTCTGGGGAACGGACGGGCCAGTCCATAGCATCAATGCTTTCCTCTTGCAGGAACTGCTGACACACTCCAGCCACATGAGGTCTAGCATTGTCTTGCATTAGGAGGAACCCAGGGCCAACCGCACCAGCATATGGTCTCACAAGGGGTCTGAGGATCTCATCTCGGTACATAATGGCAGTCAGGCTACCTCTGGCGAGCACATGGAGGGCTGTGAGGCCCCCCAAAGAAATGCCACCCCACATCACTACTGACCCACCGCCAAACCGGTCATACTGGAGGATGTTTAAGGCAGCAGAACGTTTTCCACGGTGTCTCGAGACTGTCACGTCTGTCACATGTGCTCAGTGTGAACTTGCTTTCATCTGTGAAGAGCACAGGGTGCCAGTGGCGAATTTACCAATCTTGGTGTTCTCTGGCAAATGAAAACGTCCTGCACGGTGTTGGGCTGTAAGCACAACCCCCACCTGTGGACGTCGGGCCCTCATACCACCCTCATGGAGTCTGTTTCTGACCGTTTGAGCAGACACATGTACATTTGTGGCCTTTTGGAGGTCATTTTGCAGGGCTCTGGCAGTGCTCTCCTTGCACAAAGGCAGAGGTAGCGGTCCTGCTGCTGGGTTGTTGCCCTCCTACGGCCTCCTCCACGTCTCCTGATGTACTGGCCTGTCTCCTGGTAGTGCCTCCATGCTCTGGACACTACGCTGACAGACACAGCAAACCTTCTTGCCACAGCTCGCATTGATGTGCCATCCTGGATGAGCTGCACTACCTGAGCCACTTGTGTGGGTTGTAGACTCCGTCTCATGCTACCACTAGAGTGAAAGCACCGCCAGCATTCAAAAGTGACCAAAACATCAGCCAGGAAGCATAGGAACTGAGAAGTGGTCTGTGGTCCCCACCTGCAGAACCACTCCTTTATTGGGGGTGTCTTGCTAATTGCCTATAATTTACACCTGTTGTCTATTCCATTTGCACAACAGCATGTGACATTTATTGTCAATCAGTGTTGCTTCCTAAGTGGACAGTTTGATATCACAGAAGTTGACATGGAGTTACTTGGAGTGTTGTTGTTTAAGTGTTCCCTTTATTTTTTGAGCAGTGTATATGGCACCTAAAACAGAAGAGTAAATGTCCATAAATATTGTTTGCATTGATATGCTGTTCAAAGATTGTTATTGCAGAAAAATCATGTTTTCAAAAATGTTTATATCTAGGATGTATACTGAACAAAAATATAAATCTAACATGCAACAATTTCAAAGATTTTACTGAGTAACAGTTCATATGAGGAAATCAGTCAATTGAAATAAATTAATTAGGCCCTAATCTATGGGGTTTCACATGACTGAGAATACAGATATGTATTTCCAGATACCTTAAAAAATGGGCCTCAGGATGGACCTCAGGATCTCATCATGGTGAAGTCTGTGCATACAGTGCCTTGCTGCAAGTGTCTATTTGATCCATGTTTAATGAAACAAACGTAACACTGAATCAATACAAAACACTACAAAACAAATCATGAAAATGAAAACCGACATTTAAACTGGATATTTCAAACTTTTTTAACAAATCAAACATCAAGACACTCAGCTCATACAAGGAGAAGACTCATCAGAGATGCAGCCAAATAGGTTCCCAATCAGAGATGAACTGCAGAGATCTACAGCTGAGGTGGGAACCACTCCATAGGACAACAATCAGACTATTGCACAAATCTGGCCTTTAATCCCAAGAGTACAAGAAGAAAACCCCAAGACAAAACATATCCAATAAAAAACTCCATGTTTAAACCCTGGCCTGACCCAAGCCACCTGAAGAAAAACACAAAATAGTGGAAGAAGGTGCTCGTGTCAGATGAAACCAAAATTGAACTCCCGGCAGCACCTGCAAAACAATATGGAGGGTCCGGGTGGGCGTCTGTCCATGGTGGCGGCTCCGGCGCGGAACGTGGGGCCCACTCAGTCAATGTCTTAGTCCCCTCTCCTCGCGTCCCTGGATAGACCACACTTTTCGCCACCATGGCCCAGTAGTCCTCACCCAGAACCCCACTGGAAAATGAGGAGCAGATCGGGAGCTGAAGGACATTCTGGAAGAAAAGCTGATGGAGTCTGCAAAAGACCTGAGACTGGGACGGAGATTTGTCTTCCAACAAGACAATGATCCAAAACATAAATCAAAATCTACAATGGAATGGTTCAAAAATAAACATATCCAGGTGTTAGAATGGCCAAGTCAAAGTCCTGACCTGAATCCAATTGAGAATCTGTGGAAAGAACTGAAAACTGCTGTTGGCAAATGCTCTCCATCCAACCTCACTGAGCTCTGGAAGAGTCTGTTTTGGCAGATCTGGAAGAATCTGGGACTGGCAGATCTGGAAGAGTCTGGCTGATGTGCAAAACTGGAAGAGACATCTGCTGACTTACAGCTATAATCTGGAAGAGTCTGGCTGACTGGCGACGCTGGGCAGACTGGCGACGCTGGGCAGACTGGCGGCGCTGGGCAGACTGGCGACGCTGGGCAGACTGGCAGCTCGCTGGGCAGACTGGCAGCTCCTTGCAGACTGGCAGCTCCTTGGCAGCTCCATGCAGACTGGCAGCTCCATGCAGACTGGCAGCTCCAAACAGGCAGGAGGCTAAAAAAGCTTGAAATATCCAATAAGGAGAGGCGAGGCGCACTGTAGGCCTGATTGTGGTGCTGGCACTTGGTATTGTTGATTCTTCACAGGAAAAAAATGGTGCAGTTTTATCTTTATGAGGAAGCTGGGGTGTGGAAAAGGTGGTACTGGAAAGTTCAAGGCGCACTGGAGCACTGAACATAAGCCACTGCCACCTGGGGCACTCTCGGTTGCCCTGCCAGTGCTGCGACATGGAATAAACCCGCCCACACGACGGCCATGGTCTGCAGTTGTGAGACCGGTTAGACGTACAGTGAGACACTTTTTCCACATTTTGTTGTCTTATAGCCTGAATTTAAAATTGATTAAATTGGTGCCATGTAAAAGTGGAATTGGCCCAAGGAGACGCACTGGGGACCAGATAATTAAAAATTCAAAACTAGCCCGGCAAATGTAGCTGAAATATACCGCACCGGGCTATGCACCCGCACTGGGGACACCGTGCGCACCACTGCATAACACGGTGCCTGCCCGGTTGTTATGGCAAGCCTAAATAAGTTCAGGAGTAAAAAGTTGCTTAACAAGTCTCCTAATAAGTTGCATGGACATACTGTGTGAATAGCCCCTTTATCAAGAAATTTTTTAATGATTCCCATCTTCCATCCACATACAATTATCTGCCTCCTCAAACCAGATTAAACCACAAAGCCAGCCTCTAGTTTTCCTCCTTGGGAAGATGGGCACCTATTGAGCCCAGGGTCCTTTTACAAAAAGCTGAGTTCTTCCTCCCATGTCCAGCATGGTGAAGTTATTAGCTTACACTTTGGGCTGGTGTATCAATTCTCCTGCTGCACCTTTGGGAGTCTTCACTCCACTGGTTTCCGGAGCCCAGGGTCCTTTCCCAGTTAGAGTTTCCCATGTCCAGAAATAGGAGAAAACTGAGCATGGGCTGCTCCTTGCCTTTACTCCTGCTTGGTCCGTTTATGACAGGTGATTCTGTCACGGTTTTCATATGGTGAAGGAGAGTCGGACCAAACTGCAGCGTGTCTATTGTGATCCATGTTTAATAAAACAAACGTAACACGAATCAATACAAAACACTACAAAACAAATAAACGAAAATGAAAACCGAAACAGCCTAAACTGGTGTCAACTAACACAGCACAAGGACATCAAGACACTAAGGACAATCACCCACGGCAAACTCAAAGAATATGGCTGCCTAAATATGGTTCCCAATCAGAGACAACGATAAGCACCTGCCTCTGATTGAGAACCACTCCAGACAGCCATAGACTTTGCTAGATAACCCCACTAGCTACAATCCCAAATACATACACACCAAAACCCCAAGACAAAACACACCACAATACAAAAACTCCATGCCACACCCTGGCCTGACCCAATACATGAAGAAAAACACAAAATACTTAGACCAGGGCGTGACAGAAAAGAAAGAAGCCTGTACAGAATAAAAATATTCCAAATTATGCATCCTGTTTGTAACAAGGCACTGAAGTATTACTACAAAAATATTGGCAAAGCAATGAATACAAAGTGTTATGTTTGGGGCAAATCCAATAAAACACATTACTGAGTACCACTCGCCATTGTTTCAAGCTTAGTAGTGGCTGCATCATGTTATGGGTATACTTGTATTCGTTAAGGACAGGAAAAATCCCAGAGGAAAATCTGGTCCAGTATGCTTTCCACCAGACACTGGGATATGAATTCACCTTTCAGCAGGACAATAACCTAAAAGACAAGGCCAAATATACACTGGAGTTGCTTACCAAGACGACATTGAATGTTTCTAAGTGGCCTAGTTACAGTGTAGACTTAAGTCGGTGTGAAAATGTCAAGACTTAAAAATGTCTGTCTAGCAATGGTCAACAACCAACTTGACAAATTATAATGTGCAAATATTGTACAATCCGTGTGTCAAAGCTGTTAAAGACTCACATCTGTAATCAATGCCAAAGGTGAATCTAACATGTATCTACTCAGGGGTGTGAATACCCTGAGTAAATTGATGTTTCTGTATTTCATTTTCAATACATTTGCAAACATTTCAAAAAACATGTTTTGACTTTGTCAGTATGGGATATGCGTGTAGATGGTGGAGAAAACCAATCTATTTAATCCATTTTAAATTCAAGCTGTAACAGAACAAAATGTGGAATAAGTCAAGGGGTATGAATACTTTCTGAAGGCACTGTACTGCCAAATTCTCAAAAACAACGTTGGATGCGGCTTATGGTAGAGAAATTAACATTCCTGGTGGACATTCCTGCAGTCAGCATGCCAATTGCATGCTCCTTCAAAACTTGAGACATATGTGGCATTGTGTTGGTTGACAAAACTGCACATTTTAGAGTGGCCTTTTATTGTCACTAGCACAAGGGGCACCTGTGTACTGATTATACTGTTTAATCAGCTTCTTGATATGCCACACCTGTCAGGTGGAAGAATTATCTTGACAAATGAGAAATGCTCACTGACAGGGATGTAAACAAATTTGTGCACAGCATTGGAGTGAAATAAACTTTTTGTGCGTATGGAAAATTCAGGGGATCTTTTATTTCAGCTCATGAAACATGGGACCAACACTTTACATGTTGCGTTTATATTTTTGTTTAGTGTAGATATCGTGGACAACTAAGTTAACATTACACAGTGATGTCATCTTCCCTAAAAACCTAAAAGCCAACTCTCATTCCTGGAGTGACAAGCTAGCTTCTTGGTTGGCTTGAGTGAGGTGTGCCGTTGGGAACGCAGGTTCGAATCCAGTGTCAATGCAGAATTACACTCAATAATCTGTGGCTAATGTAGTTTGTCTTTTTTAATCACTGTGTAAGGTCACTTTCCTCTGTTTTTCCTACTGACCGGTGATCTAATTACTTTTGTGCAGCAGAGCTTCATTATGTTCCCATTAATTAAACTACTCTATCACAAGAGACCAGGGGTTGCTCAATAACACTGTTCACATAACCTAATATCAGGGAGTGGAATAGCCCTCTGTGAGAAAGAACAATCAGTAATAGTGCAGAATACTGCTAAATATGTTTATTTGTGATTGCTTAAATGTGCAATGCCTTGAGACTGTTATGAATATGTGCACTAAACCACAGCATGTAGATGGTCGGAGCAGGTAAAGCTAATGTATTTCAACTGGAACTGATACATTCTCCTGCAATCATCCAGTATCCTGTGGTCCAAACATCAAGTGATGTATGTAAGCGTGACAGGTACATACCGGAAAAAAACATCATGATGAAATAACTGACCAATCGTATCATACATATTTCTGAATCTGAATCTAAAAACGTTCAACATTTGTTCTTCTGCGCCATTACAGCAATGTGGATGAGGCTGCTACACCATGATCACAATATCACGCTCTTCTTTTAGATCTCTGCATAGGCCTAGCCAGGTAATGGAGCTATGGAGTGAGTAGCAAAGTCCAGTTCCGAGTATCCTTATTGGGAAAAGGATGAGAGAGGGTGTCCTGTGGGTCTAATGGAGCCATGACCCGATGCTCAGTGAGCTGACCAAGGGCTACAATCCGATTAGCCCTGTCAGGCTCCATGGAACAGGGAGGAGTCACTCTCTTACTGGGAGAGGCAATGAGATTTCCCCTCTCGGCATTACAGCCAGCATACGGACACATTAGACAGGATATTCACTCAGGCAGCTCATCAGTCACACGTAGGCACGTACAAGAAACAAAAGAACACGCTTAAGAAAGCACCTAGAACACACACACACACTGCACAGAGGCAAACACCCCTAGCATGGCCTCTGTCGCCCAACTGTAACATAACTACTGTATTATATGCAAACAACTCACCAGACAGCAACATGGGGTCCTTGTCAACAGACTTTTTTACATGGTCAGACTCTCCTGTCAGCGAGCTCTCATCGATCTTCAGGTCATTTCCCTGTATCAGTATCCCATCAGCAGGAAGGAGATCGCCTGTGTGGGAGCCGGATGCAGGAGGACACATGGGACCAGAGACTTATAAGGATCTATAAGCAATTATAAAGATCTAAACATCGTTTTAACTGCTTAATAAAAGTATACACAATACCAGATATGTTTAATGAATTATATGGTTGCTGTTAGAAGGACCACAAATGCGCTTTACACAGGTAGCTATGTAGATAGTCTAACCAGGTATACTACATAGGTGACCTCTCCTGATCCTGGACTGACCGTATTTGATTTGGGCCACATCCCCGACCACCATTTCGGCCACGGGGATCTGGATGACGGTGCCGTTCCGCACCACGGCGAATCGCTGCTCCTGCTCGATGCGGCTCTGCAGTCCCCGGAACTGTTTCTCCTTGCTCCAGTCATTGAAGGCCGTCACCAGCACCACACAGACTACGGACAACAAGATGGCTGCGCCCTCGATCCAGCCAGCCTCCGCTTCGCCCTCATCCTCTGCACCAGACGCCAAGTTCCCACACGCTGCAGAGAGAGAGGGAGAGAGAAAGATGACAGAGACAGAGAAAGAGAGGGGGCAGAGTAATTAGGAAAGACAGAACTCCGCTCATCTGATGAGCTACCTTAACTGATAGAACTGAAAACTTGGGTTAGCTCCCAGAGGTAATACCGAGGCATTAGCTCAGAGGGCTAATGCTTTCTTAAGGCATGCGGAAAGCCCAAGTTCAATAACTGGATAGTCAGTCAAACCTACCTTCGCTCTCCTCTCCGGGTGGTTGGTAGAAGGACAGTGCGAGGGAGATGATGGCAGCTATCTCCAGGATGATGAGAGTGACATCCTGTAGAGCCTCCCAGACCAACTCCAGGAACGACTTGGCTTTCTTAGGAGGGATAAAGTTCTGGCCAAACACCTGGCCACGCTTCTCCAGGTCTGACGGATTGTCCGATAGGCCTAGAGGAGAGGGAATACTGCTACTGAACATCCCTTCATTCACCTCACTGGATTTAATGTAAAACGCTACTAGAGGGCATTAAAGTCTTGCATGAATTCAGTAGGTAAGGGGGGTAGTTCTGTCAGGATGCCAACATAAGACTAAACATTTGTCAAATTCAGGTCTCTGACATGAATCTGTTGAGTTTCAGTGCATCATGATTTACAGGTTCATATTAGAAACTGGCCTTGTGAAATATTGTTGTCATAAACAGTCATTACATTATATTGGTCATGGTCATAGAACTTGAGAAAATGACAGTTTAGGCCATGTTTCTTATAGCCTTGTGTAGGCATTATGACAGAGCATTCAATTAAAGTGCTATCAAAATGTCTACAATAGAGCAGACAGAACACAGCATAAAGCATCATTCAATTATTTATGTAAATGTACATGTCAATAGACTCACTCACATGCATCATATGACAGACATACATGTTTGAGTGCTGGGTGCTCTCTTGGTGAAGTGAGATAGATGGGGTGGGAACAGCACAGATGGCTAAGTCAGTGTGTCTGCTTCTCTGTGGGGTGTGTGCTCTGGCAAGCACACTTAGGCAGACTGTCACACACTCCTCATGTCCTTCCTTGCCAAACGTCACCTGCTGCTACTGGCAACCCAGTCATCACTCTCTCTGTATCTCTTTCTCTCCTTCTCTCTTTATGTTTCTTTTTCACACAATCCCATTTCGTCGGGTAGTCATAATGTAGTCGCACTATAACCAGAGCTAGGCCTGCACTGCACACAGAACTCCATTTGTCCTTGAACAAGTTCAGAAATTGTGTGAAACAGTCTGATGATGAAAAGACACGTGAATAGCGACATCTCAGGTTGAGGAGATATGCAAATTAATCATTTATCTGAATGGAAACTCCCCCTTTTACTAATTCAGACAATATTCTTGCCGTTTCTATGGTAATGAAAGGTTCATGAACAAATTTCTCTTGATCTCTCTAACAAGATGGTGCCGACAGACATGATCACTCTGTTTCTAGCTCCGAGACAACTTTGCAGTATTTACTATAATTTTTGGGGGGGTCATTTATTATATTATTTCCTCAGAACGTTTATTTCATTATTACCTACACTTGGAAATAACTTTTGGATATTATATGTATATATATTTATAGTCCGGTATCTGACACTGCTCGTTTTGATGTTTCGTAATTTCTTTATTTTTCTGGATTATGTGTGTATTGTTTTGTTTTATTATTGCAAGGTATTGCTGCACTGTTGGAGCTAGAAAGAATTTCACTGCACCTGCGATTACATCAGCAAATCTGTGTACGTGACCAATAACATTTGATTTGATGTATTGAAACATGTATTTCTATTGAATTATAAAACATTGTTTTGTAATCATTATAAAAGTTTGCAGATATTAGAGGTGTGTTAAATTGTAAAAACAGGAATATTTAAAATTGTTCTTAAAATGCAAATACAAATGAGACTCCTTTGCTCTTTACTTAGTCATTTCCACTGAAGTAAATTGAAACTGAAATCGACATTAATTGGAAAGTTCCCATTCTACTCAACAGTATAAACAAAAATCCCTGTTTAAGATGATATGGTGAAAAACAGTAAGGCACTTTTAAGGTCAGAGTTTTTTTTCAATTACATTATTTGAAACTATAATAGTGAAAATAAAGTAATTATGCTGAAAACATGAAATGCTCTTATAGCTTTGAGCATCTCTCCTCGGGACGATTTGATGTTTGCTGGAGGATGAATGAGAGGAGGTGTCTGTCTCTGCCTCACACCCACCAGATTGCTGATGCTTTTGTAGCTTAGCAACGACATGAAAGCATGTTCGGGCAGACTGGGTTGGGAATACAAAAATACAGATAGAAAACCAGACGGATGAGGACAGTACAAATGATGACATTGAGTAAAGTAGAAACCGTCTATGCAAACACAATGGCAGTGGCGCTACGGCATACAATATCATCAACTGGTTCTTCATAAACAATTCAGTTGATTTAACATATTGGTTTGAATTTGATTAGTAAGGTGGACTAATAATGTGCATCTTGTGTTACAAGTGAAGTATGTCACTCTGAGAGTGGTGTGTCTGAGTGAGACTCTCACCATCGGCTGGGGAGGTCTTCAGTCTCTGACAGAGGCCCTCTGTGTCCGTGTAGTTCTCCTGGATCTTCTGAATGGCTTCTGCACCCCTCAGCTCCATAAGGTCCCGCAGGTCCTCCAGGGTAGCCCCGAAGTCCCCTGCATGGTTGATCTCCATTCCCCCTCCACTACCTCGCTTCTTGGGTTTGAACTCCACCGAGCTATTGGCTAAGTCCCCCATGATAATGTGTGGTTATAGAAATGTGTTGATTCTTCAAAAAACAATGATTTTCTGATGGACTCCTTTAGTGCCTTGGCCAGGGTAGGAAGTGGGGTATGCTTGACTATGTGATTTTTAGATTAATGTTCCCCCATGCCACTCCCTCCTTTTCCCCTTCTATGAATCTCCATATCAAGGCATGTGTGGAATAACATATGGAAATGTTTTTGTTGTGTGATTTGACGGTGGTTTATTCTACCAGAGACCTTAATCTGATGTTTCTCACAACCTCAGAAGAGAAAAGGGCATCAAGCTAAATGATAGGGAGGATACCAATCCATAGAGCCAGATATTTGTAAGGAGAGAAATAAAAAGAAGAGCTCAAGCGTTTGAGTGTAAAGAGTAAGATGCTTCAGAAGGTGGATTCACCTAGAGGCAGGAGAAAAGGGGTTTTGTAGAGAATATTCTTTCATCATTCAAACCTATCTATAAATCAAATTGTGAACATTTGCCAACAGAGAACAATAACTATTAGTCCCCTTAAAAGACTATAAACCCAGGTCTCAAAATAACTCTCAGATTGTAAGGAATTCAAGGTCTTGGCAGGATGTCACCATGTCATGAAAATACGATCTATCATTTGCATCAAAGAGAATTCCTAATGACCCAATAGGAGTTGCTGGAATCCCACACCCCCTTCACTGGGAGAAGAAACAAAAAAAAACAAAAAAACAGACACCATAACTTATTTATAAGAGGACTATTGATTTGGAGTTTATTGATTTAGGAGGTTAAGGCCTCTCTGGCTTGAAACAACTTAACAGTGGGTTGGCTCTCTGATCATGGGGACATACGTAACTATCCTGAATGCTCATACTAAAAGAATTAAGGAGAAAGGCATTGGGATGAAAACACATGCAAATATACAATATCTTTATAAGACTGATACTGTTATTTATCTATGACTCCAAGTCAAATCATTGAATTGTGACTTCAAATTGTAATCATTACAAAGAAATCTTTACATTTCCTTGTGGTTTAATACTTCATAGTCAATGGTTTAAAGGCCTACGCAAATAATCTGATGGTGTGTATGGGATTTGCTGATTATTTTGGCCATAATGAATTTGACAAACGTTAAGCCTGCTAATGCTACACTTTTCTAAACTTTGTATAATTATTTACGTTTGCATAATAACCTCCTCTCTTAATCATCTTCAAACAGAAAATGTTATTCCCCAGATGCTATTCCATCAATACATGACAAATTAGGCCTACTATATGCCCCCAGGAATCATCAAAATCCAAGGAACATTTTTAATGTTAAACACAAACTGTAAACATATTTCTAGAATATATTTGTTCTCCCAGTACCGCCTTCTGAATGAGCGTCGTCACGCTCCTATGGAAATAGCCAATCCATGTCTAGAATGGGTTTTACCAAGGCGACGCGCACAGCCATGATGCTCAGCGATCTGTGATTCCGAGAGGATACTCTCCTCGGAGTGATGTGAGGGTAAAAGTACCTCCATCGTGGCACGAAGCATTATACTAAGATGTTCTTTCCACAGAATCAAAGAGCGAATGGAACCATAGCTGTTTATATATCATACTTTAAAAAATCATCCCTTTCCTTGCAACGCGGAGCATGTATTATTGTAGTAGTACATTGTCAAAAATCCACCGTGCCCTTTACTTGTAACCTTCAGATATCAGGTGTTAACCTTGGTCTGCACAAAACATCTATTTTTGTCAACGATATCCTTCCATTACGATATAAATGAACACAAAAACATGGAATTATACACATTCTCTTAAATTCGGATTTTATTTTTATTTTCTAGAGGTGGAATGGGGTATGATGGGCCTAATATGAATAAGAACACATTTTGGAGGCAACAGATTTCAGAGGAATTGCAGCACTTACGATTGGAACATATTGCGTTTCTTGATAGTGGGAAAACGATCAAATTCTACCCGCGTGAATGTGCTACGTTTAATACGTGAGCTGGCCTAGGCTACTGCAAGGTTAACACCGGATTGACACCGGCTATGGTTAATTTGCAGAATAACTAATCTCTGTGGATTCAGACATAAATCATAGTAGTGACCGGTAGGCCTATACCCTATTCCCAGAATACGACAAATCGGGATTCTAGATATTCCAGATGCCAGTGCTTCATAATCATGATCATAATCATAATCTATTCCTGTTGCCCACAACATTAATGTAGCCTACCTAGATAACTGATAAATGTTTTATAGCATTTCATATTTATAAAGGTAATGTAGCCACTGTATGTTCAGTGTTGGATGCATGAATAGGCTACGTGTTTTATCATGGAGTAGTCAGTATTAGCCCACCAGTCCCATAATATATCAATAGCCCTCTAGCGAGAAAGGTATAATAATAATATAAATAAATGGTGCACATCATCGACATTTTCACAGGCCATTCAAATATCACGAGGCATTTTGAGTCAATATTATCCTTAGTCTATCATTATAATATAAGAACACAAATACTCACCCGGCCATGTCCAAGGACGTAAACTGGGAGTTTAGGGAAATAGAAAATCCTATGTTCTTCACTTTCAAATTCACTTCAAATCCGACTGAGAAAAAAACGTTTGAGGGATGTATACCGACGTGATGTCCCATCTGTTGTTTCTGGTCAGCATATAAAAATGTAGAGCACAAAATTGTGCAGACGTCTAGGCCTATGTGGAATTCCTCTAATGCTGAAGAAAATGAAACGATACAAGGTAGATATTAGCGTGTTTGCATAAATGAAGGGTTATGGACTGCAGGTAGCTATTTGATATTATTAGGCCGACTGTTCTTGTCGTTGTTCCCAATGTTTCTCGTTGCTATTATTTTTTGTCTGATAATGGAGCATAAGCTCCAATAGGTAAGCAAGAATTTGGGTCTACATGCTGAAAAGATGTCTCGCTAACCGCAATCGTCCTAAGGTGATTGCAACATTAAAATGGGCTGTTCTATGCGACGGGTAGGAGAGGGAGGGTGTGGATGGATGGATGGATGCTGCCACTGCCGAGCTTGACGCTCGTATCCCTCCCTGCAACCCCTCCGCTTGCACACCCTGACAGTACAATTTGACCAGAATATTGGTACTATATCTCTAGATTGACTGTCTGAGCCTTAGACAGCAATTGGAAAAACGAAATGTTTACAAATAAAAATAATCATCAAATCATCATTATAATAAATTCAAATCAGAATTATTTAATCAATTTAAGGAGGTAGATAGGCCTACAGTGCTTTCGGAAAGTATTCAGACCCCTTTACTTTTTTCACATTTTGTTACGTTACTTCCTTATTCTAAAATTGATTACATCGTTTGTTGCATCAATCTACACACAATACCCCATAATGACAAAGTAAAAACATGTTTTTTGAATTTTTTGCAAATGTATTAAAAATAAACACTGAAACATCCCATTTACATACAGTACTAAAAAAAAGTTTGGACACCTACTCATTCAAGGGGGTTTTCATGTTTTTATTATTTTCTATATTGTAGAATAATAATGAAGACATGAAAACTATGAAATAACACATGGAATCATGTAGTAACCAATACGGTGTTAAAGAAATCCAAACATATTTTATATTTAAGCTTCTTCAAAGTAGCCACCCTTTGCCTTGATGACAGCTTTGCACACTCTTGGCATTCTCTCAACCAGCTTCATGAGTTAGTCACCTGGAATGCATTTCAATTAACAGGTGTGCCTTCTTAAAAGTTAACTTGTGGAATTTCTTTCCTTCTTAATGTGTTTGAGCCAATTGGTTGTGTTGTGACAAGGTAGGGGTGGTATACAGATCATAGCCCTATTTGGTAAAAGACCAAGTCCATATTATGGCAAGAACAGCTCAAATAAGCAAAGAGAAGCGACAGTCCATCATTACTTTAAGACATGAAGGTCAGACAATCCGGAAAATTTCAAGAACTTTTAAAGTTTCTTCAAGGGCAGTCGCAAAAGGACTGACACATGAGGACTGACACAGGAAAGGAAGACCCAGAGTTACCTAGTTACCTCTGCTGCAGAGAATACGTTCATTAGAGATACCAGCCTCAGAAATTGCAGGCCAAATAAATGCTTTACGGAGTTCAAGTAACAGACACATCTCAACATCAACTGTTCAGAGGAGACTGCGTGAATCAGGCCTTCGTGGTCGAATTGCTATAAAAGAAACCACTACTAAAGGACACCGATAAGAAGAAGAGACTTGCTTGGGACAAAAAACACGAGCAATGGACATTAGACCGGTGGAAATCTGTCCTTTGGTCTGATGAGTCCAAATTGGCAATTTATGGTTCCAAACGCTGTGTCTTTGTGAGTCGCAGAGTATGTGAACGGATGATCTCCGCATGTGTGGTTCCCACCATGAAGCATGGAGGAAGAGGTGTGATGGTGTAGGGGTGTTTAGCTGGTGACACCATCAGTGATTTATAGAATTCAAGGCACACTTAACCAACATGGCTATCACAGCATTCTGCAGCGATATGCCATTCCATCTGGTTTGGGCTTAGTGGGACAATTATTTATTTATTTAACCTTTATTTAACTAGGCAAGTCAGCCCTATCATTTGTTTTTCAACAGGATAATGACCCAAAACACACCTCCAGGCTGTGTAAGGGCTATTTGATCAATAAGAAGACTGGGGGAATGCTGCATCAGATTACCTGGCCTCCACAATCACCCAAACTCAATCCAATTGAGTGGTTTGGGATGAGTTGGACCGCAGAGTGAAGGAAATGCAGCCAACAAGTGCTCAGCATTTATGGAAACGCCTTCAAGAATGTTGGGAAAGCATTCCAGGTGAAGCTGGTAGAGAATGCCAAGAGTGTGCAAAGCTGTCATCATGGCAAAGGATGGCTACTTTGAAGAATCTCAAATATAAGATATTTTTATTTGTTTAACACTTTTTTGCTTACTACATGATTCCATAAGTGTTATTTCATAGTTGTGATGTCTTCACTATTATTATACAAGGTAGAAAATAGTCAAATGAGTAGGTGTGTTGAAACTTTTGGCAAGTACTGTAAGTATCCAGACCCTTTACTCAGTACTTTGTTGACACACCTCTGGCCGTGATTACAGCTTCAAGTGTTCTTGGGTATGACGCTACAAGCTTGGCACACCTGTATTTGGGGAGTTTCTCCCATTCCTCTCTGCAGATCTTCTCATGCTCTCTCAGGTTGGATGGTGAGTGTTGCTGCACAGCTATGTTCAGGTCTCTCCAGAGATGTTCAATCGAGTTCAAGTCCGGGCTCTGGCTGGGCCACTCAAAGACATTCAGAGACTTGTCCCGAAGCCACTCCTGCGTTGTCTTGGCTGTGTGCTTAGGGTCGTTGTCCTGTTGCAAGGTGAACCTTCGCCCCAGTCTGAGCGCCCTGGAGCAGGTTTTCATCAAGGATCTATCTGTACTTTGTTCTGTACATCTTTTGCTCGATCCTGACTAGTCTCCCAGTCCCTGCCATTGAAAAACATCCCCACAGCATGATGCTACCACCACCATTGCATCACCATAGGGATGTTGCCAGGTTTCCTCCAGACGTGACACTTGGCATTCAGGCCAAAGAGTTCAATCTTGGTTTCATCAGACCAGAGAATCCTGTTTCTCATGGTCTGAGAGACTTTAGCTGCCTTTTGACAAATTCCAAGTGGGATGCCATGTGACATTTACTGAGGAGTGGCTTATGTCTGGCCACTGTACCATAAAGGCCTGATTGGTGGAGAGATGGTTGTCCTTCTGGAATGGTCTCCCATCTCCACAGAAGAATTAAAAACAACTATTGAAAACGTTTTGCTCCTGAATGTCATTTTGAAGACTGTTGGGATTTTAAATCTTGCATTATTCAAATAATACTTATTGCTATTGTACATCATGTATTGTTTGGAAAAGGAACAACAAAGAAAGAAACAATACAATTAATGTGCAGGTGAGTTCAAAAGAGGGACTTTACATCAAATCTCCTCATAGTGCAGATATTAATGATGTGTGCAACACCATTTCCCCCACATATTTTATTCAAATAATTCAAATAATACACCTAGATTTAGCTTTTAAGTAAAACTTACTAAATAATAAGAATAAAAAACTGATTAAATGGATTTTAGCACACTTGTGTGAAACCCTATGCCATAATCTTCTACCGGGGTAACTGGCACCTTTTCTAAAAACAACATATTATGAAATAACAAAAAAAGTCTCAACTGTAGCCATTTATTTCCCTTTATAGTTTATTCACCTAAGCATGACCTTTATCCACATACAATTTTGTTTTTCAAATGTTGCTTTTTATGTCAGTATTTAGACATTGTTCTTTAGGAGGGACTAGTTACCCCCTAGTACCCTAATTGTGAAGGTCTCCAAGAACACAGTGGCCTCCATCATTCTTAAATGGAATAAGTTTGGAACCACCAAGACTCTTCCTAGAACTGGCAGCCTGGGAAAACTAAGCAATCGGGGGAGAAGGGCCTTGGTCAGGGAGGTGACCAAGAATCCGATGGCCACTGTGACAGACGCCTCACAAGTCTTCAACTTGCAGTTTGATTAAATAGCACCCGCAAAACACCAGTCTCAAAGTCAACAGTGAAGTGGTGTCTCCGGGATGCTGGCTTTCTAAGCAGACACATCGATGGCTCTGAACAAACTTTATTTGACTCTTTGCAAACTGGAATCCATACATCCTGAGGCTGCATTCATTGTAGCTGGGGATTTTAACAAGGCTAATCTGAAAACAAGACTCCCTAAAATGTATCAGCATATCGATTGCGCCACCAGGGCTGGCAAAACCTTGGATCACTGTTATTCTAACTTCCGTGACGCATATAAGGCCCTGCCCCGCCCCCCTTTCGGAAAAGCTGACCACGACTCCATTTTGATGATCACTGCCTACAGACAGAAACTGAAACAAGAAGCTCCCACGCTGAGGTCTGTCCAACGCTGGTCCGACCAAGCTGATTCCACACTCCAAGACTGCTTCCATCACGTGGACTGGGACATGTTTCGTATTGCGTCAGGCAACAACATTGACGAATACGCTGATTTGGTGTGCGAGTTCATTGGAACTTGCGTTGAATATGTCGTTCCCATAGCAACGATTAAAACATTCCCTAACCAGAAACCGTGGATTGATGGCAGCATTCGCGTGAAACTGAAAGCGCGAACCACTGCTTTTAATCAGGGATAGGTGACTGGTAATATGACCGAATACAAACAGTGCAGCTATTCCCTCCGTAAGGCTATTAAACAAACTAAGCATCAGTATAGAGACAAAGTAGAATCTCAATTCAACGGCTCAGACACAAGAGGTATGTGGCAGGGTCTACAGTCAATCACGGACTATAAGAAGAAATCCAGCTCAGTCACGGACCAGGATGTCTTGCTCCCAGGCAGACTAAATAACTTTTTTGCCCACTTTGAGGACAATACAGTGCCACTGACACGGCCTGAAACATGCTGTCTCTCCTTCACTGCAACCGAGGTGAGTAAAACATTTAAACGTGTTAACCCTCGCAAGGCTGCAGGCCCAGACTTCATCCCCAGCCGCGCCCTCAGAGCATGCGCAGACCAGCTGGCTGTTGTGTTTACGGACATATTCAATCAATCCCTATACCAGTCTGCTGTTCCCACATGCTTCAAGAGGGCCACCATTGTTCCTGTTCCCAAGAAAGCTAAGGTAACTGAGCTAAACGACTACCGCCCCGTAGCACTCACTTCCGTCATCATGAAGTGCTTTGAGAGACTAGTCAAGGACCATATCACCTCCACCCTACCTGACACCCTAGACTCACTCCAATTTGCTTACCGCCCAAATAGGTCCACAGACGACGCAATCTCAACCACACTGCACACTGCCCTAACCCATCTGGACAAGAGGAATACCTATTTGAGAATGCTGTTCATCGACTACAGCTCGGCATTTAACACCATAGTACCCTCCAAGCTCGTCATCAAGCTTGAGACCCTGGGTCTCAACCCCGCCCTGTGCAACTGGGTACTGGAATTCCTGACGGTCCGCCCCCAGGTGGTGAGGGTAGGCAACAACATCTCCACCCCGCTGATCCTCAACACTGGGGCCCCACAAGGGTGTGTTCTGAGCCCTCTCCTGTATTCCCTGTTCACCCACGACTGCGCGGCAACGCACGCCTCCAACTCAATCATCAAGTTTGCGGACGACACAACAGTGGTAGGCTTGATTACCAACAACGACGAGACGGCCTACAGGGAGGAGGTGAGGGCCCTCGGAGTGTGGTGTCAGGACAATAACCTCACACTCAACGTCAACAAAACTAAGGAGATGATTGTGGACTTCAGGAAACAGCAGAGGGAACACCCCCCTATCCACATCGATGGAACAGTAGTGGAGAGGGTAGTAAGGTGCAGCAGCGCCTCTTCAACCTCAGGAGGCTGAAGAAATTCGGCTTGTCACCAAAAGCACTCACAAACTTCTACAGATGCACAATCGAGAGCATCCTGGCGGGCTGTATCACCGCCTGGTACGGCAACTGCTCCACCCACAACTGTAAGGCTCTCCAGAGGGTAGTGAGGTCTGCACAACGTATCACCGGGGGCAAACTACCTGCCCTCCAGGACACCTACACCACCCGATGTTACAGGAAGGCCATAAAGATCATCAAGGACAACACCCACCCGATCCACTGCCTGTTCACCCGCTATCATCCAGAAGGCGAGGTCAGTACAGGTGCATCAAAGCTGGGACCGAGAGACTGAAAAACAGCTTCTATCTCAAGGCCATCAGACTGTTAAACAGCAACCACTAACATTGAGTGGCTGCTGCCAACACACTGACTCAACTCCAGCCACTTCAATAATGGGAATTGATGGGAAAGGATGTAAAATATATCACTAGCCACTTTAAACAATGCTACCTAATATAATGTTTACATACCCTACATTATTCATCTCATATGTATATGTATATACTGTACTCTATCATCTACTTTATCCTTATGTAATGCATGTATCACTAGCCACTTTAACTATGCCACTTTGTTTACATACTCATCTCATATGTATATACTGTACTCGATACCATCTACTGTATCTTGCCTATGCTGCTCTGCACCATCACTCATTCATATCTTTATGTACATATTCTTTATCCCCTTACACTGTGTATAAGAAATTAGTTTTGGAATTGTTAGTTAGATTACTTGTTGGTTATTACTGCATTGTCGGAACTGGAAGCACAAGCATTTCGCTACACTCACATTAACATCTGCTAACCATGTGTATGTGACAAATACAATTTGATTTGATTTGATTTTAGTTAAAAAGGTTAAATACTTGTTTTGGTTTTTAATCTAACGATGACCTATTGTTGCTCTCTATTGATAGAGAAGATGGAGAGGAACTTAGCATGTGAGCTTACTCTTATGTGCACCTTGGTGAATATATGGGTAAAATTCCAAATTATTTTGAAGAATAATACAGTATTTGTTTTGATTTAATTAAAGATATTTAATGATAATTCACAATAGACTTGGGAATATAACACACAGCATTCTACAAGTAACAGAATGTCCTAACCATAAAAGAAACAATACAGTGTTTAGTATAACCAAAAAAAATGTCAACAAACTTTTGAAAGACTAAATATCATGAATTAATTTAAATTAAATCCATTAATTGAAAATTTCCCAATGTTTTCTGATTTTTTGGGGGGAATTGAATTTCATATACTGATATACTGATTTCATATACTGATTTGTTAGTTAAAGCATGTGAACACTATACAAACCATTTTGAAAACCTTATGGATATTCATCTTACAGGTCATATGATTGCATTTGAACTGTATTTGAGTTCAAATTCAGAAGGCCTTTGGTGCTTGGCTGGCCTAGGTTGTTTTCACCTTCTCGGTCCTGCAACTGTGACACAGGATCTTCTTGGCATTGTGTCATTATTGATGGCCATTGTGAATGATATATGAGGCAGAATTTGAAATGGTTCCACTCCACTTTCTTGCAGAAAGCAAGAATTTCCACTGGCTGGAAATTAATTGTTACGCACTATGGTTTACCACACTGTATTTTTAGAAGTGTGTTTAATTTGCACAGCAGCATGTACCAGCTGGAGAGAGTTGATGACAAATAGAATTAGAACGTACATACAGTGTCTATGGTTAACCCTTAATACTCCTATACTGTACAGATGAGGGATCTATATGCTTTCAGAAACCTCCGGAACCAGAACCTAAAAATAGAAAACAATCCAATATTGACACATATACTATGATTTGTTTCACACAGACTTTACGCAACATCTAGGTATTTGCTAACACTAACTTTTGGACTGGTTTCTGCTTAAAGCCCCTCACATTTGCTGATTACCTTTTTTTAAAGGATGACTGTTCTGTTGTGTGTATCAGGGGTTGGCATATGTGTTATGTTCAATTACATTACACACAATCAATCAAACATTTATTTTGGGGTACAATTAGGGTTGAAGATGTCAAAAGTTGGATATGAATTGAATCTCACCCACTGGAATGATGAATAAGGATGTAACTTACCCTGGGTCCATGATGAGTTGAATGGCTGGATGCCTCCAGAAGGACCTGTCAGTGTCAATGAACAGAATATTCAGTTACATTTATTGTCTTGGAGTTACAGTGGTGACGTTAGTACTGTTACCAACATAGACAATATCATGATATCTAAACTTCATGTCATTAAACAGTAATCTTACCAGCGCAGGTAACTCCTGCATCTTCATAGTGGACACAGTTATGGTTCCCCAGTCCACTGTGGGGACACTGCAGCAAAGAGTCTTCAGAGCCAGAACAAGCCAGGTCATCCAGAGAGATGGAGTCACTTCCTTCTCCAAACTCTGCAGATCTAAAGGCCTCTTGAGCTTCTCCACAGCCCAACTCTCTGCACACCACCTGGGCATCCCTCAGATCCCACCAATCATCACACACTGTACCCCACTGGCCAAAGTGGAACACCTCCACTCTACCAGAGCAGTTGTTGGTGCCGTTGACCAGACGCACTCTGGAAGCGCTATCTGTAAAATACAAGAAAAGCTGTGAAGATTAACAGATACTGGGATTGTTGTTGAGTTGAAAACTTTGTCGATGGAATATGGAGGGAATACATTACCGTAGGTCCATGTGGAGCTTTGCTCGATGTTCTCTGTAGGACCTGTAAAAAAGATACAGTACCTGTCTGAACTCCATTTACTACGTTTTCTGATTTATTCAGATAAAAACGTTTTTTTTTATGTTTTAATTTTACCCTATTTTTCTCCCCAATTTCATGGTTTCCAATTGTAGTAGTTATTATCTTGTCTCATCGCTACAACTCTCATTGCTATAACTCCCGTACGGGCTCGGGAGAGACGAAGGTCGAAAGCCATGCATCCTCCGAAACACAACCCCACCAAGCCGCACTGCTTCTTTAACACAGCACGCATCCAACCCGGGAGCCAGCCGCACCAATGTGTCGGAGGAAACACGGTGCACCTAGCGACCTGGTTAGCGTGCACTGCGCCCGGTCCGCCACAGGAGTCAATGGTGCATGATGAGACAAGGATATCCCTACTGGACAAACCCTCCCCAACCCGGACCACGATAGGCCAATTGTACATCGCCCCACGGACCTCCCGGTCGCGGCCGGCTGCGACAGAGCCTGGGCGCGAACCCAGAGTCTCTGGTGGCACAGCTAGCACTGCAATGCAGTGCCCTAGACCCCTGCGCCATCCGAGAGGCAAATTAAAAAAATGTAACGATCAATTACGAGATGTACATATGTTTCATGAATTTTGCATGGGTATTGCAAGGAACAAATATAGGCCCTCTATGCACATATTGATAAACAAGATCCAAAATTGCCAGTGGGATTTATGTCCATGAGAAATTGTTTTGTTTATATGAATTCAAATCAAATCAAGTGAAATTTAATTTTTCAAGTGCCGTATGAATTTGGGGGCGTGCTCGGTCCTCCTTTTCCTGTTGTCCACAATCATCTTCTTTGTCTTGATCACGTTGAGGGAGAGGTTGTTGTCCTTGCACCACACGGTCAAGTCTCTGACCTCTCTATAGGCTGTCTTATTGTTGTCGATGATCAGGCCTACCACTCTTGCGTCATCAGCAAACTTAATGATGGTGTTGGAGTCGTGCCTGGCCGTGCAGTCATGAGTGAATAGGGAGTACAGGAGGGGAGTGAGCACACACACCTGAGTTGCCCCCGTGTTGAGGATCAGCGTGGTGGATGTGTTGTTACCGACCCTTACCACCTGGGGGCGACCCGTCAAGAAATCCAGGATCCAGTTGCAGAGGGAGGTGTTTAGTCCCAGGGTATTTAGCTTAGTGATGAACTTTGAGGGCACTATGGTGTTGAACGCTGAGCTATAGTCAATGAATAACATTCCCACATAGGTGTTCCTTTTGTCCAGGTGGGAAAGGGCAGTGTGGAGTGCAATACAGATGTTCTCATCTGTGGATCTGTTGGTGCGGTATGCAAATTGGAGTGGGTCTAGGGTTTCTGAGATATTGGTGTTGATGTGAACCATGAGCAGCCTTTCAAAGCATTTCATGGCTACAGACGTGAGTGCTATGGGTTGGTAGTCATTTAGGCAGGTTACCTTAGTGTTGGGCACAGGGACTATGGTGGTCTGCTTGAAACATGTTGGTATTACAGACTCAGACAGGGAGAGGTTGAAAATGTCAGTGAAGACACTTTCCAGTTGGTCAGCGCATGCTCGGAGTACATGTCCTGGTAATCCATCTGGCCCAGCGGCCTTGTGAATGTTGACCTGTTTAAAGGTTTTACTCACATCGGCTGCAGAGGTCGTGATCACACAGCCGTCCGGAACAGCTGATGTTCTCATGCATGTTTCAGTGTTACTTGCCTCGAAGTGAGCATAGAAGTTATTTAGCTCATCTGGAAGGCTCGCGTCACTGGGCAGCTCTCGGCTGTGCTTCCCTTTGGAGCCTGTAATAGTTTGCAAGCCCTGCCACATCTGACGAGCGTCGGAGCCGGTGTAGTATGATTCAATGTTATTCCTGTATTGACGCTTTGCCTGTTTGATGGTTCGTCATAGGGCATAGCAGGATTTATTATAAGCCTCTAGGTTAGAGTCCCGCTCCTTGAAAGCGGAAGCTCTACCCTTTAGCTCAGTGCAAATGTTGCCTGTAACCCATGGCTTCTGGTTGGGGTATGTACGTACAGTCACTGTGGGGATGACGTCCTCGATGCACTTATTGATAAAGCTAGTGCCTGATGTGGTGTACTCCTCAATGCCATCAGAAGAATCCCGGAACATATTCCAGCAAAACAGTCCTGACCGAGTCACTGGTGCGTCCTGCTTTAATTTTGCTTGTAAGCAGGAATCAGGAGGATAGAGTTATGATCAGATTTGCCAAATGGAGGGCGAGGGAGAGCTTTGTACGCATCTCTGTGTGCGGAGTAAAGGTGGTCTATAATTGATTTCCCTCTGGCTGCACATTTAACATGTTGATAGAAATTAGATAAAACTGTTTAATGTTTCCCTGCATTAAAGTCCCCGGCCACTCGGAGCGCCGGCTCTGGATGAGCATTTTCCTGTTTGCTTACGGTGGAATAGAGCTCATTGAGTGCGGTTTTAGTTCCAGCATCAGTCTGTGGTGGTATGTAGACAGCTACAAAAAATACAGATGAAAACTCTCTAGGTAGATAGTGTGTTCTACAGCTTATCATGAGATATTCCACCTCAGGCGAGCAAAACCTTGAGACTTCCTTAGATATTGTGCACCAGCTGTTGTTTACATAAATTCATAGGCTCCTGCCCCGTGTCTTACCAGAGGCTGCTGTTCTGTTCTGCCAGCTGTATGTTCTTAATATCGTCGTTCAGCCACGACTGGTTGAAACAAAAGATAATACCGTTTTTAATGTCCTGTTGGTAGGATATACATGCTTTCAGTTCATCCCATTTATTTTCCAGCGATTGAACTTTAGCTTGCAGAACAGAAGGCAAGGGCAGGTTAGCCACTCGTTGCCTGATCCTCACAAGATATCCCAATCTCTTTTTGCAAAACCTACGTTTCCTTTCCCATCAAATCATGGGGATCTGGGCCTGGTTGGGCGTCCGTATTATATCCCTCACATCCGACTCATTGAAGAAGAACTCCTCGTCCAACTTGAGGTGAGTAATCCCAGTTCTGATTTCCAGAAGCTCTTTTCGGTCATAAGAGAAGGGAGCAGCAACACTATGTACAAAATAAGTTACGAACAACGCGAAAAGACAAACAAAAATAGCATGGTTGGTTAAAAGCCGATAAGATGGCAGCCCTACCCTCTGGCGCCATCTTCCTTTAGAGTTAACAGTGTAAATGTGACGCACACAATTAATCACAAACTGATTTTGGTGTACAATAAGTTTTGATGACTCACATAAATTGGATATAAATTGAATGTGACCCACTAGAATATTGAATAAGAGTTTAACATACCCTGGGTCCATGATGCAGTAAATGGCTGTATACATTTTACATTTGTTTTGCATAAATCATAGTTCTATAAAGGCAAAGGCAAAAGACGGCAACCTTGCCTGGTTCATCTGCTCTGAAGGAATAATTTTGATAGGACATCATTCGTGAATATGGCATTTGTTTTTTCATGAATGGTTTTGATCCAGTTAATAAAGTAAGACCCCATATTAGATTGATCCAATATTGCAAAAAGAAAATAAGAAAGTCCACACTGAGTTAAATGGCTGGATATCTCCAGAAGGACCTGTCATAGAATTAGGTTTTTCATCTATTTTGGTGTTACAGTGACACTAGTACTGTTAACAACTTATACAATATCATGATGTCTGAACTTCATTCCACCAAACATGTATCTTATCAGTGTAGGTCTTCATAGTGGGAACAGTTTTGGATCCCCAGTCCAATGTGGGGACACTGCAGCAAAGAGTCTTCAGAGCAAGAACAGGCATCCATCTGATCCCAGTCATCATCACACACTGTACCACATTTGCCAGAGTGGAACACCTTCACTCTAGCAGAGTAGTTGTTGGGGCCGTTGACTATACGCACTTCAAAGATGCCATCTTCATGGTAAAGGTAACACATATATTTACTTGTCTTTGACTATGTTTACATGCACACAATACTAAGATTAATATAATAGTTTGATTAAAATGTTTAGATGCTTTGCAAGAATGATCACCCTTACAATCTGGTTTATATGGACACATCTGATAATCCGGTTACCTGATGGGACTTTGGAAAAGGCAGAAATCGCCAATCAAAATAAAATTTCCATCACAGTGACCATATTATTTTTGGGAAGCCTACTTGATCTGAGTTTGGACATATAAACTATTTCTAAGATGCATACTTTCATATTTTCCGAACTTACTTTCCTCGTGCCAAAGAGCGAGTCTGGCGCTGCTCGTGATAGCACATGCACAGATGAAATAACCTGCAGGTACCCTGACAACCCTATTTCCCCCAACCTTTCTTACCTGCACAGATGACTCCTGCATCCTCATTATGGTCACAGTTGTGTACCCCTGGTTCACTTCCGATGCAGTCTTGTAATGATTTCTCTGTGCCCTCACACGATACATCATCCAGAGTGATGGGTCCTGAGCCCTGACCAAAACAGGATCTACCTGGGGCTTCCTGGGCCATCCCACAGCTCAGTGCTTGACACACCACCTGGGCATCCTTCAGATCCCAGTCATCATCACACACTGTACCCCACTGGCCAGAGTGGAACACCTCCACTCTACCAGAGCAGTTGTTGGAGCCACCGGCCAAGCGAATTGAAGGTCCAGCTTTGATAGGTAAATAATCTGTTTTAATGTTAACAAATTGATGCATCAGGCTGTGGAGATTATTGTGTAGTGTGCAGACAAATTAATGTACTCACTCTGGTGTGAACCTGCAATCCATAGGGAGGAACATGAAAAACAAAGAGTTGTTGCATATACTGTATGTTACCTTGAAAAGCGTTATTAATAAATAAAGCTAACTGTGCCTTAAATGAGCTGAAATTTGTAGTAGCTGTTTAGATAAAACTCAACTGAAGATTAGTTTTGCCCATAAACTACTTTCAGGGTCAGGAACCATATAACAGTAAAATTCTGAACTTCCCCTTTAATCTCACCTGAGCAGACCACACTCGCATCCTCAGGATGCATGCAGTTATGCTGACCTATCACCTCAGAGGGGCAGTCAAAGAGAGTGCCTTCTGTGCCAACACAGGCTATGTTGTCCAGCAGAATGGGAATGCCAACTCCCATACCAAACCAGGCCTGTCCTGGGGCATCCATAGCCCACCCACAGCTGAGCTGTCTGCAGACCACGTCAGCGTCGCTCACGTCCCAGTCATCATCACACACCGTACCCCACTGCCCCGCATAATACACTTCCACCCTCCCTGAACACTGATCAGGACCATCCACCAGCCGGATCAACGGGCCATCATCTGGGACCACTGGAGAGAAGAGTACATTATTTTAGGTAGTCTCAAAGCTGGGTTCCTCAGTGCAGTATATGTTTGCTTTGTAAGGACCATTCATATTGTCAATTTGAAGTTTTATGGAATTTATCTGACTGTTTCTATTTGGGTCCTCTTGTTCTTGAATTGAATGTGAGGAAAATATTAAATAATGAAAAGGTGCATGAGATATTGTGAAAAACAGGTATTCAATTCTCCTTAATTAATCTCAACATTAACTATTTTATTCAATTGAGCTTACTACATTTGTAGGCTTAGACTTACCCATCATGCAAGTTACACTGGCATCTTCATCATGGCCACAGTTATGGTTTCCTATCCCTCCTGAGTTGCATTCCAGTAAAGATCCCTCACTTCCCATGCATGCCACATCGTCCAATAGGATTGAGCCACTCCCCTCACCAAAGTAAGCCTGGTGAGGAGCCTCTGTGGCTGGTCCACAGCTCAGCTCCCTACATACAACTTGGGCATCTAGGAAACCCCAATTATCATCACAGACTGTCCCCCAACTCCCATCATGGTAGACCTCCACCCTTCCAGAGCAGTGATTGGGACCATCAACTATGCGCACTGTCAAGCCAGCTGTTAAAAGGAAGGGAAAGTGAGAAACACATTACGGCCATTAACGTTTTGTTTTTCAAATACGTATTATGACTCATTCTGCAACTGAAACATAAAGTAAGGAATACTTTTTTTTTACTCACAATGGGAGTCTGAAGGGGATTGACCTGATAGATGGAGAGAGAGAGAGAGAGAGAGAGAGAGAGAGAGAGGGGGGGACAGCGAAAGAGAGAAATGGTAGCATTAAACAAGCCCGTAGTTAAAGTTGGTAGTTTAGATGCATCTTTATAGCAAATTCAACCACACTTATAGCAAATTCAACCACTCACCTGACTGATCCTCACATATCACTCCTGCATCCTCAAAGTGTCCACAGTTGTGTGACCCCAGTCCATCTGAGCTGCAGCTAAGCAATGACTCTTCATTCCCAGAACATTCCACATCATCTAGCCAGATCTCCCCCTTACCCCCACCAAAGTGGGCCTGGTCCAGGGCCTTCTGGGCTGCCCCACAACCCAGTGCTCTACACACTACCTTGGCATCCAGCAGGTCCCAGTTGTCATCACACACTGTACCCCACTGGCCTGCATAGTACACCTCCACCCTGCCAGAGCAGTTGTATGGGCCATCCACTAAACGTACTCCTCCAGCACTGACTGAGGCAAATAGAAAATAATTGTTTCGTTAAGTCCCACGTTAAGGGCTCTATTCAATCTGTATCGCTGAAGCATTACAGATTGTGCACTAGAAATGTAAAGATGATTTCCGATTCAGCCGACATATGCAGCGTTTACAGTAAATGCAGTCTCAGCTAATGCGGAAAGATTACCTTTAAATTTCAATCACGCTGTAATGCTGAACTACCGCAATACGGATTGAATAGAGCCCTATTTAGACACTTTGAGTATTTATATGATAGTCACACAGAGGTACTTTAACTACAGTGTATGACTGACATCATGTAATTAAAAGTATTTATGGAGATTAAACTTGCCAACAAACTCAATAACAGAACTTATTAGAAGTCTATGGTCTCAGTGCTTCATTATTATACTTACGTCCTTCTAGAACTCGAGATGCTCCTTCATTGGAACAAACAACTACATGAGAGGAGCATAATGATAAAACATACAATAAGTTAAAGATGTTATATTTTATAGCCTTGTGAAAGGTTATGTGTGTGTGAGAGTTGATAGGAGGTGGACACGGATGTGTTTCAGTCCTTATTTGCTATTGGTTAACAGATTAATTGGAAAACAACTTAGACCAGGATATTAGTAGTCATATACTTCACAGTGCTGTTTCTGAACTTTCGCAAATCAATATGGCATTTATACAACGAAAATGTTAGTGAGCAGAGTCACCATTGTGGATTTACTCAATAATATTAAATAAATAATGATTTGCAGAGAACCTTGCACAAAACTACTAATATGAAATCCTAGAGCCCTGTGTAGTACACAAAATATGAATTGTGTTTTAAGTATATTGTAAAACACACTACTTGTTAACATGGGACAAACATTTTCATATATAGTTAACATAAATATGAATGTATGGTATTGTTAAAATACAATTTGCTCACCTGCAATCACAAATGCTAGGTACCACTTGCACTTGGGTGTAAGATTCATGATCAAAGTTGAGAATGTCATGAATGAGCCTTTTTATAGCCATGTTTTGTTACCTTTTGTTGTGTGTCACCTGATTTCCTCAAAGAGGAAAACCGATATCTAACAAAAGGTGGGATTTATGTATCACTGAATACATATTACATAACACCAGTGAAGACTACTATTTGAAAAGAAACCACATAAAGGTATCTTTTCTGGGAATAAGAGTAACACACCATTTATCAAAACAGAATACAAGCTTTCTGTGCTGGTTGCTCTATTGATTTTAGGCTCTGATTAAAGGAGAGCTCAACAATGAAGGGACAGATTTTAACAGCTAAATGAAAGTTGTCTGGTTATTTAATAGCACGTGAGAATATCAGGCATGGGCTGACACCAGCTCCGTGATAGAAAGTATTTTGAGAAAATAGAATGTATGTATTTGGGTAGTAGTTGTTTCAGAACCATATTAAAATGTTCCAGGTGCTTTCCTCTTCCCACTTTCAATTCCCTGGGGGGTAGGCCTGTTTCATGATAGGTAGTGGGATGGGGTCAATTTTAACAAGCTAACTTAGAAACAAAACATATCCTGGTTAGTTTTTTTTGCCCATGTAAACTAACCTACTAGGACATTATGATTACAACTCAGGATTTGCTGGTTCACTTATAGTGGGCTTAGCCTCTGAACAGTTTCCCTGTGACTTTGACAAGTTTGCTCATCTCAAATAGTGAACATTCAAAGATTTTGGCAGAATTATTGTTCTGTGGTAAACTCTCCATATAAATTGATGTAATAATGTGATGTATGCCCCTCTCGTATTCAAAATGTTAAATTTAGACAACATTCATTTAGCTCATTACAAACTCCAAGAAAATAGTAATTTCAGTGTGATGCATCAGTATATCAATGGGTTAAACCTATAGGACACTTTCTATTCACTAAGGACTACATCTTAAATTGGGATACAGGCACATGCATTATGTAAATGAGAGACTAAAGCAGGAACAATGTGTGTGGATTTGGACTAGAAGACATGACCACAATACTATAAATCCCCTTTAGAGGTCATACAACTGCTAATGCTCTCACTATTGGTTTTCAAATAATATTTAGGCCTAATTATAATGAATGAATATGCTTGTAAATCTCATATCTTGCACTTTTAAAGAGCATTGTCTTTGGGTTATGAGAGGCTCAATCAATGTGAATGAATTTAGCATAATCCCCTCTGCATAATCTGTTTTTGAAGCAGGCATTGCATTTCAGAATACATGCTTCAGAAGAAGCACCCATTATCGCTCTCCCTCTGCTTTAGCACAGACCACGTCGGAAATCTAGGTCAAAGTTAATTTGTACTTTTCTTGGGGTGTGCTAAATTGCAGCGTATATGTTTGTTGTAGTAGTCTCTGAAAACCCTAGATAAGCAGAAAGAAATGTATTCACCCACGGAGAAGTGAAGAAACAGCCACAGCCTGGCGTTTATTTTCCATCGCCTTGGAAATATTCAAACAATTTTTACGAAGTGCTCTCATACCCAAAGGGGTTCTTTGGGGCCACTTACAGGGTACAAGTAATTAACATTTTGAGAATTAATAGATTTGGTAGATTTTTTTCTCCCTTATTTTGACCTCCCACATTACAATCTGAAGAAGTGTTAACTCTAACTTGCCTAGTTAAATAAAGGTTCAATAAAAAAAAACAATAACATAGCCTATTAGCTAGAAAGGTAACTACAAACTAGGGCTATGACATTATGGAATTTAGGGTAACGTAGATTTTTTTTCTCCATTATTTTGACCTCCCACATTACAATCTGAAGAAGTGTTAACTCTAACTTGCCTAGTTAAATAAAGGTTCAATTAAAAAAAAACAATAACATAGCCTATTAGCTAGAAAGGTAAGTACAAACTAGCGCTGTGACATTATGGAATTTAGGGTAACGATTAACGTTAACTGTCATGCAAATGGTCACATTTATTATCATAATTGTACTTTTTGTTGAAGTTTTTTGTTGTTGTTGCTTGCAATGCATCATAATGCACATTTGAAAGACTTGAATAACACTACCGCACACCTAATGTATACAACACAGTTTTGGTGACACCCCTTTCTCAAAAAACGAATGGTTTTGACCGCTTAGATATTTTTGAAATAGAGCTTCTTCTCCCAACCGTGCCGTTCTGCTCGTAAAATGATCAACAACTTTGCCCACTTCATGTATAAATAATAAAATGCTATTGGGGAAACCATATCTACTTGAATATAAAGTCACCTGATAATAATGTATTTAAGAAATTATGATAATTATTATACGATAATTGTACCCTACTCTAAACACATGTTCGCCAATAGCAGCTGTTTAGCTAGTTAAAGGTTAGGGAGTGAACCAACTTGGATCTCAGAGCATTTCGTATTATTCTGTACTTAAATCTGAGACATTCCATTTAATATTATATTGTTATATTTCGAATGGTATGTATTTATTTGTGGATGTCCGTCACCCATTTCGTATTGTATGTTACGAATTACAATTCGTGGTATATGATGTATAATAGCTAGGTGGCTAACGTTAGCAAAGCTAGGGGTTTACGGTTAAGTTTAGGGGAAGGGTTAGCTAAAATGTTTAAGGTTAGGGGAGGGTCAGCTAATATGCTAACTATTTGCAAAGTATCTAAAAAGTAGTAAGTAGTTGGTAATTTGCGAAAATGCTAAAGCTGTCCGTGATGACATTCGAACTCGCAAAATCGGACCTCTGAAATAAAATGGATGGCCCTCCCTTCAGCAAAATATATTTTACCAAAACCCTCCATGAACACTTGAAATAGTAACCTCCAATATACCCAAAATAATAATTAAAACAAAGTGGATAGCAAAAAACACGAGTTCCCTTTACCCTCATTTCTTGGACAGACCAGAGCCTTATTTATGCAGTTTTAGAAACTGTTATTTGTCCTGTAAGCTTAACATGGCAACGCAGGAATTTTGATAGCGCACAGGGCAGCGGTCCACAAGGTTGTGGGTTCGCAGACTACTGTGTACAGGAGTTGGAGTGGAAAGACCTCCTTTATAGTAGAAGTATTGCATTCATCTATCATCGTATTTGTAGGTTCGAGAAAAAATAGCCTTTTATAAAAATGTCATGCAATTCTAAGTAATTCTACATATTAGCAGAATATGTTTTAATACCACACAAAATTACTGGAATTACAGGCTATGAATGGACAGAGAGTTAGGCCTATTTGTTCAATTTATCATATTTTTCCAATGCCAAATCGGTGTCTTGCAATGAAACTGTCCCTGTTTGCAAATAATTCAATCTGAGACGCCATTAGGAATCTGAACAAGGTAATTTCCAAAATTAGGGCTACTTTTCCACCCCAGACAGAGTAGGTCTACCGAAGCAGAACATCTTTACTGCCTGCTATTCTACTTCCATGGTTTAACCAATGAGAGAAGATCTCAGGTGTTTCCCTAAAAACTGTCTGGGTTTAAAAATGTTCTACTGTACAGAAAGTGAATAGCTTAATCAATTGATAGTGACATAATTAGATTACTTCCCAAGCAAAGTTAATTGTTTTGTCTCCTTGGCTATAGAAGGTTCTAACTCATCCTCTGAAAGTCAAAGAAATGACACCATGATATTCCCATATATGCATTGGAGTCACGTCTTTCCCGGGTATTTTATAGCTTGATTCTAGCATATAGCATCTCGGTCTAAAGCGCTGTTATAGATCACTTTATATTATCAGATCAGTTTTATTTTCTTAAATCTTAAACTAAGGGGGTAGGCCTATGCTTTTTTGCCATGTTCTTTAATAAAAGGTCTGCATATGGCATACCCTCTCAAACCCCCTTAATTCGAGTCTTAGTTTTAATTTAACAGCCCTTCACTGACACAGAGTTTAAAAAGTGCATGGTGGGTGGAGGAATTGACAACAAATATATGGATATACCAGCCTATAGCCTAATTTCATATGTCAAACAGGTACCACTACCTCTTATGTCTTGTCACGTTCTGACCTTAGTTATTTTGTTATGTCTTTGTTTTAGTATGGTCAGGGCGTGAGTTGGGTGCGTTGTCTATGTTCCTTTTTCTATGTTTTGTGATTTCTGTGTTTGGCCTGGTATGGTTCTCAATCAGAGGCAGCTGTCAATCGTTGTTCCTGATTGAGAACCATACTTAGGTAGCCTGGTTTCACTTTTGAGTTGTGGGTGATTGTACCATATGGGACTGTTTCGATTTTTGTTTGGGCAATCACGGTGTTATGTTCTAGTGTTCAGTTTTATATATTAAAATGGACACTTATCACGCTGCACATTGGTCCGACATCTCTTACTCCTCGTCAGAGGAGGAAGACGAAAACCCTAACATGTCTAAAATTAGGAAGAAATCATCTCCAACACAAAGCCCTCTTGTTGTTAGATAAGTCTAATTAAAATGAAGACGGCTGAAAGGAATTATACCTACTGCTTCAAATTTCAGCACCACAATGTAAGTTACTCAAATGTGGCTTATTGTGAGGTCAATAACTCTGATAAATTCATCATGGGCAAGTAACAAGCTATCAAAGTTGACCTCCTGTCCTCATCTTCGCTCTCTCCTTCTCAAACTGAAAAGAACATAGGCTATAGTCCAATCTTGCGTGCAGACTAGCCATGACCTAATCAACATCAACAAAAATCAGAAGTTTTTGACTCTGCTCCTGAACTGATAAGGTAGGCATACACTGCACAGCCATTGTTTAGGCAGCACACAAAAGAGCAAGCTGGGGCTCAGGGTTGGAATATCCATTACAGTGTGTAATGCAGCCTAGTTCTTTATTTTATTTTTTATTTCACCTTTTTTTTAACCAGGTAGACCAGTTGAGAACAAGTTTTCATTTACAACTGTGCCCTGTCCAAGATAAAGCAAAGCAGTGTGACAAAAACAACAGAGTTACACATGGGAAAAACAATTGTACAGTCAATAACACTATAGGAAAAATCTGTACAGCTGCAGCTCTGCTCTGACAACTGACGCTTAAAGTTAGTGAGGGAGATAGAAGTCTCCAACTTCAGTGATTTTTGCAATTCGTTCCAGTCATTGGCAGCAAAGAACTGGAAGGAAAGGCGGCCAAAGGGGGTGTTGGCTTCGGGGATAACCAGTGAAATATACCTGCTGGAGTGCGTGCTACGGGTGGGCATTGCTATGGTGACCAGTGAGCTGAGATAAGGCGGCGCTTTACCTAGCAAAGACTTATAGATGACCTGGAGCCAGTGGGTTTGGTGACAAACATGTTGCGAGGACCAGCCAATGAGAGAGACTGCATCCAATTTGCTGAGTAGAGTGTTGGAGGCTATTTTGATGTAAATGACATCACCAAAGTCAAGGATCGATAGGATAGTCAGTTTTACGAGGGTGTTTGGCAGCATGTGTGAAGGTTGTATTTACACCAACCCAGCAGCTATCTTAGAAATATAACTTTGCTCTGTGCTTCCCTGACCATGCACTTCGTAGCAATGGATTATTTTTATTGAGACCACACTAAATAGCATATAGGCGGACACTTGATATTGCACGTTAAACGTGTCAGGATTTGGCCAGGGTTGTTCCGGGTTTTGGTCACTAGATGCCCCCATTGTGCTTTTTGACCTTATGTTTTTTCCCTTGTTCCCCATTATTATTTGCACCTGTGCCTCGTTTTCCCTGATTGTATTTAAACCCTTAGTTTCCCTCAGTTCTGTGCTCTGTGTTTGTATGTTAGCACCCAGCCCTAGTGTTCTGTGTATTCTTGTCGATTCCGGTGGATGCTCTTGTGGAATTCTGTTTTTGTTTTTGAGTATCTCTTGAGGCTTTTTTGTGCTATTCCTACCACCTTTTGGATTTGCCATTTTTTGTATTGAAGGACTTCTCCTTTTTACTTTATTAAATACACCGTCTTAAGTACTGCTGTGTCTGCCTCATCTTCTGGGTTCTGCTGACTATTCGTGGCTCAGTTGGTTAAGTGACTGTTTCTCACTCCGGAGACCCAGGTTCGTAACCGGGTCCTGACAGAAACACAGAGCCAAAAATGAACCCAGAGGCAGCCAGTTCCCAGGACCTTTTTGCCATGCTGTCCCAGCACCAGGAGACTGTCCAACGCCACAAAGCCGCCCTGGTTCAGCAAGAGGCCTTAATGGCTAGACATTCTCATCTTCTGTCGGAGATGCTGACTTCCATTAAGCAAATATCTGATCGTCTTACCCCGGCAACAGTTCCCGTCCCAGTACCTCAGATTCACGTACCCATGGCAGTTAACCCCCTGGCTGAACCTCGTCTTCCACCTCCCCAACGGTTCTCAGGTGATCCAAGTGCTTGTAAAGGGTTTCTCACCCAATGTTCTCTCTCCTTTGAGCTACAACCCTCGTCGTTTCCCACCGACCGGTCTAAGATCGCTTATATCATCACCCTGCTGTCGGAGAAAGCCCTGGCCTGGGCTACTGCTGTGTGGGATGCCCATAGTTCCTGCTGTGCCAGCTACTCTGCCTTTGCTGAGGAATTCAAACGAGTGTTTCAAGGCCCAAGCAGTGGTTCTGACTCAGCCAAACAGCTCCTGACTCTCCACCAAGGTTGGCGCAGCGTGACGGACTATGCCATCCAGTTCCGCACGGTGGCAGCAGCAAGTGGCTGGAACAACGAGGCGCTCACGTTGTGCTTTCTGAAAGGCCTTTCCGACACTATCCAAGATGAACTGGCCACTCGGGAACCACCGGACAATCTCGAGTCCCTGATCAAGTTGGCCTCACGCATTGACCAGCGTCTGAGAGAGAGAACTCAACCGTAGACCTCTAGCCCCTATCAGTCCCAGCTCCGAGTCCCCACCTTTATCCTCGCTGGCTCCATCGGAACCCATGCAGATTGGACGCATCTCCCAGGCTGAGAGAGACCGCCGGATGAGGGAGCGACGCTGTCTATATTGCGGCAAACCGGGCCATTTCCGTTCCACGTGTCCCGGGCTCCAGGGAAACGCTCTGTCCCGTACAGACCGGGGGAACTGTAACGGGAAACATAACCTCCTCCCATCCGTCCAACTCCCGTCTGCTCATTCCAGTCACCCTCTCCTGGGACAACCACAAGCTTCACCTTCAAGCCTTGGTAGACTCTGGAGCCGCAGGTAACTTCATGGATGGTGTCTGGGCGAAGGAGAATGGCGTTCCCTCTGAACCTCTAAGTGAACCCATGAGGGTCACTACATTGGATGGAAGCCCTTTGGGATCTGGACTTGTCACTCATGTCACTACCTCCTTGCGACTTTCAGTTTCACAACACCAGGAATTGATGAACTTTCATTTGATCTCCTGTTCCGAGTTCCCTCTCGTCCTTGGATACCCCTGGCTTCACAGCCATAACCCTCACATCGACTGGTCTGTGGGCACTATCAAGCAGTGGGGTCCTACGTGCCAAGCTACTTGTATTTTCCAGAATTCCCCGAGTTCTACTCCCGAGTCTTTAGAATCCATCGACCTGACCCGAGTTCCCGAGTGTTACCATGACCTCAAACTGGTGTTTAGCAAACAGAGGGCCACCATGCTACCACCCCATAGACCTTACGATTGCCCCATCGACCTGTTTCCGGGCACTTGCCCCCAGGGGTCGGATCTTTTCCCTATCTCCACCCGAACGAGCTGCTATGGATACCTACATCAAGGACGCTCTGGAAGCAGGCCTCATGCGTCCATCCACCTCCCCGGCGGGAGCAGGGTTTTTCTTTGTGGCCAAGAAAGACGGTGGATTACGTCCTTGCATCGACTACCGGGGACTCAATGCCATAACCGTCCGTAACCGTTACCCGCTACCCCTTATGGCCAGAGCCTTCGAGCTGCTCCAGGAAGCAGTTGTTTTCACTAAGCTTGACCTGCGGAACGCATACCATCTTGTGCGGATCAGACCTGGTGACGAGTGGAAGACCGCTTTCAACACGCCTACTGGTCACTATGAATACTTGGTGATGCCCTTCGGCCTGACCAACGCCCCAGCGGTGTTCCAAGCGCTCATAAACGATGTGCTTAGGGATATGCTTAACATATTTGTGTTCGTTTACTTGGATGACATCCTCATCTTTTCGAGCTCCCTTCAAGAGCACACTAAGCATGTCAGACAAGTACTCAAACGCCTCCTGGACAGCCATCTGTACGTTAACCTCTTACATCTATGGGGGCGCTATTTCATTTTTGGATGAAAAACGTTCCCGTTTTAAACAAGATATTTTGTCACAAAAAGATGCTCGACTATGCATATAATTGCTACCGTTCGAAAGAAAACACTCTGACGTGTCCAGAAATACAAAGATCATCTCTGTGCGTGCCCTATAACGTGAGCTTCAGGCAAAACCAAGATGAGATGGCATCCAGGAAATGACAAGGATTTTTGAGGCTCTGTTTTCCATGGTCTCCTTATATGGCTGTGAACGCGAGAGGAGTAAGTCTGCCCTTTCTGTCGTTTCCCCAAGGTGTCTGCAGCATTGTGACGTATTTGTAGGCAGATCATTGGAAGATTGACCATAACAGACCACATTTACCACGTGTCCGCCCGGTGTCCTGCGCCTAAATTGGTGCGCAAAAGTCACCTGCCAGTATTTTTCCATACGATACAGAGAGTAAAGCAAGCTTCCACGAACTGCATGTCAATGAAGAGATATGTGAAAAAACACCTTGAGGACTGATTCCAAACAACGTTTGCCATGTTTCGGTCGATATTATGTAGTTAATCCGGAAAATGTTTCACGTTGTAGGTGACTGCATTTTCGGTTCGTTTCGGTAGCCAGACGCAATGTAGAAAACGGAACGATTTCTCCTACACACAGACGCTTTCAGGAAACACTGCGCATTTGGTATGTGACTGAGAGTCTCCTCATTGAAAACATCAGAAGCTCTTCAAAGGTAAATGATTTTATTTATTTGGTTATCTGGTTTTTGTGAAAATGTTGCGTGCTACATGCTACACAAAATGCTATGCTAGATTTGCATACTCTTACACAAATTAGTCAATTTCTATGGTTCAAAAGCATATTTAGAAAATCTGAGATGACAGTGTTGTTAAGAAAAGGCTAAGCTTGAGAGCAGACGCATTATTTTAATTTTATTTGCGATTTTCAGAAATCGTTAACGTTGCGTTATGCTAATGAGCCTGAGGATTTAGTCACGATCCCGGATCCGGGATGGGGAGTTTCAAGAAGTTAAGCCGGAAAAATGTGAATTCCATTCATCCCGAGTACAATTCCTGGGATTTGTAGTGGAACCCGGTCGAGTCCAAATGGACCCCAGGAAGGTAGGGGCGGTAGCGGATTGGCCCACCCCCAAATCCGTTAAGGAAGTTCAGCGTTTCCTGGGCTTCACAAACTTTTACCGCAGTTCATCAAGAACTTCAGCTTGGTGGCAGCCCCTCTCTCAGCTTTAACCAAGGGTGGCAATGCAAGGTTTTTGTGGGGAAGAGAAGCTGAGACGGCCTTCCAAGGACTCAAGCAGCGCGTTCTCTCTGCTCCCATCCTGATACTACCGACTACGGATGAACCATTTGTGGTGGAGGTAGACGCATCAGAGGTTGGTGTTGGAGCTGTTCTGTCTCAGAGGGGTGAAGACAAGAAGCTTCATCCGTGTGCTTTCTTCTCACACCGGCTTACCCCGACTGAGAGGAACTACGATGTGGGGGATCGTGAGCTCCTAGCGGTAAAGATGGCATTGAAGGAATGGAGACACTGGCTCGAGGGGGCTTCTCACCCGTTTCAAGTGCTTACGGACCACAAAAATCTGGAGTATATCCAGCAGGCGAAGCGGTTGAACTCTAGACAAGCTAGATGGTCTCTTTTCTTCAATCGATTCCAGTTTATCCTCACCTATCGGCCCGGGTCGAAGAATCTCAAACCGGATGCCCTGTCCCGAGTCTACGCTCCTGCCATTCGAGATGACACGGACATGCCTGTCCTTCCTGCTGCTAAGATTGTGGCTCCGATCTCGTGGCAAGTTGAGGATACCGTGAGACGTGCTCAAGCTAGCGAACCAGACCCGAAAGGAGGTCCTGCCAATCGGTTGTTTGTCCCCAAGGCAGTGAGGACTCAGGTCCTTCTGTGGGGGCACTCCTCTCGCCTCACCTGTCATCCGGGCGTAGGTCGCACCTTGGAGTTCATCCAGCGTAAGTTCTGGTGGCCTACCATAAGAGAAGACGTTGCCACTTTCGTCAATGCCTGTCCCGTGTGCTGCCAGGGCAAATCTTCTCACCTCCGCCCTCAAGGACTCCTTCACCCTTTACCTGTTCCCCACAGACCCTGGTCCCATATCTCATTGGACTTTATTACTGGACTTCCTCCATCCCATGGCAATACTACTATCCTAGTCATAATCGACAGGTTTTCAAAGGCGGCCAGGTTCGTCCCTCTGACTAAGTTACCTTCTGTCAAGGAAACGGCTGAGTTGGTTATTAATCATGTGTTCCGAGTCTTCGGCATTCCTCAAGATATGGTTTCTGACAGAGGTCCCCAGTTCGCCTCAAGGTTTTGGAAGGCCTTCTGCCAACTCATGGGGGCTTCTGCCAGTCTATCTTCAGGGTACCATCCGGAGTCCAACGGCCAAACAGAGGATGAATCAAGAGCTGGAAACCACCCTCCGATGTATGACTCGTGACAACCCGTCCACATGGTCATCCTTTATTGTTTGGGCCGAATACGCGCACAACACCTTGCGCTCCTCCTCCACTGGTATGTCCCCGCACGAGTGTCAGTTTGGCTATGCTCCTCCATTGTTCCCGGACCAGGAGGCAGAAGTCAGAGTGCCTTCAGCCTTGAAGTTCGTCAGACGCTGTCGGCTTATGTGGAGGAAGACCCGTCTTAATCTTATGCGTTCCTCACAGAGGTACCAACAACAAGCCAACAGACGTCGCCGTCCCGGGCCTACCCTGCGCCCCGGCCAGAGAGTCTGGCTCTCCACAAGAGACTTACCTCTACGGGTGGAGTCTCGCAAGCTGTCCCAAAAATACATCGGTCCCTTCAAGGTTGCCAGGAGAGTTAACCCAGTTTCTTATCGCCTACACTTACCCAGATCCCTTAAGATTAATCCCACATTTCACATTTCATTGTTAAAACCTGTTGTTTTTTCTCCCCTTGTCCCGGCAGACAGATCTCCCCCTCCGCCTCGTGTCATTGGAGGCCAGCTGGCTTATACCGTCCATCGGATACTGGATTCCCGCCGGGTGCAGCGGTCCTGGCAGTATCTGGTGGACTGGGAAGGCTACGGTCCCGAGGAGCGCTCCTGGGTTCCTGCCAAAGACATCCTGGACCCTGACCTCATTCGTCAGTTCAGGGCCCTCCACCCTGAGAGAGCTGGTAGGAACGTCAGGAGCCGTTCCTAGGGGGGATTCTGTCAGGATTTGGCCAGGGTTGTTCCGGGTTTTGGTCACTAGATGCCCCCATTGTGCTTTTTGACCTTGTGTTTTTTCCTTGTTCCCCATTATTATTTGCACCTGTGCCTCGTTTCCCCTGATTGTATTTAAACCCTTAGTTTCCCTCAGTTCTGTGCTCTGTGTTTGTATGTTAGCACCCAGCCCTAGTGTTCTGTGTATTCTTGTCGATTCCGGTGGATGCTCTTGTGGAATTCTGTTTTTGTTTTTGAGTATCTCTTGAGGCTTTTTTGTGCTATTCCTACAACCTTTTGGATTTGCCATTTTTTGTATTGAAGGACTTCTCCTTTTTACTTTATTAAATACACCGTCTTAAGTACTGCTGTGTCTGCCTCATCTTCTGGGTTCTGCTGACTATTTGTGGCTCAGTTGGTTAAGTGACTGTTTCTCACTCCGGAGACCCAGGTTTGTAACCGGGTCCTGACATAACGGATGTGAAACGGCTAGCTTAGTTAGCGGTGCACGCTAAATACCGTTTCAATCGGTAACGTCACTTGCTCTGAGACCTTGAAGTAGTAGTTCCCCTTGCTCTGCAAGGGCCGCGGCTTTTGTGGAGCAATGGGTAACGATGCTTCGTGGGTGACAGTTGTTGTGTGCAGAGGAGCCCGGGTATGGGCGAGGGACGGTCTAAAATTATACTGTTACACATGCCCAGCCGAGAATCATAGATGAGCGGCAGCATCAGATATATCTCTAATAAGAAATGAATTATAAAACACTGAGAAATATAGAAATGTAATCAATTACATGGCTCTCCCCTGGACTAGATTAAAATATATATATACATAAACCCTCCCCTTGACCAAAATTGGAAAAAAAATTACCCTCCCCCATTTTCCTCCAGCTAATCATTCTGTAAATGTCCTTCCCTTAACAATGTGTTGGAAAAAATGAATGTCCAAGTCAAGAAACCTTAAGAGCAGCCAGCGTAAAAAAAAAATTGTTTAACACTTTTTTGTTACTACATGATTCCATGTGTATTATTTCATAGTTGATGTCATCACTATTATTCTACAACTTAGAAAATAGTAAAAAATAAAGAAAAACCCTTGAATGAGTAGGTGTGTCCAAACTTTTGACTGGTACTGTATATAAGTCTGTATATAAGTCTTTCTGACAGAATATTAAAAGGTGAAATAACGTTTTTGGTTTTTGTGTGACAGAATTAAACTATCCAAAAAAACACTTTTCATAGAATGACCCATGTGTAAGCTACATTCTATTTTTGTCAAATGTTGTCAAGATACTGCAACAAACTACTAACAATAAGTGTGGCTAAACCCCTGGTTCTTGCAGAGACCTCCCCTCCACACACACACACACACACACACACACACACACACACACACACGCTTTTGGATTCAGGAAAAGTTGAAAGTGATATCAACAAGTGTTATCCAAATGTTATGATTTTCTGTAAATGAGTAACAGAAAGGAGATCCTCAAGCTTAAGATCCTCAAGCTTAATCAGTAGCATGAATTTACTTGAACCGAGAATTGGTTCAATAGCACATTTTGCTTTCGGTGACCTCCCAGTTTCAGAAATGTAATTTCCTCTAGAATCTTCACATTTGTCGAACACATTGCTCTTGCCTCCCTCTGATTACACTGAATGAGATCATATCTATGCACAGTACATATCATCACACAAAAGTCCATTATCTAGTCAAAACTTGTTTGACCATGTCCATTGTGGCTCTCACAAAGGTTGGTGTCAGGTAAAGGGAGGGACCCAACTTTGGTTCAAGTGTACAACATGACTACAACTACTGCTATTCGAATGCAACTCTCATCTTTTTTTAATCTAAGCATGAATTATTATCAATAATGTCCTCACCTACCCACATATCTGCCTAGCCAGCTTCATATCCTCTTCTGACGGCAAGTCTTGGAGTTGCAGTAACTCAACTCTTTATCACTGGCAGTCTGAAAATATGCAACCAATACACACACAAACTGTTATACTTGGTTAGATACAGGTAATTGACAAAATAAGGGAAACACTTGAGTAAATGAGGGATACAAAGTATGAAAGCAGGTGCTTCCACACAGGTGTGGTTCAATTAAGCAATTAACATCCCATCATGCTTAGGGTCATGTATAAAACTGCTGAGCAGGCCATTATTTTGGCTACCATGGTTAAGCCGCCATAGGATGACAATGCCCTCATCCACAGGGCACGAGTGGTCACTGAATGGTTTGATGAGCATGAAAATGAAAATGATTTAAATCATACACCGTACCGGTCTCAGTCACCAGATCTCACCCACAATTTAACACTTATGGGAGATTCTAGAGTGGCGCAAGAGACATCAACAAAACACCAAATGATGGAATTTCTCGTGGAAGAATGGTGTGGCATCCCTACCATAGAGTTCCAGACACTTGTAGAATCTATGCCAAGGTGCACTGAAGCTGTTCTGACTTGTGGTGGCCCAAAGACCTTAAGACACTTTATGTTGGTGTTTCCTTTATTTTGGAAGGTAACTGTATGTTTGAGACAATAGTCACATGAATTAATGCCTGTGTGTGTGGTGAGACAGGGTGGAAAGCAGTGGTCAATGAAAACACTTTAAAATACCGAAAGCAACCGTATTTGTTACGTTCCTTTTCCTCGACAGACAAACCATGAAAGTCACTGTGGCAGCCCCACCCTGCTTCCCTCCATGTCCTGCTCTCCTCCTTCTGACCTGTCTCCTGTGGGTGTTCCCAGCTCAGAGCCAGGCTGGCAACATCCTGGTGTACCCTGTGGACGGCAGCCATTGGCTCAACATGGACATCCTCCTGCGAGAGCTGGACCTGCGGGTCACACTTTAACAGTGGTCCGCTCATCCACCAGCTGGTACATCCCTGAACACGCCCGCCACTACTCCTCCATCACATTGCCCGTGCCCAGGGCCAGCAGTCTGGAAGACCCGCAGTATATGGCATCCTTCCTGAAGAGGAGCCTAGAGATATGGACACGAGAGCGCTCCATTTTGTCCTTCATCAAGCTAAAGAAAGAAAACATTCATTTGCTGGAGGCGGCCCATCGCTGCAGTGCTGAAATGGCCCGCTTAGCAATGGAGAACAAACAGTTAATGGAGAAGCTGAAGGCAGCCAATTTTGATTTAATATTGACAGATCCTGGAGTTGTATTGGGGAGTTACTTGGGTCTTCCTATTGTGCTCAATGTTTGTTGGATCACCAATGCAGAAGGACACTTTGCGATTGCACCTTCGCCCCTTTCTTACATACCAACTATTGGGTCACTGGTCACAAATAGTTTTGTCAACAAACTGAAACTTCTTGCATTATGGGATCTCTCTTTATATTGATTATGGCATAACAAGACCTCTATACCAGGGTCTGATCAACAAATTAATCGATCCAAACACCAATATCTATTCTCTCATTCAGGGGGCTGACCTATGGCTGAGAGTGGACGTTGTGTTCGAGTTTCCAAGCCCTACCATGCCCAGTGTGGTCTGCATGGGGGGCTTCCAGTGTAAGCCCTCTAAGCCTTTGCCTGCGGAGTTAGAGGCATTTGTGCAGAGCTCGGGGGAACATGGGGTCGTGGTCATATCTTTGGGGAGTCTGCTGGGTAGCCTCCTCCCGGAGATATCAGAGATAATTGCAGCTGCCTTCGCCCGCCGGCCTCAGAAGGTGGTGTGGAGACATACAGGAGAGAAGCCCTCTACTCTAGGCAACAACACACTGCTGGTGAACTGGCTGCCTCAGAACGACCTACTTGGCCATCCAAAAACAAGAGCCTTTGTGACACACAGGGGCACCAATGGGATCTACAAAGCCATCTACCATGGGGTTCCCATGTTAGGCCTTCCTCTCATCTTTGACCAGTTTGACAACATGCTTCGTCTAAAGGCCATGGGTGTGGCTAAGATTCTCGTGGCGACGGACCTAGAGGTGGAACCTAAGGCCCTGGACAAGAGTAAGCCCTACAGAGAGAATATGCACAGGATGTCAAAGCTCCACCTCGATACACCTTTCAAACCAATGGACAACGCCATCTTCTGGCTAGAATTGGCTATGAGGTACAAGGGTGCAGCACACTTGAGCACCGAGTCTGACAAGATGCCCTGGTATGCTTACCATAATGGGGATGTACTGGTACTTCTCCTGACTGTTGTCTCTGTCCTGCTACTAACCCTAATGACTTGCAGGGTTCTAGGTAGGGCTCTTTGCCGAAAGAAAAAGGAAAAACTGAAGAATTCCAGTTTTACATACTACAGTATATACATCTACGCAACTACAATATTCTACAACAACACAAATGGGCATGAAACATTGTCAAAATAACAAATGTTTTCATTAGACTTGAGATGGTTTCTGTCATCCTCAATCATTCTATTTCTAGGAATAAAATAAAAACAGTAGTTTAGCAAATGTCAAATCAATGCAATCTGCTCAAAATGTCACATTATTTACACAACATTTTTATTGACTTTTAAACAACTTTTTTTATTTTATTTGTGCAGACAAATGTACCAGCCACACATCAATGTAAATATTCACGTAAAACCACAATCTCTTTTTTGGTCAGCACAAATAAAATAATTACAAAATAACAACATACAGCAAATATGGGCAAACAATGTGATGCATTTCTTGCTTTTATGTCCAAGATTTCTGAGTAGGGGATTTGACTATGTTTGTGTGCTAGAGGAGAATATTTAGAACAGAGAAAAAATAAAGTGCTCCTTCCCATCTGCTGTATGGTATGTATTGACAATATCTCTCCAATTTATGACCAGTTCCATTTGCTTGCACTAGACAAGAAAAATGCATTTTAAAAAGTTGCAAAGAATATAGCCTATTGAATTATCTACAGAAGTTGTCTCATGTTTCTGGGGATCATAACTAGACATGCAATCTATTAAGGCTTAAAAACAATTAACATAGAACCTATATAATAGATACCAATTTGCAACTTTGTGTTATATTCCATTAGGGAAACATGAACAGCTGTATTGCATCGTAATACTTGCTTAAATGTGTGTTATGACAAACTCCTCAATAACGTCAGTTGGCTGAGGGGACTCTTTAAAAGAAAATCTATAGATAATTGGGTAAGAATTCCTTTTAAATGTATTTTTCTCATCTAAAAGCAAGAAAATGTAAAAAAGTAGCAGTAAAACTGAAATAAAAGATGGCACATGACATATTGCAAAACAATGTGAATTTAATTTCTGGTCTTCTTACTCAAAACAGAACCTGGCAGAACCTTTTATGTACCAAGATTAGATTTTAGTACCAAATATGACTAGCTCTTTTATTTAATACATGGAAAGGTAAAGGGAAATGTCACTGATAATTTTAACAAGAGTTAAAAGCAAGAGTGAATTTTGAAAGCAGTTGGCAAAATCCTTTAATCTTCCATAAAAGTTCATTGATCCAAGGAAAAATCTAAGACAAAGTAGCAGCGCTAAAATGCTAATCTTGTCAGCTATAACATTAATTTACCAACACAAATTAAAACATATTAGGGGAATACAAATATAACAGATACTGCACTCTGATGAACTATATTGCCTTTTCATGTGGAATCGTATAGATATTGAACATCCGTTTAAAGTAACTGATGTACACATTATACACTGTTAAACAGAGGCAGACAACTGCTGTAGCCTACAGATGCAGTCAAATATATTCGCACTCTTGCATTTCACAATAGAGCGCAATGGAGTAGAATCTTCAGTTTGTTCTTTTCAAAACTGATTGAATGGCAATTTTTACCCCATAGGCACCTGCAACTTACAACAGGTGAGTAAGTAAAATTATGCAGTAAATGAGAATCATGCCTCCAACCAAATTAATTAGACTATATTAATTAGTCCAGGCCATTTTTTACTTTGAAGGGAAAAATCGGAAAAAATGTTTTTGTTCTTCATGCCCATGTGCTGTTGTAAATCAAACAAATACACTTGTAAAATCCAAAATATGTTTTAATTTCAACTTATTTTAGAATAAATAGTGAATCAAGCAAGGGTGCCAATATATTTGACCACATCTGTATATGAGACTGAGGACATTCTTACAATGCAAACAAGTATGAAGTGAACCACTTTCCAACACATCACTGCTCTTGACCTTGCTGCATCTATGAAAGCCAACCTCACAACCTATAAATGTTGCCTAGAAAACACCCTCATATGTCAAAGGTATAGCCAACAGTATTAAATATTTTATCAGATGGCAATCTGATCAATGTTAATCATCTGTGGATTTGACTCTGCCTGTACGTTCATCACACACGATATCTCAGACAGCACTGGGCCAATTTTGACTAAACTTACTGATTGGTCCAAGGCGGTAAAACATGTTTAAAGTTTCCTTGTTTCCGAAAGCAAGTATCAGAGGCTCCTAACTTGTATAGCACTACACCATGCTACATTGTGTCAGATTGATTGTAGGATAATGAACTGTGGACAAAGATGTCTTGAAAATGTGGTCCAAAATAAATCACCAACTACTCTGGTCTTGTACATTTGCATGAAACACAATATACCTAATTATACAGTTGTAGTAAAATGTATGATATTGATGAACTCAATCAAACAAAATGGTGCTACCAATGTACTTCCCCAAATAAATGGTTGAAAGTACTAAATGCAGTGTGTAGAGCCTTTTCTCTTTACATGAAATTACAATTAAAAAGCAAAAACAAGGGGGGAACTTTGTATGTTGGTTGTAACACAAATATAATAAAACTATAATAAAACAATTGTTAAAGTTGTTTTAAAAACCCCTGGTGTTTTTGTTTTGGAAACAGAGCAGCAGTGCATTGTGGTACCCACTCTGCTGTTCTATCATGCTTGCAACGATGTGAGATGTCAGAGGGGGAAAAACGGTGTTGTTTGAAGTACCGTCTTTGTTGTTGTAATATCGCAAACAGACGTGGCAGTTTCACCACTAAAGAGTCCAGCTTTAATGAATGCGTCTTTCTGATTAAATTCTAATATTGACAAGCAAATCAAGAAATAGAAGTCAGAGCCATGGGTGAATACACATTAAAAAAGGACATTTGTATTTGAGATGAGGGTTGATACAGTATTTGGGGTCAAAATTATTTCAAAATGACTTGCCGTTTTTTTTCATACTTATTACTGCATTCTGTTGTTGAATTTTGTATTGCAATTTTCAAGCACATCTGAAACCACTCAGTACGCTTAATCTTTTCAATCCTTTTGAACCAAATCATCAAGAATGATCCACACAAGAATTGTTCATTTGACAACATACCAAAAATATTTTTAAATTATTTACTACCAAATCATTATAATGATGGCATGTCCCTGGCTTACAATGATTTTGTCCCTGTCTGGCAGTAAACAAAATGCTAAATGTTCCAACAGGGACTTGTTTATAGCCATGTGTAGTAATAGTCTATTTGGGGGCATTTCAAGAACACTTTATGGCAAAGAGCGGTGTGATACTAAAAGAAAATGTTAAATCAGATTTTATAGTCAATTCACAAGTTACAATATAAAATATTAGCATTGTCCTTCCAGCAGAAAAAACTAAACCTTCAACATTCAAAACACTTATCTTATGTCTGTGTTCCATACATCTAACTCAACTTACTCTTGCTCACTTTAATTTCACATTCCCTTCATAGATGAAAGGGCAGGGCACCCAGCATTCTTCCTCATACTTCTTCCTGAATCAGAACGTACTTTATACTTTCCTTGCTTCTGTCCTCGCCGTTAAGTTATCTTAATGTGGGTGCCCCCCTGCTAAAAGAAGCAGACATGCGCTTCTAAGAGGATGGAGTCCCTCTGCTCCCTTCGGGTGTGGCAGCAGCCCCGGCCCCAGCCCCACCTCCAGTGACCAGGTTCCGGAGCAGCTTGCGGCGGCCGGCCTGATAGTCCTCCTCATCCACATTGACCAGCAGTTTGATGGCCTCATGGCCCACTGCCTGTTTGAGTGAGTCTGTGATGAAGACGCCCTTCAGGGCCTCCAGCAGGGAGCCGTTGATATAATCCCGCCAGAAAGCATCTAGGTATGTGAGCTCCGAGAACTTGATGTCACAGATGATGGAGCCCAGGTCCCGGGACTTGAGAATAGTGTTTGCCTGGTTGAACCTCTCAAACTGCCTCTCCAGAGCCTCCTGCTTGTTGGAGAAGACGTTTCCCTGAAGCGCTGATTCGTGCTGGCAGTACTCGGCGCGCACTCGTAGGCGGATGTCTGCAGGGGTGTGGGGTGAATAGGGAAGAGCAAGTGGAATGGTTATAGAGAGGAAGTGTGTGTCGTCTAATGCGATGGAAACATTACAGTCAAGGAATTACTTAATTCAGCAACTGTATAGTTTGGTCGCAGATAGCCAACTCTTTTGTAATTCCTTGTCATGAAAGAACTGTCAAAGTAAATACACACATGCAACCTCTGAAGGCATAAAGTTACTATACAAAACAGTTTCTTTTGAATTCCCTTACCACAGGTTTGCTTCTCCCTGCAGTCTCCTGTGGTGTGGGCCCTCTTCCTTTTGCGGCTCGGTAATGGGGGGCCTGGCTTGGTGCGGGGGGGGCCCACCTGGGGCCCCGATGGAGAACAGCATATTACTGGTTGGGGGCCTGTTAGTGGAGTAGGGGAAAAAATGCTAAGATATTTAGAGATGTATTAATTTCACTATTTCCACCAACTTTATTACTCCCCCCATACTACACACACATACTGTATGTAGATGTATACATGCAAAGTCACATTCACCTGTCCTCCTGTGGGGTGTAGCCTCCCTGCTCTCTCCTCCTCTGGGGGACACATAACGCACTGAAGTCTCTTCCAGGTACTTATCCACTGGGTCTGGGCACACTGAAAAGCAAAGCACAGCAATGCTTTTGGTTAGTGACTTAATATTTACATTTAATGCAAATGGTCAATTATTAACTAAGAAAACGCAAAGTGTGTTTTCAAGAAGTTGGCGAAAAGTGGTAAAAAATGTTTGGCATAACATTTTGGAGACTGACAACATAACATTTTGGGGATCGGCAACCTACGTTTTCTGCCTTGACGCCAATAGATTTAGTTTGCTTTTTCATTTTCAATAGAATTTTAGTGGGCCTGAAAAAGGCAAAGGTTGAGAAGGAAACCACCACTCACCGGTCTGTCTCTTCCTGAGTGTGACATAGGGCAGCAGGTCGTGCCGTGTGATGATACGGAGCAGCTGCAGGACGTGTCTGAAATTGGTCTCATCACAGCGCCCCTGGCGCTCCAGAGCTAGCAAGAAGTCCCGGCCGCTCCTGATGCCTCCGCGCTCATACTCGTCGATGACGTCCACGAACAGGAAGGAGAGTACTCGCACGTCACGGTGTGTAAGCTGGGCTCCCACTATGTCAAACATGCGGTGCAGCGAGTACAAGCCGTAAGTGTTGTCTACGGCCTCCTCGGGCCAGGGTTCGAAGCGTCCCGACGAGGGCCTCCTGGAAATGGCAGAGTTAGTGCAGGAGGCCGAGGCGCCCCTGTTCACTGCCACTCCGCTGGAGGTCCCCACTGATGAGGACCCCACACCACCCATCAGACCTCTGTGGGGGGCAAGGTGCCCCGCAGCACTACTCTGAGTAGAGTCCAGCTGGTTTGGGTGAATGTGAGGCCTACCGTGGTGAGCTGAAGAGTTCTGGGGGACAAGGAGGGGAGGGTTGACGTTTGCATTGGGGAGGGGATGCTGCTGTGAGGTCATCACTTTGTTAGGGGTGGAAGATGACAACGGGGATGCAGAAATCCCAACAACTTCTGTGTTGTCTGAATACTTAAACTGCTTTCCTATAATTAAAAAAAAGAGGGACAAAACACTTCACACCTGGCAAAACAGTAAAAAACGGAACTGAAAGAGCATAAACGCAAACAAAGAAATTCATTTTAACATGAAATTAGGTTGATTATCTAAACTCATGTTTCAGCATCTAGATAGGTAGCTACGCTCTCTCTATTGTGTAGCTTAACTAGTAACGTTAATGTTAGCGTCTACCATGCCTATAGCTCGCAAGCCAACCAAACAGAAAGTTACTAATGTAATGATAACAGCTAGCTTCTAGGCCAAATCATCTTGCACGGTGTATCCCTTTAAAATAAGAATGACACACTTATTTGAGCAAGGGAAACAAATATACACAACATGTCTGTCAGTCATAATATCAGTGACGTAACTCTCTCAAGAAGTTTACTAAACATCAACATGGAAAATAGGCAATGATGACTGGCTTTCTAGGCTAGCTAAATGCACCAAGCCAACAACGACGTAGCTACAGTAGATAGTTAGCCCACTCAGACAGGCAGAGGTCCAGGCTAGCTATATACAATAGCATAGCCAGTATATATATATATATATAGCCAGTATATATATATATATATAATCTTTGACATTAGTAGCTAACGTTAATCACAACAGTCAGGAAGCTAGGTAGGTCATTGTTGTTAACAACAAACATCTAACGTTACAGTCAGTACAGTAGCTACTAGCTAGTTAAGTTAGCTACATGACATTGTTCAATTTCGCTAATCCTAAATGACTAGCTAACGTTAGCTAGATAAACCACCCAGATAACTGGATAACCACCAAGCCACAAGCAGCTTGTGATTGTGGAAACGTAACTAGTTAGCTAATTAGGAGCTCGTATGTAGCTAGCTAACAAACTAACGTCGTTACGTCAACTCGTTTCAATTTAAATTGACGAACGTTAGCTAGCTTGCTAAACGCTATTTAGTTACACAAAGCAACAAAAACGTGGTCACAATAAATGAAACGACACCATCGGTAACTAGCTAAGATTCGTTTTTTTAAAGCCACTTAGCCACTTTTTTTTTAAAGCCACTGGTTTTCGTATGCTAGCTAGTTGGCTAACTTTAGCAATGTAGATAACTAGTGCTAACAATGTTTACCTTAGCTACGTTACCTTAAGTTAATAGCGTAAGCTACCTTGATTCAAAATAAATCAACTTGAAAGACCGTACCTACTTACTTAACGTTCTTGGTGGAATGCTAAGCTCCTTCAAGATCAGAAAACACAATTATGATGGATAATGTCACACTCTTTCCAGAGGCTACAATTAGCATGCCCATTGTCCTTTCTCAACTAAAATGAAAGAATATCCGGTACACAGTATGATTCATATCCAGGTTATTAATTCAGGCCCTGTTATAATACTTGTAAACTAGACAGTCTTTGCTTGTTAAGTGCATCCTTCCTTCCTCTCGCTCTTGAACTAATCTTTAATCTAAACATGAAATGGATAATTTGTTTATGACAAGAAAAACATAAACAGGAGTATGTTTTTGGGTTATGATAGGTGATATGCAGCTCATAACGGAGGCATTTACAAATTAGGCTTCAAGATGGGTAGCCTATAACATCAGGACATCGTCCTGATCGCACCCATCCTATACATTTAATTAAATATAGCCTACACAGTATTAACAGTATATATGATGTGGATTTTAATCTTTGTTTATACAGGTACAGGTAAGTAAATTAAGAAACAATTAATGTTTACAATGACAACTTGTCCGTCCAAACAAGAACCTATTTGAAAAATAAAGTAACAGGCTGATGTAGAGAGAGCGTGAGCTGTATTTGGGCTGGATCCATGGATTCTGCGGTGCAGAGACGAGAGCTGTACTCCCTGCGCCACAAAAGCTTTAGGCCTAGGGGCGGAGGCAGAGCCTCTTTCCATTCACACCAAGCCCCAAATGGCAACAATTCCTTACAAAGGCCATCCCACATCTACCACCAATGTAGCCTAATATGCACTATAATTTACTTGTGGTTAATATAAAATAATATAGACGCAGGCTACTGATTAAGGAGTGAATCCACACTGGAAGCTTTACTTCTTAACACACACTACAGTTGCCCTGTTTGATACCTCATCCAAATACCACACATGTCATAACAAAATCATCCACAACTCAAAGGCGAAATTATTTCATATTGCGCCGATACATTGGCAACATTTAGCACATTTAGTAAAATAGATCACAGTTTATTAAATATATTATATTTACCACAATGTCTTGGAAAACATCTGTCCCATCTTCACACTCCTTATCCTTGGTTCTTGTGGGAATCTAAAAAAACAACAACATAAAATTAAAATTAGCTTCTCAAATATATTTATTTTATGAATACTTTGTGCCCAGAAAGTTCTTGATATGCATCTCTAACTGTTGCACACAGCTTCTACATATCGTACAAAGGCAAAGTGTTCACAGTTGAGTGAGAATAGTCGGTATGGGAATAATAAATGTTCATCAGAGCATCAAGCCTCTGACTTATCTTTTCCTGTGATGAGGGCTGATGACCTCCCAAGAAGGAGGTTACCACACACAGGAAATCAGGCCATGGCGGATGGTATTCATCAGCCACCCCTTATCTAGGATCAAAGCAGTTTGGGAATAAAGATGCACTTGAGAGTCATAAAATAGTAATTACATAAAAATAGTTGTACATTTGTTGACTCAAGACTTTATGGGTATCATTAACTCTAAATATCAATATAAGAACTCTGTAACACACCAATCTTGTATTACCCTGTTTTCACATTCATGCCTCACCTGCCACTGCAAAATGGATTATGTGTCCATCTTCATCAAATCACCCAAATGTGAGTATCCAATAGGGTAAGAGAATTCGATCAAGTCTCCAAACTTGGTAGCTGACAAAATGTCATCAATATGTACAGAACATAAGCAATGCATTCAAAACTCCACCCTATGTCAGTTTACCTATTCGGTTTAGCAGCAGATTTGACATTGTAGAAACAGGTGCAGGTTGGTAAAGGATTTCACTCAATTGTTCTTGCAATTTTCCAACATTCAATCAGTAGGTTTACTGTAGTCTAGTTATAGACTTGCAGTGCTTAACTTTTTTTTTAAGGACACACCATACAGTGCCTTCAGAATGTATTCACAACCCTCGACTTTTTCCACATTTTGTTGGTGTTACAGCTTAAAATGAAATTGAGATGTTTTGTCACTGGCCTACACACAATTCCCCATAATGTCAAAGTGGAATGATGTTTTTTGAAAATCTTACAAATTAATGAAAAGCTGAGGACTCCAGTGTGGCGCAGTGGTCTAAGGTGTCACTACAGACCCTGGTTCACTCCCGGGCTGTGTAACAACCAGCCGTGATCGGGAGTCCCATTGGCCAAGCATCGTCCGGGAGGTTTTGGCCGGGGGGGCTTTCGATGGCTCATCACGCACTAGTGACTCCTTGTGACAGGCGGGGCGCCTGCCGGTTGACCTTGGTTTGTCAGGTGAACATGTTTGTCAGGTGAACAGTGTTTCTTCCGACACATTGGTGCGGCTGGCTTCCGGATTAAGCGGGCGGGTGTTAAGAAGCGCGGTTTGGCGGGTCATGTTTCGGAGGACGAATGACTTGACCTTTGTCTCCCGAGCACGTTGGGGAGTTGCAGAGATGAGACAAGATCGAAAAAGGGGGTAAAATAAAGCTGAAATGTCTTGAGTCAATAAGTATTCAGCCCCATTGTTCTGACATGCCTAAATAAGTTCAGGAGTAAAAATGTGCTTAGCAAGTCACATAATAAGTTGCATGGACTCTGTGTGCAATAATAGTGTTAAACATGATTTCTGAATGACTATCACATTTCAAACACAGATTCAACCACACAGAGCAGGGACATTTTCCATTTTGTCACAAAGAAGGGCACATATTGGTAGGTAAAAGCATACATTGAATATCCTTTTGATCAGGGTAAATGTATTAATTACACTTTGGATGGTGTATCAATACACCCATTCACAACAAAGTTACAGGCGTCCTTCCTAATTCATTTGCCGGAGGGGAAGGATAAAAGGAAACACAATAGAGTTAAGCACAGGAAAAATCCTAGTGGAAAACCTGGTTCAGTCTGCTTTCCAACAGACACTGGAAGACAAATTCACCTTTCAGCATGACAATACCTTAAAACACAAGACCAAATATACACTGGAGTTGCTTACCAATATGACATTGAATGTTGCTAAGTGGATTACAGTTCTGACTGAAAATTGGCTTGAAAATATATGGCAAGACTTAAAAATGTCTGTCTAACAATGACCAACAACCAAACTTGACAGAGCTTAAAGAATTTAAAAAATAATAATGTGCAAATATTGTACAATCCAGGTGTGCAAAGCTCTTAGAGACTTAACCAGAAAGAGTCACAGCTGTAATCCCTGCCAAAGGTGAATCTAAAAGGTGACTCTAACATGTATTGACTCAGGGGGTTAAATACTTATCAATATATATTAGTGTTTTATTATTCATTACTTTTTTACAAATGTTAGAATTTTTCTTCCACTTTGACATTACAAAGTATTTTGTGTAGATCGTTGACAAAAAATTTAAATTTAATTAATTTTATTCCAATTTTGTAACACAAGACATTTAGGAAAAGGTCAAGGGGCATGAATACTTTCTGAAAGCACTGTACATTATAGACCTACATCTCATCTGTCATGAAACGATACTGCAGGCTACATAGGCCCACTATCTTGTAAAGTTGGTAGTTGGTCAAGAAATAAACTATAAGAGTGATTTATTAATAACCTACTTTCAAAACATAATACACACACAATAATACACACACAAACAATTTCTTACCTGCGGCAGAAAGATAGGCTACAGTCACACAGTAAAGCTGACAGGTGTTTTCGCACGTTAAATAAAATGGAAGTTGGGCAATGAATTTCACCACTGACTGTTGTAGAACACAATATTTTCTTAGTATATGAGGCTATGGTAAAATATATTATAGCTCACCTGCTGCGTGTAGTCCATTATTGTGTCAATAGTTTTGACCATTACATCTTAGCAGATTTGGTGGCAGGGCGTGTTTTTTTTTAGTTGAAGGGAAAGTCGTTTGTAAATTATGTCAGTGACTCATTAATGTTTGGCCCGTATTTGTATAATTGCCAGGCCTATTAAAAAGTTAGCCAGTCTGCAAGAATATTGAGAATATTCTATTAGGTGGGATAAAATAGTAAAATATTGAAATACCTAGAAAAACATCTAATGACATTAATTTGTTGAAGAAATCACAAGATTTCATAAAAAGCTATGCAGAATGTATTCTAAATAATTTCCAAACACAACAACATTTTTTTAACAAAGTGTATGAGTGATCAATTCTTCTGAAGGTGATTAAAGCTTTCAACTGACAGTTTGTATTGTTCTTTTATATCCAAAACATGATCAGTTGTCAGATCAAGGGTCAGTTGAGATCAAACAAAACCAAACAAAGAAAATTATTTATTAATAATCATGGTTGACCTTAAAATGAGGGACAGGTTTTTTATCCTTAAAATTAATCACTAATCACATAATCTAAATAATAATCTTCAGAAATGACTTTGTCAAGCAACAAAAATAACTAGGGCTATGATGGTGAAAACCTGGGAAAATGTAGGGGTTAAGTGGGTTAAACTCTTCCTTGAAGTCCCAGAGTGCACATGGTAAAATGTCAAAATGCTGAATTTGCAAGTATGAATGTGCTCTATATTAAAGGGCACTTAATTTAACTGACTATTAAAATGCATTATTGGTGCTACATTTTTTACTTAAAATATCAAAGGAACGCAAAAGGGACTCATTTCGTGGAACGACCCGCCTAACATTTGACAAAAAACAAAGTCTTATCGTAATACATTGGATTGATTGATTGAAGTGATGAGGATGATACATTTTTTCCCAATATACAATATCGCCCACCCCATGCATGCAAAACAGACTTCAGTTATGTTTTAGTTATCTATCTTTTACGCTACGTCAGACTATCAATTCATTGTTTTTGAACTGTGTAACAAAGTAATTTATTTTACATCTGAGTTGCATGTATTCCTCCCCAGCTGGTGATTCTCATGCACTACTTTTTGTGGTTGCCAAACTGTACAGCCATCCTGTTGGTGGCCGACTCCACCTCCCAGTAGTTGATTGGGTTATCAAAGAGACTGATCCCGTTGTAGTAAGTCTTCCTCACACCAAAACCCTCAGGGCAGAAGTCATTCATGTCAACCTGGCTGATGTTGTTGGAGTGAAGGTAGACCACCTGTTTAAAAAACATGATATATATCAACTGTTATCAACATAACATAACATATCAAGTGAAATCACCAATGCTGATGTTTAAAAAACATTACAGATATTAATTGTTATTAACATAAGTGAAATCACTAATGTTCATGTGATTGATGCTGCTTCACAACCCTCTCCACACTTTACCTGCAGATACTTCATTCCAGCAAGGCCCCCAGGGACATTGGGGATCCGGTTGTTCTCAAGATGCAGCTCTCTCAGGTTTTTAGGTAATACAGGCTGCCGTGCTGAATGTGGTGAATGTGATTGTAGCCTAGACCCAACCTAACACCCACACCCACACCCACACACACACACACACACACACACACACACACACACACACACACACACACACACACACACACACACACACACACACACACACACACACACACACACAAACACACATTTAAATTGAGTGATTGATGAGACAATGAAGGGCAGACCAACTAGAGAAGGGGTCCCTAATTACATTCAGTCATGGGCCGATTTTTCCTTGACCGAATGGTCGGGCCACCGAAACATAGTTATTAATAATTTGTACACTGCAAATTGACCGCAACAATCCTAAACAGATATAGTATTTGACAAAAACAGAATAATTTCAAACATTGATGATTACCTTGGGATACGATCACATATGCCTCTCCATTTTTGCATGGGAATACTTGGAATCAGAATTCCTAAATTAAAATCCCTTTCAGCTAATTTCCTGGTGACTACTGTATTTTATGTCCAAGAACGAAAATTATATATAAAAAAATCTTTCAGATGCTCAAATCAAATCTCTGTACAATACTTTGAGATATCAGCTGATGTACGAAGGGCTGTATAAATACATTTGATTTGATTTCGGATGCTCACTTCTTATCTTCAAAGGAAAACATTTTTTTAAAGCATATAAGTAACAACAGCATAATAGAAGAGTAATCAAGTTGCACAACAGAAACTGTCGGGTATCATCTTGATACCTATTGATACCCGGGGCGGCAGGGTAGCCTAGTGGTTAGAGTGTTGGACTAGTAACCGAAAGGTTGCAAGTTCGAATCCCAGAGCTGACAAGGTACAATTCTGTTGTTCTGCCCCTGAACAAGCAGTTAACCCACTGTTCCTAGGCCGTCATTGAAAATAAGAATTTGTTCTTAACTGACTTGCCTGGTTAAATAAAGGTAAAAATAAATAAATACACTGCTAAAAAATAAAAATACCCTCTATCATGATATCATGAAACCCTCTATCATGATACCCTCACCCTCTATTGCAGGGTTCCCTAATAGGTGGCCCTCATGCCACTACAATTCGGCCAGCGGGTGATTTTATTTCCCCCCCCAAGTTTTCTGAGCAATGAAAAAAATATATAGATCTACAGCATTCATAAATGCATAATACGATGGACTTTTAGAAACTCTCAGACATTGAACACCCTCTTGTAAAGCTACTTGTCCAGACGTACCTGTGCAAACCCTCATATTGCCTTAGGTCTTCTAGTTCAATGGCTTGAATTTGATTCTGATCCAAATGCAACTCATGTAGACCCTCGGGGAGATCTGTATGGTGAAGGAGAACAAGTGACCGATAGATTCAAAGGATTTTTTCAGTGGAAATGTGTGGGAAGTTGCAATGATAACGAACAGAACACTTAGCAGAACACTCCAAATATAATAATTGTATAGGTTATGCCATGCTTTCTACCTTTAAGGATGCCTGTGAGTTTTCAATCAGAAATGCAAAGGAAGGTAAGTTTGAGACCATCAAAGGCTCCCGGCTCCAAACCACTGTTCTGAATAGGATTCCTCCCCATCTCTGTAGGAGAAAATATGTGTTTAAGTCAATGCCAATACCTGCTCCAGTACTCAAGCGGTTAGATGTAGACTTCAAAACCTTAAGATGTTAGATGTGTTTTGCTGTTCCCATATCTGGTGCTAACACATAATAAATATGGCCTAAGGTCCAACTATAGCTTGTCATCTCACCAATGCAATTCATGCTGCCCAGGTCAGAGAAATCTCCAGCCGCCACCTTCTGGATATGGTTGTCATGGATACGGAGCTCCACCAGGGAGGAGGGCAGGTTCTTGGGCACGGCTGTCAACTGGTTGTGGGAGAAGTAGAGCTTTTGCATCCTTCTGAGGGGCATGAAGGCCCACAGGTGCACCCTGGAGATCTTGTTATTCACCAACACCAGAGCCTGAGAAAAGAGGGATAGGTCATGAGGAGACCCAAAATAAATATAGACCATCGCTCATAGAATAATACAAGCATTGTTTTCATTGTAATACTAAACCATGATATATTCAAACACAGATACAAATCAACCCATTACCATTATATAATAAGTTATGTACTATATATAGTAAACAATATATTATTTGAAGACACAGCATTAAAAGTGTTTATATTTTCAGTATGGACACTGAAAGGGGGCGCTACTTTGAAAAAAGCAAAGGCAGACAAGTGATGTATCCTTCTATTGAAATGCCAGAACTCTCTTCCACCATTTGTGTTATGACTGTTGGTGCTCACATAGAGGTTGCTGAGACCCTTGAAGTCATCCTCTCTTATCTCTGTGATCTGGTTGCTTTGAAGGTCCAGGAGCCTGGTCTTCGGGGGGACGTCATATGGCACGTAGTGTAAACCTGCAGATCAAACCACAAGAGATTAACTTACCTGCTTGACTTTACACACTTTTCCACATTTTGTGAGTTCACAATGATTACAATTCAGTTGTAATATAAACAATTGTTATTGTTGCTTTTTAAAAAGTGTTAAATCTATGAATCATAACAATATACCTCTTGGACACACACAGTATGTTCTCACTCTTAAGGTTATGTCTGGATAATTCCACAAGTTAGAATTTATCATCATACCGTAATTTGATAAATGCTGAGTAATTATCTGGGCTATGGTTTGCATGCATATGTTGCACTTTATTGTTATTTGTGTGTGAGATGTCAACATATAATTAGGAAGACACCAGATACCCCAGACTCCACGCAGCACTAAAAAGTAACGTGCAGTTGTGCAATGTGACTGCTGTCTACACATTTGTATGTTGTATGTCTGTATGTTTAGTGTGAAGAATCATTTGAAGAGAATATAATATTGTGACTTTGTATCTTTTAACTCACCCAAGTCAGAGCACTGCACAACCGTCTGGTTACACTGACAGCCGAATGGGCAAGTAGGCTGTTCTGGTTTGTAGTATTCTGGTTTGTAGTATTCCTCAACTGCTGAGCCCTCCTCTTCATCGGTCATCATCATCATCAGCCCCTCTACATCGATGCTCTTCCCAAAGTCCAAGAAGCCCTTCTGCTTAAAGGGCAGTGCCACAGAGGGGGTGGGTGGAGGGGTGGCACACAGCAGGAGAACAACAACAGAGAAGGGAATCATGGCTAAGCCTTTTGTTGAAGAGAAATCACAAGAGGAAAACAAAAAAAGCACAAGGAAAATGAACAGCAGTCAATAAAGAGCCGCAGTTATGAATCCGGCAACTATTTAACTAAATTCTTGTACCATACAATTGGAGAGTTGCTCCTCAATGTAAAAAATCTATTATAAACTGGGTGGTTTGAGCCCTGAATGCTGATTGGCTGAAAGCAGTAGTATATCAGACCATATACCACAGGTATGACAAAACCATTATTTTTACCCCTCTAATTATGTTGGTAACCAGTTTATAATAGCAAGAATGCACCTATGGGGTAAGCAGTATATGACCAATATACCACGGCTAAGGGCTGTATCCAGGCACTTCACGTTGCTTTGTCCCTAAAAACACCCCTTCGCCGTGGTATATTGGCCAAATACTACACCCCCTCAGGCCTTATTGCTTAATTAACTACCAGTTAGAAAATAAAACAATACTGAGGATCTCTAGGCTTGGATTTGTGTCCCCTGCTCTATGGTGTGATTAAAACACACACACTTAGGCAGTTGCTGGTTGTTTCATCCTTAGTGGATGCTGTATTTGCCCTTTACGTGGTGAGACAATACAAAATGGTTTATTTTGGGCATATATCTTCAATATAATTTGCGTAGATATTGAATGAGAAGAAGTTTAAAATAACAAAAATGTATCTCTCTCTGTTTGTCACACACACATACCAAACCTATAGCTAGCATTGTGTTACAGTTATGAGTAATCTCATAGTCAACATTGCCACTCCAGCAAAAGTCAGTCCAAAACAAATAGTAATCAGGGACAAAGAGTGAAATACACCCTGGCTTTCATACATATGTTTGTTAAGCTTCAATCTCAAGATGTGATCTATCATAGATTTAAGAAATATTACTGTATTACAGATAAGAAACATTACTGTGCAGCCGTGTTCATTGATCTGGCCAAGGCTTTCGACTCTGTCAATCACCACATCCTCATCGGCAGACTCGACAGCCTTGGTTTCTCAAATGATTGCCTCGCCTGGATCTCCAACTACTTCTCTGATAGAGTTCAGTGTGTCAAATCGGAGGGTCTGCTGTCCGGACCTCTGGCAGTCTCTATGGGGGTGCCACAGGGTTCAATTCTTGGACCGACTCTCTTCACTGTATACATCAATGATGTCGCTCTAGCTGCTGGTGAGTCACTGATCCACCTCTACGCAGACGACACCATTCTGTATACTTCTGGCCCTTCTTTGGACACTGTGTTAACAACCCTCCAGGCAAGCTTCAATGCCATACAACTCTCCTTCCGTGGCCTCCAATTGCTCTTAAATACAAGTAAAACTAAATGCATGCTCTTCAACCGATCGCTAACCGAACCTACCCGCCTGTCCAACATCACTACTCTGGACGGCTCTGATTTAGAATATGTGGACAACTACAAATAGTTAGGTGTCTGGTTAGACTGTAAACTCTCCTTCCAGACCCATATCAAATATCTCCAATCCAAAGTTAAATCTAGAATTGGCTTCCTATTTCGCAACAAAGCATCCTTCACTCATGCTGCCAAACATACCCTTGTAAAATTGACCATCCTACCAATCCTCGACTTTGGCGATGTCATTTACAAAATAGCCTCCAATACCTGACTCAACAAATTGGATGCAGTATATCACAGTGCAATCCGTTTTGTCACCAAAACCCCATATACTACCCACCATTGCTACCTGTACGCTCTCGTTGGCTGGCCCTCGCTTCATACTCGTTGCCAAACCCACTGGCTCCATGTCATCTACAAGACCCTGCTAGGTAAAGTCCCCCCTTATCTCAGCTCGCTGGTCACCATAGCATCTCCCACCTGTAGCACACGTTCCAGCAGGTATATCTCTCTAGTCACTCCCAAAACCAATTCTTTCTTTGGCCGCCTCTCTTTCCAGTTCTCTGCTGCCAATGACTGGAACGAACTACAAAAAGCACTGAAACTGGAAACACTTATCTCCCTCACTAGCTTTAAGCACCAACTGTCAGAGCAACTCACAGATTACTGCACCTGTACATAGCCCACCTACATTTTAGCCCAAAGAACTACCTCTTTCCCTACTGTATTTAATTTATTTATTTTGCTCCTTTGCACCCCATTATTTTTATTTCTACTTTGCACATTCTTCCATTGCAAATCTACCATTCCAGTGTTTTACTTGCTATATTGTATTTACTTTGCCACCATGGCCTTTTTTTGCCTTTACCTCCCTTATCTCACCTCATTTGCTCACATCGTATATAGACTTGTTTATACTGTATTATTGACTGTATGTTTGTTTTGCTCCATGTGTAACTCTGTGTCGTTGTATGTGTCGAACTGCTTTGCTTTATCTTGGCCAGGTCGCAATTGTAAATGAGAACTTGTTCTCAACTTGCCTACCTGGTTAAATAAAGGTGAAATAAAAAAATAAAAAAATAAATAGATGTCATAGGCGTTCTCACTTAAAAGTCAGTCTTACTCTTCCCATCAATTTTGGGCTTGGCATAAGAGGCAGTACAATCATGGACCATGGATACTATGTGGTCTTTGGGTCTGTAACTACTACACTGTGTGCCATCTGGCACTATGTATTAGCAGCATAAAAAAAATCAAAAGTCAATTAGTATGATATGTTTTAATTTGTGGCTGTCCATCATCCATTTCATATGATATGTTACGAATTTCAATTTGTACAATATGTTACGAATTCCAAATCTTACAATATGTTACGAATTTGCAAAATGTATGATATATTAAGAATTCCAATTGGCTGTGTCTAGCTATTAGCTACAGTAGCTGGCTCATGCTAACATTAGCAAGGTGGCTAACTTGAGCTAGGTTAGGGGTTAGGTTTAGAGTTAAGTTTAGGGTTAACTTTAGGGTTAGGAGTTAGGTTAAAGGATTAAGGTTAGGGGAAGCGTTAGATAACATGCAAGTAGTTGCAAAGTATCTAAAAAATTAGTAGGTATTGCAAAGTTGTTAATTAACTAAAATGCCAAAGTTGTCCGTATTGAGATTCGAACACACAACCTATTTGTTTTTAAATGTTCACTTTATACACCTAGCCATCCACCCAAAACAGCTACCCTACTTTTGTTTTTGCGTTAAGTAACCTTCTGTCTTACGTAACCATACATTTACTTTGTTACGTCTAGTCTATGAGGCCAGGCTGGAGGGTCAAATTTCTAAATACAATGAATGAGATGGATGACAAACAAAAATCACTTATTTGCTGTTAAATTAAATTCTTAGTCTATCATTTTGTAATGGATTTGTCTTCCTGCAGTGAGCATTTTAACTACAGTATGGGGTGGCTCAAAGTTTTGATTGTTTGTGAAATTATCCGTGTTTGTACTGTCTCAAAGGAAATTGATCAACAGCTATAAAAGGAATATATAATTTGTAGGCTAGGTAAGATTGCGTCACACCCAGAATTCTAAAATAAATAATTTAAAGCTACATATTCAATTTCAAATGTTATATATTACTTTAACAATCAAAAACATTTCAAATGCAGAATGTTCAACCAACTGTAATAAATCTGTTGCATATAGTGTCTTCTAACTGTAAATAATACTGAATATATGATCATCTTTAAGTCAAGAAGCCCAAATATATTTACTGTGACAGTCACGAGACAGCAAGACACTTACTGTAAAAAAAATAAAAAAATAAAGTATGTGTAGAGGATTTTTAAATAAAGATGAATTAAACCTCAAACTGATATACAGGATAAGTGTTTTATTCCATGAGATGGTCCTTTATCTGTGAACCCATCTGTCAGCAGAGTGAGGACTCTGCACAGTACCTGTTAAAAACCACAGAAGGAGTTACCAAAAGAACACTGCTCAAAAAAAATAAAGGGAACACTTAAACAACACAATGTAACTCCAAGTCAATCACACTTCTGTGAAATCAAACTGACCACTTAGGAAGCAACACTGATTGACAATCAATTTCACATGCTGTTGTGCAAATGGAATAGAAAACAGGTGGACATTATAGGCAATTAGCAAGACACCCCCAATAAAGGAGTGGTTCTGCAGGTGGGGACCACAGACCACTTCTCAGTTCCTATGCTTCCTGGCTGATGTTTTGGTCACTTTTGAATGCTGGCGGTGCTTTCACTCTAGTGGTAGCATGAGACGCAGTCTACAACCCACACAAGTGGCTCAGGTAGTGCAGCGCATCCAGGATGGCACATCAATGCGAGCTGTGGCAAGAAGGTTTGCTGTGTCTGTCAGCATGGTGTCCAGAGCATGGAGGCACTACCAGGAGACAGGCCAGTACATCAGGAGACGTGGAGGAGGCCGTAGGAGGGCAACAACCCAGCAGCAGGACCGCTACCTCCGCCTTTGTGCAAGGAGGAGCAGGAGGAGCACTCCCAGAGCCCTGCAAAATGACCTCCAGCAGGCCACAAATGTGCATGTCTGCTCAAACGGTCAGAAACAGACTCCATGAGGGTGGTATGAGGGCCCGACGTCCACAGGTGGGGGTTGTGCTTACAGCCCAACACTGTGCAGGACGTTTGGCATTTGCCAGAGAACACCAAGATTGGCAAATTCGCCACTGGCGCCCTGTGCTCTTCACAGATGAAAGCAGGTTCACACTGAGCATGTGGCAGACGTGACAGAGTCTGGAGACGACGTGGAGAACGTTCTGCTGCCTGCAACATCCTCCAGCATGACCGGTTTGGCGGTGGGTCAGTCATGGTGTGGGGTGGCATTTCTTTGGGGGGCCGCACAGCCCTCCATGTGCTCGCCAGGGGTAGCCTGACTGCCATTAGGTACCGAGATGAGATCCTCAGACCCCTTGTGAGACCATATGCTGGTGCGGTTGGCCCTGGGTTCCTCCTAATGCAAGACAATGCTAGACCTCATGTGGCTGGAGTGTGTCAGCAGTTCCTGCAAGAGGAAAGCATTGATGCTATGGACTGGCCCGCCCGTTCCCCAGACCTGAATCCAATTGAGCACATCTGGGACATCATGTCTCGCTCCATCCACCAACGCCACGTTGCACCACAGACTGTCCAGGTGTTGGCGGATGCTTTAGTCCAGGTCTGGGAGGAGATCCCTCAGGAGATCATCCGCCACCTCATCAGGAGCATGCCCAGGCGTTGTATGGAGGTCATACAGGCACGTGGAGGCCACACACACTACTGAGCCTCATTTTGACTTGTTTTAAGAACATTACATCAAAGTTGGATCAGCCTGTAGTGTGCTTTTCCACTTTAATTTTGAGTGTGACTCAAAATTGGTCCAGTCCCCTTTTCATTGCCACTTTTGTGTGTGTGTGTGAGAGAGCGGGAGATTTTAAACTTCCTCATTAGGTTGCGAACTACAGTAAATACACCAATTACAATCCAACCACCTCTGGTGAGCTAAGAAAATTATGATATATGCCCAAAATAATCTATTTTATACTATACAACCACTTAAATACAGTATCAACTAAGGATAAAACAACCAGCAACTGCCTCTACCCAGTGCTGCTCATGTAGATTGTTTGAGCTACTACGACCTACTCAGGCTATTTAAAGTAACCATAGACAATGAACAGCAATTATTTTCCATGTTTTATTTTCAAAATGTTTCATTACACAAGTTGGTCACAAAGTTGAAACAGTTGTTCATCAATTCATTAAAAAAAAGTGAGTCTAGAGTAGAGGGCACTACTATCAAGTAGCTACCTGGATCACCCTGGGTAACTGCACATTCTGTTTCTTTTGATAAATACTACTATCAAGCAAGATTAAAGTCACAAGTAAAACCTAACACTGCCTTACAGAGTGACTCTGTGAAACAGGTCAAAGACAAACACATAATCTGTCTGTTTACTTGTGATAATGAAGCCCACTGACAATGGGCTGGTTGCATTAACATTGCCCTGAACTTATGGTAAGACTTAGGATAGAAGTCGAAGTTCACCTGTTGCATACAGTGTGAGTATCATAAGTCTGACAAACCTAATCACAACGCATCAGAGAAGACAATCAGAGACAGAGTCAGAGGGAATTATGTAATGAGGCACTAGGTGAAACCCAGGACAAACTGACAGGGGGTTGGAGAGAGGGGTGAAAGATGAGGAGGGAGGGGAGGAAGAGGGATACTAGTAATCTTCATGGTGGTAATCTTCCTCGTGACTCTGTGGCCGTAGTATGATGCTGTGGTAGGTCTTGATGCAGGAGAGGGCAGTGGGTGGGATGAGGCGCCGGTCAATCAAGTTGTACTCCAGGTGAACGGAGACTAGGGGCGAGTCGTTGCTCAGGCGCGTGTCACACAGAGAGTTCAGAGGAACGTACCTGCAGGGAGGAGAGAAAAACAGAAGTTGGTTTGTCTCCCAGTGGGAGGAAGAGGACAGAGAGAGGAACTTAATTACGTTAGATAACATTGTAGCAGAGTTACCAGATAACTTCACAGTTGTGTTACCTGATAACATTGTGGTTGAGTTACCAGATAACATTGTGGTTGAGTAATTTGTTAACGCTGTGGTTGAGTTACCTGATAACATTGTGGTTGAGGCGGAGGAGCTGCAGGCTCTTGAGCTTCAGTAGCCCCCTGGGGATGGAGCGAAGCTGGTTGTGGTCCAGCAGGAGTTCAGTCAGAGTGTTGTACAGACCCAGGAAGGACACATTATCAATGCCGTCGTTGGCCAGACTGTTGTGGGACAGGTGCAGGAGGTCCAGTCCCGGTTTCATGTGGCCAAACACGTAGCCAGGGATCCGCTCAATCTGGTTGTGGTGCAGGTGGAGCTGCTTAAGGCCCACAGGGAGGAAGGAGGGAACATGCACCAGCTTATTGTGCGACAGATCCAACGACTCCAACTTTCTGAAATGGTAGGGAAAATACAGGAAGATCTTTTGCTCAATATGTGAAAAGCTTGAAGATGAATAGATAGAAGGTAATGAATGTACTGCATTATGTCTCCAATTGACAGAGATTTTCAATTTTAGATCTATATTACTAGTCCACCTTTCCTTTAGAAGGCTGGTTCAATGTTTCCCAATCATTCACCAGAGGGTTCCATCATATCTATCACATCTATGCCACGATTTTGTAGTTTAAAACCACGAAGAGCCAGCAGTCCCTCCCTTAGGTTCTGGAGACAGTCAAGCCCAATCATAAAGCTGGACTGAGTCTGCTGTTCCGCTGTGTAGCCAGCCACATCAGCACGTCCCAAAACAATCTCACGCTGCTTTTCCCTCCTCTTCCCCCCTCCCTTTCTTCAAATATGCAATTAAAATTGTGCCCTGCAAACATATTTTCCACTCATTATTGCCACTCAAACTGGGAGACTAACAAATGCACTGAGTGTCAGATGAATTACATCATTCCACATTTTGCTTCAGAATCCTGTATGCAATCATGTTTATATTCATACATTTTACTACATCGTTTGTCAAAAAATTATATTCAATACATTCATAAAGTAAATACAGAGGATCTGAAATACTGTATGTTTGCATTAATAGTCCCTTCAAGGTGGCGATCAAAACCAGAGTATCAGTAATCATTGCACTGAACAACCTCCTAAATGCTGCAAAAGTAAGAATGGAGAAAGGTTGGGTTGTTGGGACTTACAACAGGTGTATCCAGGCCTTTGGGGCTATGCGGTCCTCCCGGATCTTGTTATAACTGAGGTCCAGAAACCTGAGGTTGACAGTCTTGTTAAGGATCCTCTCATGCACCTCTTCTATTCTGTTATCTGACAGGTGAAGTGTCTAGAAATACAAGTCGCAAAAGACCTTTAGTATCCGTGTTTTTAGGGGGTTCAGGGGGACCTACCGTGTTGTGAAGGGGGTGAGGGAGACCTAACCAGTCTACACACTACAGATCGGAGTTTGTGGTATGTATGGACCTAGCTTGCAATTACAAAAAACTATGCATGTTTAGTAAAGCATCAGAAACCTCTGTCATGTTACTACATTATTGACGAGTCTGTGGACTATACCAAGACATATTTATTTTTTATTATATACTGTATATTTGGACTTTATTCAGACAGTGGGGAAATTAGGTGGGGAAGGCTGGACGCAAAGGTTGAACTCTGGTCTCCAGTGGGGAGTTGTATACGTGACATGTGCCAGGGAGTGTGACCACTACGTCATGGCTCTGCACCCAATAAGCATTTCAAATAAGGGAAAATAATTTAGCTTGATTGACCCAAATGTCTCAGAAAGTCATGCCTCCCCAAGCTAAACTCCTCTGTTGGATTGAGGCTACTTACTGCATGTCATTGGCTCCTGCATGCTCACTAAAGTGGCATCACAGGCACCTTGTCCAATCACTGACCTGCAGGGTCGTAGGAAGCCCAGAGGGGATGGCCCGTAACTTGTTGTCCTCCAGTCGCAGATAGATGAGTTTCTTCAGGGGCCGGAAGGTCAAAGGTGACACATTCCCATCATGGAAGTGGTTATCCTCAAGCTCCAGTGTCAGCAGTTTGGACAAACCTGAGGAGAGCCACGTTTTCAAATCGCAACACGACAATATCAACATGTCAATAATATCTGATGTAGTTATTCTGCACATCCTATCAGAACAAATCTTTGTACACTCATTCACATACCTTTAAAGCTACTAGGTGTGAGGCCCAGGATCTTGTTGTCATTGATCTTCAGCTCCACCAGGGATGGCGGTAGAAACGAGGGGACTTTGGTCAGATTGTTGCCATCTAAATTCAGCCTCCTCAGCTTGGTCAGGGTCTGAAACAAGCCAAAAATCCACCCACCTTAGAACAGAAGGCGTGCTAGAACAGAAGGCGTGCTGTGATGTAACCAGTGTCCCTCTCTCTATTATGGTCAAGCACAAGAACTGCAATTTTACCTTACGCTTCTACTTTGCTGTTTAAGAGATATACCATCAATGTGTGTTTCATTTGGTACACGTCCTTATACCAGTGTAACTACCAGCTGAATAACCTACATAATTACTATACTCTGTAATAGGCTTGTAGGCTATGTACATAATTGTGTTTTTCAATGGCGCAGGAATAATAATTTAATTTCTCCAGCGATGGCTGTTCTCAGTGGGGATTTTATTGAATTCCACCCTGTCTTATTTATGAAGTTTTTCATAATGTGCTTTGTTATATAGTCTTTGTCAACTCTGAGATGTACTGCAAGCAGAGTAGTTGATAAACACTAATGTTCTCTCAAGGGAGTTTTTAGCACTGTGAGTTCTTGGCATCAAGGGACTATAACAACTGAGTGGGAACAGGTGAATGTTAGGACACCTTACCAAAAATTATTGTTCTGTTTTTAGTTGTGGCTTGTCTGTTGACCGACGATATTCCCCAATTTATTTCAACAGCTAAGTGAGATTTAACCTGATGGAGCCAGATTCGACTTCTGCTCTTCTGCGCTACCTGGGAGACAGCAGCAAGTCCTTGCAGTCCAACTAAAAGATGGATCGTCTTGTTGAAACATTAGGCACTACCTATAACTTAAATAACTATAACTTGCACATACCTGTACTATTCTATAATAGGGTTTCCCGAACTTGGTCCTGAGGGCTACCCCTGAGTGCAAGTTTTGTTTTTTGCTCTAGCACTTACACAGCTGATTCAAATAAACAACTCATCATCAAGCTTTGATTATTTGAATCAGCTTTGTAGAGCAAAAACCAAACGTGCACCCAGGGGAGGGTTCCAGGACCGAGTCTTGGAAACCCTGTTCTATAACACTAAACTGTGACATATATTCCATGTTAATATTCTTTCAGAACAGACCGAGAGGAATCCAGGCAATGCAGCATGAGAATGGTCAATAGAGCCCTTAGTAACATAAGGCTGAGATGTGTAGGTGGGTCTGGGAGCGCAGTAGAGGTCCAACTGGAACCAAAGACAAATATGTTGAGAAGAAATATGCTCCAAGACTCACCCGGAACAGGTCAGGGCTGATGGAGGAGTCGTCCAGCTTGTTCTTGCTCAGGTCCAGCCACTCCAGGTTGGGCAGCCCAGCCAGGGCCTGGTGAGGGATCTTACTGATCTTATTGTCTGATAAGAGAATAGAACACAAACTGACCCAGTCACCTCAAACAGAAAAACCTGGGCCCTCATGCTTTTGGACCTGCATTAGTGTTTATGCAGTATCTTTGTGTACAAACTATGTTTATATGCAACTGTGTATGCACCGCAAACCACATTTGATTGTATCGAAGCCATTATAGACAATGATAAATCCTTTGCCTTCACAAAATTCAAACTGATTAAACATTGCTTGACTATGCCAATTGTCCCTGTAAGTAACATGTGAGATCTCTGTATATCCTTACCTGCCAGATAGAGGGTCTTGACCCCCTGATCTGAGAGGATGGGGATGTGGGCCATGCCAGTGCTGCCACAGGTGATCAGAGACTCCAAGAGCAGGCAGCCAGCAGGGAGAGACTCCATGATGCTGTGTCTCCTGGGGAACGTGACCACAGGATGTCCTGGACCCGGCGCCCTCACCACGGGTTTCCTCGTGGTGTTCTTAGCCAGTCGGCCAGTCACCATGGTGACTGGTCTCCCTGTCGGTGCCACAACCGGGTACCTGTTGGCCCGCATGGTGGGCTTTCCCATGGCCCTGATGATGTAATCGTCATCGTCGTCATCATCATCATGCTCACTGTGGTCGTGGTCATCGTGATCGTCATCATCGTCATCGTAGGAAAGGTATGGAAGGCTGACTTTGGTTATCTTTGGGTCACGCCTCTTGGCCACAGGGACATCAGCCCTCCTAACCTCTGTCTTCACTGCCACTTCCTGTTTCTTCACTGCTTCTTCTTGCTTCTTCTGGGTGGCCACGGGTTTTACAACATAGACATCACACACAAAATATATGTATTTAAAATTATTCTGCATTTGGTGACTCATTGTCCTCACAAATATCCCTGTCAGCCAATTCTCAGTCATAAACGCAGGTTAGTATTTTTCATCATGAATCTTGTCTTGGAGGCAGCTCTGCAAAGTGGTCGCTAGCTGGCACAGCCAAAGTCATAAAATATGATTTTAAACCTAACCCTAACCTTAACCAGACTGCTAACCCTAAGTCCCGAAATCACCCACTTCTGCCTGAAGGACAAGAATGACAATAAACGCCAACCTGCGTCATAAACAACATTTAAAGCATTGTTAGTTCATTTGCCCTCTTTATATTCCCATGGGCCCCCACCACTTTCGCTGGAGTAACAGGCTGCTCCTCCTTCTGACTTCCTGCTCTCCTTTGGAAACTCTTCTTCCACTTTGGGATCCCCTCTTTGTCCTCTGCATTAGGAGAGGGCTTCTTGGCTTTGGGAGCCACTGTCTGCTGGTTGTTTGAACCTGAGGGAAAGGGCAATATATGTTAAATTCACATTTATACAGTATATGTATACATGTACAGTACCAGTCAAAAGTTGATACACCTACTCATTCCATGGCTTTTCTTTATTTTTACTATTTTCTACATTGTAGAATAATAGTGGACATCAAAACTATGAAATAACACATATGGAATCATGTAGTAACCAATAAAGTACTAAACAAATCAAAATATATTTTATATTTGAGATTCTTCAAAGTAGTCACCCTTTGCCACAATCGCTGTCGTGGTGGAAATGACCGGACCAAGGTGCAGCATGGTGAGCGTACATTTCTTTTATTGATAAATTTTGCCAACAAAACAAAGGAAACGACCATGAAGCTTACTTAGGCTATAATGCCACTAACAAAGACAACTACCCACAAATACAAAAGGAAAAAAGGCTGCCTAAGTATGATTCTCAATCAAAGACAACGATAGACAGCTGTCCCTGATTGAGAACCATACCCGGCCAAAACATAGAAACAAAGAACAGAGTTTCCCACCCGAGTCACACCCTGACCAACCAAACATAGAGAATAAAAGATCTCTACGGTCAGGGTGTGACAGCCTTGATGACAGCTTTGCACACTTGGCATTCTCTCAATCAGCTTTACTTGGAATATTTTTCCAATAGTCTTAAAGGAGTTCCCACATATGCTGAGCACTTGTTGGCTGATTTTCCTTCACTCTGCAGTCCAACTCATCCCAAACCATCTCAATTGGGTTGAGGACAGATGATTGTGGAGGCCAGGTCATCTGATGCACTCCATCACTCTCCTTCTTTGTCAAATAGCCCAGTTTCATCATAGCACTCAATGATTTTTGCAACTGCACATGAAGAAACTTTAAAAGTTCTTGAAATTTTCCGCATTGACTGACCTTCATGTCTGAAAGTAATGATGGACTGTCGTTACTCTTTGCATATTTGAGCTGTTCTTGCCATAATATGGACTTTTTGTAACGGCTGTTGGAAGGAGTGGAGGACGAAGTTGCAGCGTGGTACGTGTTCATCTTTATTATTGGAACTGAACACTGATTAGGCAAAATACCAAAGAGAATGAACACAAACCAAAACAGTTCTGTCTGGTGCAGAAAGACACAAAACAGAAAACAACTACCCACAAAACCAATGTGAGAAAAAAACTACCTAAATATGCTTCTCAATCAGAGACAACGATAGACAACTGCCTCTGATTGAAAACCACAGGCCAAACAACAAAGAAATACAAAAATAGAAAATGAACATAGAATGCCCACCCTGTGACACTTTTACCAAATAGGGCTATCTTCTGTATACCAACCCTACCTTGTCACAACACAACTGATTGGGTCAAACGCATTAAGAAGGAAAGAAATTCCACAAATGAACTTTTAACAAGGCACACCTGATAATTGAAATGCATTCCAGGTGACTATCTCGTGAAGCTGCTTGAGACCATGTCAAGAGTGTGCAAAGCTGTCATCAAGGCAAAGCGTAGATATTTTGAAGAATCTCGAGTATAAAATATATATTGATATGTTTAACACTTTTTTGGTTATGACATGACTTCATATGTGTTATTTTATAGTTTTGATGTCTTCACTATTATTCTACAATGTAGAATATAGCAAAAATAAAGAAAAACCCTTAAATGAGTATGTGTATCCAAACTTTTGGATGGTACTGAATGTATGTTCAATTCCATGCCCTGGTCAATTTGTACACTTTATGGCAGCATGGACCATTTCAACTAGAAGCTGCCATGAAGTAATAACCACAAATAAGAGTATAATCTTTCAATAACAATCTACAACTTGAATGATGAACAATAGGAGTGAAGGCAGACGTACAAACTGGCCGCTGTGTAAATGCAGCTGCAGCTTACCGGCACAGGGAACAGGGTGACAGCTGACAGTTCCCATCTGACACTGGCACACAAGGCAGGGCTGAGGCGACCACATAGCCCCGTCAAACAGGGACATCCCAATCACCGAGCACTGCCCGCTGTGGCCTGCAATAGACAGACAGACACACACATACGCACACAGACACACATAGCATTACTCACCTGCACGACACATGATCCACAGGTAAAGTACACATGAAACTGATATACAAGCCCCACACTCCAATTCAGTCTTAGAAAACTGAATGCAGTTCTTTGTGAAGCATTGTGGACCACCGTTGAATTGGGTAAATGCTATAATCACAAAAACTATAAGCACTGTGTACATTTCCTCCATCTAACATTCCACCACCCTTTTCCAAAATCATGTTGAAAACTTACCGGGGTAAACAGCATCATTAGTATCATCCGGTTCAGATGAGTCAGTTACTACCAGGGGTTTGGACCTCCTGAGCTTCTCTGCTCTCCTGGTGGGCTTCCCACTGATTAGTGAGACTGCTGTGCATAGGCAGAGACATAGGAGCGCTAATCTGTTCATGGTCAGCTCTGGACTCTCCTGGTCAGTCTTCCTTTGGACAGTAACCCTTTCAAACTGAGTGTGAGGAATCTCAACTCCTGAAGGACCTTTATATACTCTCACCCCCAACAAATATTTTTTGGACACACATCCCAGAAAAACCCCAAAGGTGAGAGGAGAGAGGAGTGGAGAGAGGAAGCAGAGGAGTGGGTGAAAAAATAAAAGGAAAACATTTTCAGGACAAAGACCCTCTTTCATTCCTTTTCAAGAACCACCTCTTTCCTCTCCGCCCCTAGCCCCTGGTATACCTAACAAACCAATAGAGGAGGTCCAGTCAGAGACGGCTTATCAAATGACTGTGATGTCAACCAGCGGAGTGCTTTCTGACAGCCCAAACAGACATTCCCATTGGCCACAGGCCAGAGGAGGTATAGCCCGCTGTACAGTATGGCCATGAAATAATAAAAAAATTATCTCTCAAAGCCCAGCTGGAATGAAAGGCTGCTTTGAGTCCAACACCCCCACAACCCAGCCCCACCACCAACCACTACCAGCCAACAGGACAGGGAGACACAGAGGCCACACTCCTGAGAAATTCTTGGAGTTTTTTTCCTCTGGTTTGTGACCCTGCTTGACTGCACAGTTTCCCCCCTGTAATGTCCCCAGGGCCTTGCCTCTCCTCTGTTTACACACAATGCGTGTAACTAAGACAACCACAATGCATGTTGACAATGTCAATTCATGTTTCCCGATATAGTAAGTTTAATGTACATGAACACTTAACCTTATCTCTGGGAGTGGGATATGGTTGCAGCAACACTTACTGCATTCTGGGCCACATCTATCACTGGCCCCCTACCACTATTTCTCCCAGTATGACCCCTGGATGTATTTCATGTCTAATTTCTTAAACATTTTTCAAAACAACATCCAAATTGTCCAACTCCTACTCGATTGTGGTGTCCACATCCTGTTAGTGAGATTTAAAAAGGTGTGCCTGACACCAACCACTCAGAGAGAGTAAATACCAAACACTCCTACATCATCCTGCTTTTAGAAACAGACATCTGCAGACCTGCTGCCTGGCCAACCAGGAACAAAACAGACTGAGTATGCAATCCTAATGAGTAATCTGAGCATACGCCATAGATACTTATAGGATCAGATTTACTCAACGATTGCACTAGTTCAAAGTTTGTTAATGGGCCTGTATTCATAAATAATCTTAGGAGTGCTGATCTAGGACCAAGTCTCCCTTTTCGAAAAGGCTAAACTGATCCTAGATCAGCAATATTACTCTGAGACGGTTTATGAATATGTGCCCCAAAATTTACTGGTAAAGGTCAATAAAAGATTATGAAAATTAACAACCTTACTGCAAGTATAGAAAACAAAGGTGCAAACTTTGCACTGGCGCAAATTCTTAATAAATCTGTCCTTGTGCCTTTCAATGCACTGCATGGTCTGAGAATTCAGAAATCTTGAATATTTTCACAATGCCTTTTTACTAAGAAGGTGATTGGCTAAGAGGCTGACCTCAATATACCCTTGATAGCAAAACACAGGTTATTTGAGTCCATGTGAGAATCAAGTCTGGTTTGCAACACAATTAATTTACTATTGTTTTATTGTTTTTTAGAACATTTGTCTAAATATACATTATGCTTTAATAAGTACCTAAACCTATGTGCAGTATCTGTTGCAACAATAAGGAAATGACATAATTCCAGACACAAAATAACATGTGGCTAAGTAAAGTGCTCAAAGTAACTGAATTCATCCATCCCCATTATAAGTCCTGACAAACCGCAGGTTATTCTAGAGAGTAGTGTGGTGTGAGAGGAAGTCACATTTGCTACCCACCTTTCAAAATAGTATTTTTACTCAAGGCCTGGTATAGCACTTTCAGAAATGAAAGAAACCTGAAACCTCACTACATGCAAAGAAATTATGTTCACATCAGACATGGAGTACTCTTAAGTTGTTTTTTTTTTGTAAACTATTTTCTACATTGTAGAATAGTGAAGACATCAAAACTATGAAATAACACATGGATGGAATCATGTAGTAACCAAAAAAGTGTTAAACATATCAAAATATATTTGACATTCTTCAAAGGAGCCATCCTTTGCCTTGATGACGGCTTTGAACACTGTTGGCATTCTCTCAACCAGTTTCATGAGGTAGTCACCTGGAATGCATTTCAATTAACAGGTGTGCCTTGTTAAAAGATAATTTGTGGAATTTCTTTCCCTCTTAATGCATTTGCCCCAATCAGTTGGGTTGTGACAAGGTAGGGTTGGTATACAGAAGATAGCCCTATTTGGTAAAAGTCCATATTATGGCAAGAACAGCTCAAAATAGTAAAGAGAAATGACAGTCCATCATTACTTTAAGACATGAAGGCCAGTCAAGACGGGAAAATTTCAAGAACTTTTAAAGTTTCTTTAAGTGCAGTCGCAAAAACCATCAAGAGCTACTGTATGATGAAACTGGGCTTACATGAGGACCGCCACAGGAAAGGGAGACCCAGAGTTACCTCTGCTGCAGAGAATACGTTCATTAGAGTTACCAGCCTCAGAAATTGCATCCCAAATAAATGCTTCACAGAGTTCAAGTAACATACATATTTCAACATCAACTGTTCAGAGGAGGCTGCGTGAATGCGGCCTTCATGGTCGATTGTTGCAAAGAAACCACTACTAAAGGACACCAATAAGAAGAAGAGACTTGCTTAGGCCAAGAAACACGAGCAATGTACATTAAACCGGTGGAAATCTGTTTTTTGGTCTGACGAGTCCAAATTTGAGATTTTTATTTCCAACCCCCGTTTCTTTGTGGGACGCGGAGTAGGTGAACGGATTATCTCCGCATTGTGGAGTTCCCACCGTGAAGCACGGAGGAGGAGGTGTGATGTGTGGGGGTGCTTTGCTGGTGACACTGTCTGTGATTTATTTAGAATTTCCAGGCACACTTAACCAGCATGGCTACCAAAATATTCTGCAGCGATATGCCATCCCATCTGGTTTGCGCTTAGTGGTACTATCATTTGTTTTCGACAGGACAATGACCCAACACACCTCCAGGCTGTATAAAGGCTATTTGACCAAGAAGGAGAGTGTTGCATCAGATGACCTGGCCTCCACAACCACCCGACCTCAACCCAATTGAGTTGGACTGCAGAGTGAAGGAAAAGCAGCAAGTGCTCAGCATACAAGTGCTCAGCATATGTGGGAACTCCTTCAAGACGGTTGGAAAAGCATTCAATGTGAAGCTGGTTGAGAGAATGCCAAGAGCGTGCAAAGCTGTTATTAAGGTAAAGGGTGGCTACTTTGAAGAATCTCAAATCTCAAATATATTTTAATTTGTTTAACAGTTTTTTGGTTACTACATGATTCCATGTGTCATTTCATAGTTTTGATGTCTTCACTATTATTTTACAATGTAGAACATTGTAAAAAAAATAAAGAAAACCTACCCTGGAATGAGTAGGTGTGTCCAAACTTTGACTGGTACTGTATATTCACACTTCATGAAATGAAACAACTAACTGACAGAGTTTGCCTCGGTGCAGATTGTGGTCACCTATCACCATAAAAATCTGATAATTATTTATGGTCTGTATATTTTAGGTCTGCATAAGAGATTTGACCTTTGACCTGGGGCCTGTACTACAGCTGGCAGACAATGGCAGGGACTGTCTGTTTCCAGCAGTACAGTAGATGAAGAGGAAATATTTATCACCGTGCCATATCACCAAAACATATTCTCTCTTTTTCTCTCTCTCTCTCTTTGACAGCTGAGATGTTGGTGCACACTATTTCCAATCAAGGACACAAACCATCCAAAATAGCTTTACTGTATCTATGTATCTATTGTCATAATGACTTCCCGTGCCCATTTCACCCACCGATTGGCAGGGCATTCTCTTCCTCTTCCTTTGCTGATTTCAGAAGTTCGCTGTATAAAGTATTTGTTTGCTAAAAATATTATACATCCATAGGCCTATCAAGAATATAGGGAACGTGCAGACCAATACACTCCAGTGTTCATGTGATTGCTTTTGAATAATCCTTAAAAACTACAAAATATGAAGAGTTTAAACAATTAAAATTAAATGTACATTTGATGCTTCTGTGTTGACTTTGGGGACATTAATACAGCTTTTGATAGGCAGGGCTTCACTATTGAGGCCTCCACTTAGGCCCAACTGTGGTTTAAACCCCCTCTTAACATCATAAAGACTATTTGTACTATATACACTTCATACACAGTGTTCACTATTATCTCCATAGTCAAATGAAAGATAAAGGTGCAAGTACAACACATAATAAGTACAGTATCCCTGCAAAAAGACACTGATTGGAACTCATTTCTCTCCCCACAGACCAGTGTGGAGAGGCCACCAAATCCCCAACAAAACCCCAAATCTTGTATTTGAAAGATACTTATTTAGCTAAGAAATTGAGCTTATGTCAAAAACAACCACAATGGCATAAAACAAACAAGTGTACTGATTTGACATCTTTAAAAAAAAAGGTGTTCATACTTGGTATCATTTTTGCTCTAGGTCTAGCTTGGAAACAATACGTCACCAATTTAGCTGCTGCGGCCTAGGCTCTCTTATTGTTGGACCATCTCTGTTCTTCATCTATTTATGGTTATTGTTCTCTCTCTTGTGATGAGAACAGTGGGATGACGCAGAGAGGAGGTTCAGAAGTTTTTTTAACACCACATGCCCTTAACAATAAAGGCTGGGGCAGGTGTTGCTTCTATCCTTTGTCCTGTGTCTGAGGCATTTGTGGGAGTATCGTTGTGTTCCGGTGACAGAAACAGAGACAAAGGCAGGCCAGCAGCCATGGATGATGTATACAAAGCAGCGGTGAGTACAGATACAGGGACAAAACCTGCAGGGTGGTAGTTAGGTGACACAGGGGGATGCTAGATAGTTTATGTCGAGGACAGTTAGAATCGATTAGGAGTCTTCATCTGATGTACTAAGTAGGAAGGAGGGTCATCATCTCAAACTTCCCTCATTGGTGTACCTGCGGGTACTGTGACTGGACAAGCCAAAAACAAGGCACTGTTATGAAATCACATGCCTTTTCTTTGGGGTTTGTTGGCTCAGGTTGTGGAGTGGGTAGCCTAGCCGTTAAGAGCATTGAGCCAGTCACTGAAAGGTCGTGGTTCGAATCACCCGAGCCGACTCGGTGAAAAATCGGTCGATGTGCCCTTGAACAAGGCACTTAACCCTTATTGCTTATGTAAGTTGCTCTGGATAAGAACGTCTGCAAAATGTATGTGAAAATAACATCCTGTCATGACTGTGGTGTTATGTTTAACAAATTTCACACAATGGCTTTATGCTCCAGTTCACATTGTATTGACTGTGCACACTCTCTGGACACAAGCCAAAGGTGAATAGAGGTTAACGGTCCCTGAGGAAAGCCATCTCTAGCTGCTTGACTGAAATAGACATTGATGATATTAAGAAGCCCTAATCCGCTTCCAAGAGCTGTGAGAAGCGAGAAATGGGTTTACCAATCAACCTCGATTTGAGATATATTTCACAAGAGCTACCGGGTTGTAAATTATGATTTCAGTATCCCCAAGGTACCTTTGATTGGTAGTCACATTTTGAAATGTTCCCACATTAGCGTTGACTGGTCAAAGGTATAAGCAGTAATATTGAGTGTCAAGCAGGGTTGGGGAGTAACAGATTACAAGTAAGGGATTACAAAAAAATTGGTAACTGAAATCCATTAAATTACCAGCAAAAATATCATAATCAGATTACAGATACTTTTGAAAACTAGATGATTCAATTGAGGATCACTTTCAAATTCAGAAAGGATGTTTGCGAGAATTTTTTTTATTGACACTTCTCTGTTTTCTCAATGACATTCAAATCAACATTGAAAAAAGGCGCACATTTAAGTTTGTTCCACCTGAGCGAGTGTGACCACAAGTCAGAGACCACTATGATGACACAAAACGTGTTTGAAAGATCGAGGGAAAAGAGCAGGAATAGGCTTTTGTAGGCTACAGTCCAAGCAATGTCTTCCAATAGTGCGACTGCTGTCGGCATCCAAAGATTATCCAACTTGAATAAATGCTTGGAGGCAGTGGCAGATTTTGGTATGGGCAACATCGGTAGCTGCCCAGGGCGGCATCTTGCCAGGGGTGGCATGGGGCGCCCGCACACATTTTTTTGGAATGGTGACATTTACGTGCTTGGTTTTCTTTTGCTCATTGCACATCATGTCAATGATATAATTTCACAGTGTGGGACTGTGGGTCAATTAACCTTGGTCGGAGTAGGCGGCCTGATTCTAGTTTGTGAGCTAGGCAGGCTACTGCCTGGGAAGGTCTCCCACTCAGAAGTACGAGATGGGGAGGAGGGAGGGAGAGGTTGACCTCAGGTCTCCCCACTGGAAGCCCGAGGTAGGTGAAGCGAAAAAATCTATCAAATAGCACACCTCTAACTTTGTTCAGTACTAATGCAATTAGTAAAATCTGTCACACTACGAAATGCTACAAAATATACCACAATTCATTCATAATATTGTGAATATATAGTTTCACAGATATATTGTTGCATTTTTTTCTGGTTTGTGCGAAATATTTAAGAATAATATAAAACCAGTCTGCACACCATCAAGGTGAATTGGTTTAGTCTTGACTCTTGGTTGACAGTGTTGGGGGATGGGTAATGTATGCTTGAGTGCCAAATCAACACAAATGGATAAGAAAAGGTCTAAGCCATCAGGAGGCCAGTTTAGGAAAAATAAGAAAGAAGAAGAGGAGAAATGCACAAAATATAAAGGTATGCAGCTATGTCATATCTTTATGAGTATAAAATGATGCATGTAATGAAATAGGCTTGTATAGTCTTTGTTAGCCTATGTGCTATGTTGCTTGCTATGCTATTACAAATAGGGCGACAATATTCCATTTTCTGTCTAACTAGCTTACATAACATTAGATATCATTTCACACAGTTTCATCACAACAACGTGTGTAGCCTGTAGCAAAACGATTACAACCTAATTAGCACATTATTGATTTGGTTAACTTTCATTGAGGTGACATCATAAAGGTTTTCTGTGATTGTGTTGACTAGTTCCTGAGCTCAGTAAAGGGAATTGCCAATGCTGTTGGCAAACTTATAAGACATCTATATTATGCTGATATTTTGTACTTTTTGTGATATATTGAGTCTTTTGGGGTGTCTTATGCCTAGAATTAGCCAAGGAGGTCATAGGGTTCATTTGGTTCCTATTCTGAAAGTTTGATAAATTGTGCATAATGACATGTATATTTAATTGTGCAACAAATGTATTTAGGGTGTCAGACTCATATACTGTAATTCAATTCAGAGGTACTTATGAAATATTTTGGAGCACCCTCTGGGACTGGCCAGGAGGAGGAGCCATCTACATCCTCAGCCACACAGGCCTCTTTAGAAATGATCTCAGCGCCTCAGGATGAGGAGCCATCTATCTCCTCAGCCTCACAGGTGTCTTCACAAATGTTGTCTGAGCCTGAGGATGAGCACCTTAACCGTGTCCAAAAAGGGACCTCGAGTCACACCACCAGCTACCTTGGCCACCAAATACAGAATGAACTCATTGATTTGTTGAGCAGCAAGGTCATTTCAATAATGGCAAGTGACATCAAACTGGCGAGAAATTGCCAAGAATCTGAAGATCCCGTACAACGCTGTGTACTACTCCCTTCACAGAACAGTGCAAACTGGCGCTAACCAAAATCTGGCCTTCTAGGCTGAGTTGCAAATAAAAAAACATATCTCAGACTGGCAAATAAAAAGAAAAGATTAAGATGGGAAAAAGAACACAGACACTGGACAGACGAACTCTGCCTAGAAGGCCAGCATCCCGGAATTACCTCTTCACTGTTGACGTTGAGACTGGTGTTTTGCGGGTACTATTTAATGAAGCTGCCAGTTGAGGACTTGTGAGGCATCTGTTTCTCAAACTAGACACTAATGTACTTGTCCTCTTGCTCAGTTGTGCACCAGGGCCTCCCCCTCCTCTTTCTATTCTGGTTAGAACCAGTTTGCACTGTTCTGTGAAGGGAGTAGTACACAGCGTTGTACGAGATCTTCAGTTTCTTGGCAATTTCCCATATGGAATAGCCTTCATTTCTCAGAACAAGAATAGACTGACGAGTTTCAGAAGAAAGTTCTTTGTTTCTGGCCATTTTGAGTCTGTAATCGAACCCACAAAATGCTCAACTAGTCTAAAGAAGGCCAGTTTTATTGCTTATTTAATCAGGACTACAGTTTTCAGCTGTGGTAACATAATTGAAAAAGGGTTTTCTAATGATCAATTAGCCTTTTAAAATTATAAAGTGTGATGGTTGAGTGATGGTTGCTGATAGTGGGCCTCTGTATGCCTATGTAGATATTCCATTAAAAATCAGCCTCTTCCAGCTACAATAGTCATTTACAACAATGTCTCCACTGTATTTTTGATCAATTTGATGATATTTTAATGGACAAAAAAAAGTGCTTTTCTTTAAAAACAAGGACATTTCTAAGCGACCGCCAAACTTTTGAACGGTAGTATATATCCATTAATTCTTGAAGTGCCACATGCGCTTAGTTCAACTGCTACACTCCAAGAGAACCCAAAACATAAGCTTGTTTTTCTCCAATGTTTGTAAACATTGTAAATGTAAACAAACACTGTATAGCCTCATAACATGGTTAAAACAATCATTTTGATATCATGGATGGTCAGTCCTTTAATCCATAGCTCTGTCTATTCATCTGAGAGTGATAACATTTCTCCAGATCCATCCCTCAGCTTTTAATCAAAACAAAGGCGGGGTGACAGTTTTGTTATTGTTTCATCTGTGGATTTGCCCTTTAAACAGCTGCATATTAACAAGATAGCAAAGTGTCACCAATTTAAAGGTAAACAATAGGCCAAAAGCAAATGCAGCATTTGGCAATAATTTTTCACATGGAAATAGCACTTTTCAGTAGTATTCAAAGCATGCCATTCATTTTTTCAACTCGAATCAATGAGCCCAATCAGTCCTCCATGACATCAAAAATCATAAACAACAGAGTAGGGCTGGCTAATAAATCCTTCGTTTTGGGGTTATGCTCAGTTAAAACAATATGGCTAATCTATACTTCCATATTTCCACATCCTATTCTTGAAGATCAAGGCATATACATTTTTATTGGAATGACTGGAATTCTGATAGACTTTGGTTTTTAATGTAAAGACAAAATGTTATTGTATTATTATTATATGTAGTAGAAAGTGATGGGTTAGAAGAAGCCTACATAACCAACCCATAAAGTAAAATCCATATATGGCCAGCTATGTAAACTTTAACCTGCAATAGATGTCATTCAATTGGTAACATACATTTTGGTCTTCTTCTAATGCCTCTTAAGGGGAAGTAATCTAAAAGTAACTGAATGTAAGCAGACTGTTACTGAGTTTGGGTAATCCAAAAGTTACGTTACTGATTACAATTTTAGACAGGTAACTAGTAACTGTGAACGGATTACATTTAGAAAGTAACCTACCCAACCCTTGTGTCAAAGACCCAACTAAACATGGTCATGCAATAGGAAAAGCACACGATGTGAAAGTATCATTCAACACTCCTTTTATAGAGAGTAATTGAGAAGTACCAGCAGAGCTTTTCTGAATGTCTTGACCATTACTATTCCCTTCAGGTTGAGAACTTAACAGAAGAGCAGAAAAATGGTGAGCCTTGCTTTTTGTACACAATAATTCCATGACATTCTTCTTTACCTTTGCACCATTCATATCTATGTAGAAACACTAGTAATACCCATAAGCGCCATTAAATCTGCTTCTCACCACTATGTTCCCACAGAGTTCAAGGCAGCCTTTGACATTGCATGTCAGGATGCAGAGGACTGCTGCATCAGCACAAAGGAGTTGGGGAAGGTGATGAGGACGCTGGGGCAGATCAACCCAACCCCTGAGGAGCTGCAGACGAGGTGGATGAGGATGGTGCATCACCATGGCTGCAAACTTATTAACACTCAATACTACACACACAATATTACTGTACATCCCTTATACTAGCATGCTAACAGATACCCATAAACCTCTGCATTGGCTTGCAAAACTACCTCTAACTTCCTTCATACTGGACACAGAGACATAAAGATGGTATCCACTAGTCCACTAGTTCATCTGACTCTGGGGAAGTAGAGAAGAGGCCTCATTGCCAAATTCCTGAAGTATACCTTTAACCTCAGGCAAAATCATTAGGTCAAGTAGCCTGAGGGGGTGGTTCATACATAGTTTTCAGACTGGTCTGAAATGTTACTTTGGAACTCACATTACTATGTTTCAACATTAAGACACCATGTTACAGCTGCTGTGTGTGTGTGTGTGTGTGTGTGTGTGTGTGTGTGTGTGTGTGTGTGTGTGTGTGTGTGTGTGTGTGTGTGTGTGTGTGTGTGTGTGTGTGTGTGTGTGTGTGTGTGTGTGTGCGTGCGTGCGTGCGTGCGTGATGTTTTGTGTGTGTGTGTGTGTGTGTGTGTGTGTGTGTGTGTGTGTGTGTGTGTGTGTGTGTGTGTGTGTGTGTGTGTGTGTGTGTGTGTGCGTGCGTGCGTGCGTGCGTGCGTGCGTGCGTGCGTCTTTACACGGAGCGGGACAGTAGTCTTTGATGAGTTCCTAGTCATGATGGTGCGTTGCTTGAATGAGGAAAGCAAAGGGAAACCGGAGGAAGAGTTGGCTGAACTTTTCCGCATGTTTGACAAGTAAGGCTAATATCAAGCAAAGTGTTTGCCAAAAAGCATTTGGGTTTACTCTAACAAGAACCTATAAAGAAAAACATATAGACAACTAAAACAGTGTCAATAAATAATGTCAATATAAGTATATAAATTAATTAATATTGTTGACAGAGTAACTAGAGTACAGTACAGTGTTATAAAGAATACATGTACTCATTGGTGCTGCTTACAGAAATGGAGATGGCTACATTGATTTGGAGGAGCAGAAGACCATTCTGGAGAGGCCATTCCTCTCAACAGAAGACCATTCCTCTCAACTGGAGAGGCCATCACGGAGGATAACATTGAAGAACACATGAAGGATGGAGACAAAAACAATGATGGAAAAATTGATTATGATGGTAAGACAAGAGGCCCAACAGTAATAGTTATGTTATGAAATACTGTGAATAGAAATTAATATTGCGGTCAATAATACGTATCAAATATAAATGCGCTCAAAGACATTTGAGCCAAAGATCAGGTTTTTGACACTCATCTAGGCAATCCTTTCATGCCAAACCTTTCACAGTTCAAATCCAGGCAGTCAGTAAGACATTTTTATTGCTGATCTATCATGTGCTCTGGGTGTCACTCTTCCACAGAGTTCCTGGAATTCATGAACGGGGTTGAGTAAAGGAATCGAAAGACTCATGGACCCTCAGACCGGGAAAATACTCATACCTCTTCTTAGCGCTGACATGCCATCACACCAATGCCTGAACAAGTTGGAAAACATTGAAATAAAAGCCTCATCTGCTCGGCTCCATCTACCACATGCATCCATCCTCAACATGTATTGGTTAACATCTTGTATGTGGTCCAGTTTCTATCCACAACACTATCATCCACAACACGGCCAGATGTGATACAGCCTGGATTCAAACCAGGCACTGTAATGACACCTCTTGCACTGAGATGCAGTGCCTTAGACCACTGAACCAGGGTCTGTAGTGACCCCTCTTGCACTGAGATGCAGTGCCTTAGACTGCTGCATCACTCTGGAGCCCGAAAAGCCCTTAAAGACAAGGGGTCTTGTTATGTCCTTGAAGTGTATTCCTTAAATATAAATGTATTTAATATCCAATAATCATAGATCATTCAACTCAAAATCTTAACAAAGGGGAGTAAACACTATACTCCACAATACTGTATATTTTCAATAAATAAAGATTTTCAGTAATACAGATGAAAGTGTATTCAGTTCAATAAAACTGATATCAGCAGGATTGCTTATCAACATTGTATTGTAGCCTATTGTATTATATTGTAGACCGAACGAATAGCTATCAGGGTTGATTCTGTATAAAGGGCACAACATAGGCCTGGTGAGGCTATTTCGATGAGTGAGAAAGTCCAAGGTGTTGGCAAGGGTTAATACCACTTTCAAAACAACTGGTAACTCGAGAAATCTCTGACTACCGACTTTAGTGCGTTCAAGACAACTGGGACATCGTTTTTTTTAAACGTTATCCGACTGAGAAAACTCGTTTTGAACGGTCATCCGGGACAACTGGGAACTCAGACAGAAACGAGGTGAACTCATGATGTCAGTGATCTTCAGGTCGGCGCTCTAGAAAACTTCTGACATGGAATTCCGAGTTGAAATGCCGTTCAACTTGGAATGCCAAGTCGGAGCTTGTTTTTTTCCGAGTTCCAAGTTGTATTAAAGGCATTGATGTCGGAGATTTCATAGTTCCCAGTTGTTTTGAACATGGCGACACGCACGCACACATCCATACATACACAGCCCTTGTGACTCCAAATATCGGCGTGCGTTAAACAGCTGCAGCAGCAGACGCGTCTTCAACCAATGGAAATGTTGCGAATCATGTGGGCGTTTTGGGCAGTGCGCGATTGCGCACGCCGAGTACACACCGCTGAGAGGAACATGGCGTTGGCAAAATAACCGCAGTGAAAAGATTATGTAGCTACCTAAATAAAACATAACATATCGTTGTTTAATTTTTTCCCTTCATAAAATCATTGGACTCGCGTCAGAAACGTAGGCTCGAAATCATGACTACCTGGTCGGAAAAAATGCTCCAGGTGCTACGCCGAATGAATAACTTTTATTCGCCAGGTTAGAGTTAACTATTTATGATAACTGGAAGTGAATTACAAGCTGTGGCGAGCTATGTGTGTTTGATATCGACAATTATTAGGTGTTATGCCGCGTTCACGTGCTAGTTGGTTGAACCTGGCACGTGTTTCACTACAACCAGTTAGAAAATCGGACATTTCCGAGTTCCGACTAGTACGTGAATGCGGCATTATCCAGGCTATACTACAACACATCTCTCTCGCATCCAATGTGTATATTTGTGTCACCCAGGCTCCAGTCGCACCACATGCCTTCGGTTTGAGGTGGGAGGAGAGCAAGTTGGGTGGGTGCCTTCCAAAGTGGCGTCCATTTTGAGTAGATTTCCAGAGGTCTTCAATCCACCACAAGGTGGCGCTATTACTCTGTGCCAAAATCTTGACTCCTATGGGAGGAGGTCAGATGCTGTAGATTCTGTTCTTCAGTCACTTAGGAGGGAAGGCTTGTTGACTGTCTTGAAAGGATGGAGAGATGAGGTGAGAGTATTACAATATGCTGTAAAACTAAAAGCAAACTATACACATTTTTAAAATTCCCTGAAATTATGTATTTGGGCATCTTCTATAGAAGTATGAAGTAATGCCCAGATTCTGCGACACTCCACTAATGTGTATGGAGAGATCTGCCACAAGTAAGTCGTGTCCTAAGCAATAACAGTAGAAAATAATCCCAGTGTTCCCCCTGCATGCCCTATTAACATTGTCTTTGTAGGCCTTTTTGGAGTGAAACGGTATGGAGTCCATATTAATGGGTACTGCCAGGGTGAAAATGGGGAACTCAGGATGTGGGTGGGACGGCGATCCATGACCAAGCAGACCTACCCTGGAAAACTGGACAACCTGGTCAGCCAGCACCTATTGATTTAAAATTAGAATACAACCGTTTACATTTTACCGGTACATATTTTTTTGTGAATGGCAAACTGGTTTGACCATGTTCTTCCACCATGTTTTCAGGCAGCTGGGGGACTAGCAGCAGGTATCTGTGTGAAAAACACCCTGATCAAGGAATGTGAGGAGGAGGCCTGCATCCCAGAAGACATAGCAGAGACTGCCCGCCCCGTGAGCACAGTGAGGTGATTGACATCTCAACAGGAGTAGCCATCTCTGTCTGCAGTGTCATTGAGAATAGCTCTTTGCATGCTTTTACATAGGCCTACAATCATATCCACATTATTTCAATCACCCCTGTGTCTTCTCTGATAGCTATACTTATGAGGATGAGGAAGGGGTGTTTCCTGAAAGCCAGTTTGTGTTCGACTTGGAGCTACCTCCTGAGTTCAAGCCTAAGATAGGGGATGGGGAGGTTCAAGAGTTCTACCTCTACTCCGTGGACAAGGTCAGCCGCTCTACTTTTGAGCACCTCTAGTACTGCATGTTCGTTTCTATGTCTGGCCCGCAAAGAAAGTCTTCAAGTAGGCCTACAATGTTGTTTTCAGGTTAAAGAACTGCTGATCAGTGACGACTTCAAGCCCAACTGTGCCATGGTGGTCCTAGACTTCCTCATCAGACATTCCTACATACAGCCTGATACAGGTTTGCATCAGTACATCAATCAATGACATGGGATAACAGTTATAAAAACTAGGCAGAGGCTGCGGATCTGTCGTTAACACCCCCGCCCCCCCAGGTTATTTTCCCCCAGAACTGAAGATCCGATTCATGTTCCGCGCATGTGTTATTTTACGGACACATTGTTTACATAGCTGCTGCTCACGCTCCCTTTTGTTTCTTTCTTTCCTCACCCTCTTCTACCAATATGATCAACAAGATGTAGCTACGTTTCTGCCTCGTATCTGAAAAGCAGAAATAAAAACCCCACTGCTATTTGAACGAACATTCCAAAGTAAATATTTTGTAGGCTACAACCTGTCTGTTGTAAATAAGAATATGGCAAAAAATATGGCAAAAAACAGTCTGGTTTAACCACACTACATCTGTGATGTAGCCTAATTTTTACAGTTATGTTGCCATATCGTAGCCTGAGTTGCTGAAAAATAACATGACTGCCACCTGTTATGTCAATGCTTGCAATGATGGTGAACTCCCCACCTGAGTTTTGCATTGGGGCAAAACAATCTGCGTAACAGGTTAAAACTGTTATTTCGCAAGTACCACAGGATATTATTGAAATTTGCCAGAGTAGCTGTTCCACCTATGGGCAACCGAATGTTATAGGCAGCCGAAGTGTGTACAGTCATGGCCAAAAGTTTTGAGAATGACACAAATATTAATTTCCACAAAGTTTGCTGCTTCAGTGTCTAGATATTTTTGTCAAATGTTACTATGGAATACTGAAGTATAGTTACAAGCATTTCATAAGTATCAAAGGCTTTTATTGACAATTACATGAAGTTGATGCAAAGAGTCAATATTTGCAGTGTTGACCCTTCTTTTTCAAGACCTCTGCAATCCGCCCTGGCATGCTGTTAATTAACTTCTGGGCCATTCTTGCATAATCAATGCTTGGAGATTGTGGGTTTTCGTTTATCCACCCGCCTGAGGATTGACCACAAATTCTCATTGGGATTAATCTCTGGGGAGTTTCCTGGCCATGGACCCAAAATAGATGTTTTGTTCCCCGAGCCACTTAGTTATCACTTTTGCCTTATGGCAAGGTGCTCCATCTTGCTGGAAAGGGCATTGTTCGTCACCAAACTGTTCTTGGATGGTTGGGAGAAGTTGCTCTCGGAGGATGTGTTGGTACCATTCTTTATTCATGGCTGTGTTCTTAGGCAAAATTGTGAGTGAGCCCACTCCCTTGGCTGAGAAGCAACCCCACACATGAATGGTCTCAGGATGCTTTACTGTTGGCATGACACAGGACTGATGGTAGCGCTCACCTTGTCTTCTCCGGACAAGCTGTTTCCCGGATGCCTCAAATAATCGGAAAGGGGATTCATCAGAGAAAATGACTTTACCCCAGTTCTCAGCAGTCCAATCCCTGTACCTTTTGCAGAATATCAGTCTGTCCCTGAAGTTTTTCCTGGAGAGAAGTGGCTTCTTTGCTGCACCAGGCCACCCTCCAAAAGTCTTTGCCTCACTGTGCGTGCAGATGCAATCACACCTGCCTGCTGCCATTCCTGAGCAAGCTCTGTACTGGTGGTGCCCCGATCCCGCAGCTGAATCAACTTTAGGAGACGGTCCTGGCGCTTGCTGGACTTTCTTGGGCGCCCTGAAGCCTTCTTCACAACAATTGAACCGCTCTCCTTGAAGTTCCTTATGATCTGATAAATGGTTGATTTAGGTGCAATCTTACTGGCAGCAATATCCTTGCATGTGAAGCCCTTTTTGTGCAAAGCAATGATGACGGCATATATTTCCTTGCCGGTTGACTGAGAAAGAACAATGATTCCAAGCACCACCCTCATTTTGAAGCTTCCAGTCTGTTATTCTAACTCAATCAGCATGACAGTGATCTCCAGCATCATCTTCGTCAACACTCACACCTGTCTTAGCGAGATAATCTCTGGTCCTTTTGTGGCAGGGCTGAAATGCAGTGGAAATGTTTTTAGGGGATTCAGTTAATTTGCATGGCAAAGAGGGACTTTGCAATTCATCTGATCACTCTTCATAACATTCTGGAGTATATGCAAATTGCCATCATACAAACTGAGGCAGCAGACTTTGAAAATGAATGTGTCATTCAACTTTTGGCAATGACTGTAGCTGTTAACCAGTTTGACAGTGGCAAAATCTTAATGAATTCCTGTGATCGGTCTGCCGCAAGGACAATGAGAGAAAAAAAAAATGTAATCGCTATTTAGACCGTGTCTTGCTTATTTGATATGTCTAACTGCATGTACTCCCTCCTGAAAAAAGAACATGGAATCTCTACTTCACCTGCCTATTACAAAAGTGTGTTGTACAACATGTCAACGTTTGTAGACTACACCACACAGACGTCCAATCCGGAGCAGCTATGTATAAAAAAATGTAGAGTATCCCGCACTTTGGGCCTCTCATACCTTTAACTGTCGGGAAGAGGTCAAGTGAAAGTCGGAACTGCAGCCACCATAAAAACTATTTACATTAGTGCAGTTGTCAATAATTTAAACACCAACAACAGCAGAAGATTTGAGACAAATCTGACTGCTCTCTTTTTTCCAGAGCCCTATTACCAGGAGTTTGTTGCTGGACTCCACCACACTTTGTAAATACTGAAGTGAAAAATGTTACATGAGGGATGGCCAGGAGATGCACTCCTTTCTAGATGCCATGATCTATTCTGTCAAATGTTCAATCTTGTACTGTTTTTTAACAGAATCGTGAATAAATTCCATTCACATCTTGGGATTTTGTGTTGAGGCATGAAGCATGAAAGAACGACAACCAACCATTCCCTATAACAATTTATTTTCTTAAGAGTACTTTTAAAAAGAGGACTGCGGAAATGTGAGGATGCATTTGTATACAAAAGACCTCCCACACAAATGACTAAGATATTATTTAAAGAAATTACTTGTGTTTAATAGTATGACATATTGTCAATATTTTTCATGGATTACTAAGCATTTTCCATGTTATTTTTTAAACTCATCCTAAAGTTACTAATTTTTGCAAAATATGCACAACTGATACAGGATAGGCCAGTAGACTCTCACAAGGTTAAACATACAGTACAAGAGGGGAAAAACAGGAAGACATACAGTTTTAGAAAGACGGCCTGGAGGGAGTGAGCAATAGGGCACATTATAAACCCACTCAAAACCCACTCCCAATAATAGCCTGGCATGCAGGCAAAAACAATCTGCAAGAGGAAAATACCAAATTTGCAAAACCTTTATCACTTAATAAAAAGTCACCCCCCCCCCCCGTTTCAAACCAAACAGTGTTTGACAGTCCGCATCTTTATATGACTTGAGGCCAACTAAGGAGTAAACCAAATTCTAAAATTATTTTTCATTATAATACATGAACAGGTGTACAAAAATCAGTTAGTATCAATATTATTGTATGCATTTTAATATAAATTTTATAGTCAAAGGCAAATAAAAATATGTAGCCATTTAAAATCAAAATTGCTTGTATCAAATTAACTATACTATTGGACCAATTATATCATAAGAGGTGCTGGTCCATGCAAGATTATGATACCATAGAATGAGATGCTGGTCCGTGCAAATATAGGGTTAGTCTATCCATTGGGAGAACAAAGAAAATAAACACCTATGGTATGGCTGGACAGAAATGAAAGACAAGCGCAGACAGACACTGCAAGCCAGGGAGGTCAGAGTTGGGAGAACATGCACCATGATGCAACGAAACTCCCCTTTTCTCTGACGATGCTCAGCTCTATAAACCAGGGCAATAGCGCTGTGGTGGACAACCTATCATGAACACCAATTTTATCCCGTCCCTCAGAGTACACCACTCTGACAAGTTTACCAGAGAGATGTTTTTTCTTTACCCTTCTACTTGTCCAAGACCCAATTAAAAAAATCTTAACCTTACGATTATCTTATTTAAAAAAACAATTGGCAATCAACTTGGCAATCAATGTAATCTCCCTTTTTCGTTACATTTGCCCTTCACCGTTTCCTTTGGCCTAGTTTAATTGTTTTTCTCCCTCACACCCCCCTTGAAACTCACCCACCCTTCCACAGAGGCAGACTTAGAAGAGGGGTGCAGCGTTTCTCTGCCCAATTTGTTTCCCCCTTCCTACCCGCTCCCGTCTTCCTCCAGCTCTCTATAGCAGGAGACAGGCATTCTTCTTTCCACGTTTCTTGGCCTGCAGCGCGGCCCTGGTGGCCATCTCAAACACCTCCCTCACGCCGTCTTTCGTCTTGGCTGAGCACTCCAAGTAGCCAAACGCGTTGATGCGGTTAGCCATGTCCCGGGCCTCTTCTGGCTTCACTGGTTCCTGTTCACGTGTCAGAGGTGTAAAAGTGTTCATAGGTATTCGATGGTTGGCATCCATTGTGACATACTAAACCACCAATCATAACAAGCCAAACAAAAACATAACTAGCTAAACTGAACTAAACAAAAACCTCAACCTGTGTATATTTAGACAATAGCAGACAATACATGAAGTGTCAGTAGCTAGTGTCAGAGGCAACACAACCACATTAAAATAAATGTCATGGATTGTTTAGTTTCAATGCTACATTTAAGAAATATCCTGAATGGATCAGGACAATGAGTGTTTGCTGAAATTATAATATATATTTTTACAATGAATACTTTACCTGCTTCATTTTTGCTAGCTCCCGACGCGTGTGCTCGTCATTCCGCAGGTCCTTCTTATTACCCACAAGAATAATGGGTACATTTGGACAGAAGTGTTTTACTTCAGGGGTCCACTTCTCTGGGATATTCTCTGTTTCAGACACAGGGGATAATTTTAGGAAGATGCTGCTAGTGAAACGGGATAATTTGTTGCATTTACCACACATGATAGATTAACTTTACAGTCACCAATGTATTACCCAAGCTGTCGGGGCTATCTATGGAAAAGCACATGAGGATGACGTCAGTGTCAGGGTAAGAGAGAGGCCGTAGTCTGTCGTAGTCCTCCTGTCCAGCTGTGTCCCAGAGGGCCAGTTCCACCTAAAACCCACATGGAGAGCAGAAATTCACATTTTAATCATTTAGCAGATGCTCTTATTCAGAGCGACTTACAGTAGAGAATGCATACACTGCTGTTTAGCCAAAAACTGTAACTTGCTCTGGAGAAAAGGTGAAAACTAAGACTTAAACATAAAAATTGTTTTCAATTGTGTCTTGATAGCATACTGTGTGACTAACAGTATAATCTCACCTGCTTACTGTCCACCTCAATATCTGCCACATAGTTCTCAAACACTGTAGGTACATAGACCTCAGGGAACTGGTCTTTACTGAAGACTATGAGCAGACAGGTCTTTCCACAAGCACCATCACCAACAATCACCAGTTTCTTACGGATCGCAGCCATCTGCAAGAGAATTGAGAACATTGAGTTTGAGATAATATAGCACAACCAAGAAAATTAAGATTTGTAAGCAAATGTGTTATACAGTGTTAACCTGTTACTCAGACCCCCTCTGGTGGCATTTTCTAAACAATGCATAATATTGTAATATTGTATACTACCCTCAAAGTAAATTTTGTTTTCAAAATTATAAGTTCTACAAACACAGTACTGTTAGAAAGGTAAGAACTGTGGGACTCAGATGAAGGTGTCAGAAACAATGTAATTACTTCAGGGCCCGAGATACAGCAGACCATAAGAGATTTAGTCTAGATTTGAGAAAATATGTCACCAATTACTGTTTTAAAAAATAAAATATTTGACATAATGATGGCCTAAACATACGCAAATTCCCATTGGATCACAGACATTTTAAAACTGCAGGGCATTTGCAACGTGCTATACTGTCATCTTACAGGAATGATATACTGTACATATGAGTACAAAGCTGAAGTCTACCTATCCATTTATTTAAATATATCCTCCGCCTAATTCCCAGTTCTTCCACTAGATAGCAGTAGGAGATCACACGACGTCTCTTGGCCACTTGAAACCAATTGCGTCTGGTTTGGGTAGTGAGTCATTGTGCCAAAATGGCTGAACGGATTGTCAAGCCTGTCATCTTAAATAACCTTCGCAAATCAGGGCTTTCAAGTTATGAGGTCGTTTTTTTGTATAAAATACAGACCGGTGAAGAAACGTAACTTATTTCCCCATGGTAAAGAATGAGCTAGCTAAACGGTACATGTGGAGGATGCAAACAAGGTAATGCATTGTATACTCAATGCGTATGCGGTCAGTGTTCTGGAACTACGGCACTGACTGAGTTGGCCTAACGTTATCAGCCCATATTTCCAATAGACATTTAACCTTGGTTGCGTCCCAATGTTAACTACGTGTGGCCTCTTGCACACCCCCAACACATAAAAGCATTGGATTGTAGTAAGCCACCTTTTAAATCCATGTAGGCTATTGAATAAGTGCACACTTTGGGCAGAAAATTGGAACGCTGCACTCCTTTTGGCTCCAAGTAAGTCTTGAGACATTTTGTTAATTGCCCACTCCGTCTACAATCCATAATACTGTGTAAACCACTTCATGTGTCGGACTGGACTGCATTTTATCCAGCGGCCTTTGAATGTGACCCAAACCATGGTTCAATGGGACCACTACGGTGCATGTTTAGTGCAGAAGTGTTCCTACCATAGTTTCAATTGTGAAAACATGGCGCTGGGCATTTGACCGGCAGCATTTTAAATGTAGTGGACCCATGTGCATTGGATGCTTAACTTGTTTAGGGCGTCCACCCATGGTGCTCAGAATGACAGAAATCACATTTCAATTAATTAATCTGAAACAGAACATGCAAGTCTTTACCACGCACTTTGAAGATGTTAGAATAACTCCACATGTACTTTACCTCAACCAACAAGAACGAACAGCGAAATACGTTACGAATAGTAGGCTGAGTAGATTAGATCGAGTTAATTTGTCTAAATTCAGTTTGCAAAACTGTTCAATGCATGGATGAGCGCGTAGAAGAAGGCCTGGGCTATAGACTATCAGATACGTTTCTTATTTCTTTATAAGGGAAAACACAGTTCATGCAATTCTACTACACTATTTTTATTTTACTTTACTATACGCCTGGAGACATTATCAAATGTTTTTTTTTACGACAAATTACAGGGTAGCCTACTCTGCTAAGACTAACAAACATATCAAGAAAAATGACGTCAATCTAAACTGGAGGAAATGATTGTCCAAAACAAATTTAAGTGGCACTGAACCAACAATGATAGTGAATATGCGCAGTGCGCACTCACCGGGGATATGGCCGATGCTCTCAGCTGGTGTCAATAAGATAGGCCTACTGTTTGCTCAATTAAGTTGAGAATTTTGATAACTAATAGACCGTTTGGAGTCATTTCATTGTCTTTTCTTTACAGCAATAGCCATTTGCTTTCCCTTGATTTTATTTTTTAAATATTGCGATGACTGGTTGGGCCTCTACTTTTCACTGACAATCACAACTCAGCTATCTGATACTTGCTGCCTTTCCTTCCCACTGTAGGCAAAGTAATAAAAAAAAAACTGTTTTAAGGCTAGGGATAGCTAATGATCTACTGTGGCCAAATCATGCTTTAGTAGGCTATTTTGAATGGTTTTATTTATTAATGTGTAGTAGAAAATGTACCTATTATATTGGTCAGCTTGAGAAAGAAATAGCCCAAACAGACTCTGGGAGTTGTGGGACGGTAGATCCCAAATTCATACAAATCAGTAGGCCGAGGCAACGAACGTTAAAAAGCAATGAATCTGATGCAACAGATCAGAAAGTTTAGCTTAAAGTGTTGATAAACTATTTCTTAACATTATTAGCACAGGAATGCGCACAAGGCAATAGGCTACATGCAAATGTTCATTTGGTTACCGGGAAGAAAAAAAATATATATATATAGATATATATATATATAAACAACATGAACAAAAATAGGCTTTGCTTCAATGGCTTATGGAAGTCTATAAAATAATATCTTCAACGGATATGGTCGGATTTTGCCTAGGCTACTTTGAAGGAAGGTATTGAACTATGCCTCATATGAAATAAAACGTTCAGGGTTCAAACAATTAAGTAGCTATGTTTTCAAAATGCATACTGCCTCATACTCATGGCAAAGTGTGGTGATGCGATGAAGCCTGGCATGTTGCCTAGCATTTGAATGGCGAATGGGTAGCGCGTCAATTACCAGTTGAGAAATATACCATTGCGTTTAGAATTGTTGCGCAATATTGGGTTTATAAAAGCGCTGTCCGACAGATTTTCCACTCACAGGCTCTGTATCTATGTTGTGCACGTGTGATAAATGAATAAACACGCGCCAATTTAGTACCACTAAATTATGCAAATTACCCATAGAAGATAAGTATGACCAGTCAAATGTATTTACATCAACGAATAGGCTAAAAGTCTATTTCGCTATGGGATTTTTTTCCCGGGCAATTTGCCGGAGCCAATTTTATTTATCGGCTTGATATTACCGTCTAATTGAAACCCTGGTTCCCACCTGTTAAACAACTGAATTTGGGGCTAAGCCTCCTAAATGCGTCAAAGGACCTATGAAAGCCAGCCACCAACTTCAGCTCCAGTAACAACAGAATCTGAACATCTGGAACATTACCATAGAGCCAGTTTCCCACACACAGAGTTCACCATTGCAGTGCTTTTCAGTCCAGGACTAGGGTTAATCTGAGTCCAGGAAAACAGTCCGTCGTGCTCAAGGCCTGTAACCCCATAGATTTATAGTAACTTAACTTTAATTATTGATCTAAGCCTACTGAATTTCAGGAAAATACATTAATGGAAATGTTTAATACATTAACATGGAATGACCCATCATACCAAAAAGGCACTAAGGGCAGACTACCTGCTGAAGACCCTTTGATTGAGATCAAGCTTGCCACCCCATGGACGCATGTCCTCAACACCTGCACCCTGGCTCTCACAAAACCCCTCAGGGTTTCAGGGGTTAGCTTCCCCACGCTGTGTATTAGCGTTATGAAACGTCAATCATCTCTTGCTAAACGGTTTTTGAAACATGCTGATATGCCCCTCTTTCAAATAAAACATACAGTAAGTAAAGCAGTTTTGCACAGACCTATATGCTATGTGTGCCTCCAGTTGACGAACTACACTTCCTATCCAGTTACACTTAAAGGTGTTCAGAGTAAACTAGATAGCACAGGTACAGCTTCCAAAACATGTACCGCAAGCGATGCGTTAACGATGAGCGTTGGGGATCTTAAAATTCCCCACAGGCTTGGCAGAAGATACTATCGTCAATAGGCGCTAAAGGTAGTTCGTCTATGAATGGATTAGCCGCACCCAAGTTCTATTAGTTAGCTAGTTATTTCCCCCTCTTCACGCAAACTCAGTGCTAGATAACTACTGTAGCTAGTTGGACAAACAAATAGCTACAATGATTGTCTCATTTAAAAACGCCCAGTATTGCAAGTGCGGTTCGGTGGACGGCGGTTATTTACATTGTCACTTGTCATGCCAGTGGTATCTAGCGAGTTAGCTAGGATAGCTTGTTAACTAAGTTAGTTAGCTAGAGATCTTGTCGACTATACAGGATGAAGAGTTATCTAGCTAACTAGCTCTCAGACCAGGGATATGTTACGAACTTCCTAATGGTGATGGCACTGTATACCCGACTCTGGTGACCTGCTATCTAGCATTGGCCTGTCTAGCTCTGACTGGTGGAGCTGAAACGATGAGTCTTTTCACTTCAATTGTTCGTTCGTTTCCGGCATCAACGCCACTAGCTAATTTGTCACTCTGGCCTAATGTCATCTTGGCTACAGAAAACACGTTGTAAAGCCTCATCCAAACATTTAGTTTATAAATGGTCCCTTTTCATGGTGATCAATAACAACGATGTTAAAATAGGTTACATTTAGCTACTAGTTTTATTACCGTTTTCGTTGCAGATGTCCTCGCCTTTTTCTTTTCCTGTCCGACCCTTCAACCCCGCCCCCGACAGTGTGCCACGCCGATAACATCCGCCTATGCCCATGATCTCGCGCCAATAGGACGCCTCAAATTAATGAGTGACAGATATTTAAGTCAACGATATATATACATGTTTACCGGTTCAGGGAAAAACGGAAGTCACGAGTGGATCTTGTTTGGTCCATGCTAATTGAGATCCTTGGGACGTCCCTAACCCAATATCGACCAGAACCTGTCATTCCAATGGGAGAAAATTAATCATAGTGAAAAGAACAAACAAGGTGGGCAGAGCCAAGCACAAGCTAGTGAGATCCTATTGGGGCATTCTACCATTTATTTACATTTTGCCGTTAGGGAACGCCTACTCTGTGCTAAAGCGAACTCAATTTGCCCTTGCACTCCTTCAAAACAATACACTCTTGTGAAACTTTGGCAAAGGGTAAGGTCTACAAAACGCAGTCCACTCAGTTACAAATTCTAGTTTTGGAAACAAAACTGTATGGAGATCAAATGTTTAATCGATGAGAAAATTAGCAGAAAGTCGATCTAGCTACATCTTCTCCCACTACCGGCCATTGGGCTTCCTCTCATCACCATATTTGGTAGTAAGTGAAAACGCCAAACGGAAGCTTCTCATTTATAGATCCGGGGAAATATCTGGCTCATTGTTCTATTTTTTTGTAAAATGTTAAGGGTTATGGTAGGGTTTTAGGGTACAAGTAGGGTGAGTCAACATGTTCTTTACTTGCACGAACGTACACACAGAGATAGAGCGAGAGAAATCAGAACCATAGACAGCCACATGATATCGAGGCTTACATTGATTGGACTGAATTGTTTTTGGTATCTTTCAGTTGTCACTGTATTAGACTAAGCATAAGTGATTTGATGATGTTGAACTGTTGCTGTAATAGTGGAGGCAGCTCCTGTTTTCTTTGCGACTTGCTCTCCATGGTTCTAAATCAATAGTTGTTTATTAGTCCGAAAATTTTGGAAACATTAACTTGCTTGAATTGATTTCACCACTGTATTAATGTCTCGGCTTTAGGCCTATACATCACGGTCGCAAGGTATATGAACTAACAGGTTAAAGAGCAAACAATGCAATTTAGCTAACCCTTCAACCTAACTCCGAAACATAACCTGAACCTTAACCCAGCTAACGTTAGCCACCTAGATAGAATTTGTAACATATTTTTTGCAAATCCATCAAATATTGTACATTAACATTTAAACATACTGTTTACTGTTGTTTTTCGTAGTCTGCACAGGCTCAGTTGCGCATATCATGGGTGTGAGCAGCCTATGGTGTTGTGTGATAACGTTTTCATCCTGATTGTCAAACAAATCACTTTGATCCACCATAATGAATGCATAATAATTTATTTATTTTGCTGATATCCGTACCTTTTAACCCCTAATCTAGACAAGTCTCTATAATTTCGGACATTTGGTAGGTCATTTGTTTGTCACCTATAGTTATATACAGCTTCTCTTCTGTCATAACTTGTTGCCCTAGAAGACTAAATAAAGTAGTGCTCACAAGAATGTCTTACGTCGATATAATTAATTCATTAATGTTGTTAATTAAGATCGGTAAAATTGTCTTTCGTTTAGGGACTGGGGAAAAATGCAATAACTCAAACAGTGGAAAGATTGGTGTTGTGCAAAATGTCCAATGTCAGTTTAAAGAAATAAAAAGCTGAGAAAATAACATTTTTTTGATAAGACCTAAGTTAATCTTGGGCGCATATTTTATGTGGTTGAAATACTGTCTGCTTGCATAAATGTCAAATATAACACATTACACGCATCTTCACGTTTTCAAGAAATAAATAATTTCTCCACTCCTTTTCTGGAGACAAATTAACATTTGTATCATTTTACTGCAAAAAATTAATTCTGCAGAAGTTATTATAACCCACTATATGTGAGAGGTTATAGGCTTGAGATCAACTAGATTCTGCAGCGGGCCAATTTTGTTTCTTGAGTGTATTGTCAGGGGGCCCAGAATGTAATTACAAATAATTTGTTGATTGCAAATTGACCGCAAGTACCCGAAACAGATACAGTATGTGATCGTATACAAATGTATCTCTGTATTTTGCGTTGGAATACTCTGGAACAGACTTCCACAATTAAAATGACTTGGAGCTGATTTGCTGGTGTTTACAGTCTTATGTCCAATAATAAAATAAAAATATGGTAAAACATTTTGTCAGAACTTGGGGGGCAAAATAAAATTGCCCGCGGGCCCCCAGTTGAGGAACCCTAAGACCTTAAGCGGGATATGACCTACTATCCGGAATACTGTGCGCATGGAAACATGGTCATCGAGAGAAGTGAAAAATCGAGGCGTCCATTAGACCCGATGATGTGTTTCTATGCATGACCTTATCTAGCCAACGTCGCCATGACATGGCCTGCAAATGTGATCTGGGATTTCTATTGGATAAACAGTTTCTGCAATACTAAGTTAAGAATTTTGGGTGGGTCAAACCCAAGACTGTATACAGCAGTAAATCAATAATTACCCTTGTAACATTTAGGGATTATAATATAAACGTTATTGCTTGCTTATGCCAGAGAGAACTGGGCGACGCGAGATGTTTTACTCTGCCCAAAATCTGTTCACGAAAATAAACAAACATTTTTGTAATTGATAATTTGCTACAGGGGGCTTATTTGATCGAATAGAAGTTTCATAATGGTTAGGTTGTTATGAATGCACTGATATAGGTGGACGCACATGGCAATTTCATGGCAATTTCATCAGATCTTTTTCAGAGCTAATTTGATTGGTCAAAAGAGCAATTAGTGAACAAAAATATCAGAATTGGGCTGCCCGTCTAAACACAGCTGCTGTCGATGTATGCCTTTGACTTCCTGGAGATTGTGTTTGCTTGTGTAATATTATTTGAAGGGGGCAGTGCATGATAACAATGTCACACTTTCACAGCTGTGGTATCATCCATTGGAGATGCAATGGCATGGCCTGGGGCAACTACAAGGGGCTCACAGAGTTGACTCCAGTAGTTTGACTCTATCGTACCATTTCATGATCACTGATACGGTCACAGTTGCTACTAAAGGCTATTCAGTTTGACCACTGGCTAGAAAAGAATGATCAAGCAATGGTGTAGTAGAGTAGTGTATGTTTAATAACATACTGAAGAGAAATTTACAGTCAGAGAAATAAACAAATGATCAATGTACATCTCCTTATAGTACATCCTACTCTTCTCCGGGTCCTGGTAGCACAATCTTGCTTGGGTCATAGTAGTTCTCCTCCATAAGAGGAAGGCCTGCAGCCTCTCTCTGTGTAATCAACCTTTCTGCTTCCCTCCTGGCCCACTGCCTCATACTGGTGAGAAAAAGACAGGCCAAAAAGATTAATGATCAGTTACTGTGTTTGTGGTGATCAGTTAAATCAAACATGTAAGATGTGTATGGGTTTGTTGGATGCTTGTTTAGAGGTTCGGAGATGGAGACAACATAAGTGAATTTGTGGAGTCCAGAAGGGTATCCTACGAAGCAAGCTAGATCTACTCAGAGGTTTCTAAAGCTAACCAGCTTCAGTTAGCTTCACATTCCAGCTCAGGCTTAGTGATACCCGACCCCTGCCCGTACCCTAGTTATTGATGAAAAAAACAGGCCCTAACCCAATGTATAATGTCGGAGTCGGGTAGCAGAGCTCTTATCAATGCACAGGCACCTTTCCCCCCCCACTCCTATCGATACAAAAAGTCATACAAGTGTTACTGTGCTTGAAGTTTAAAATGCATTCGGTCATTACTAAATGTGTAATGTGATATTAACATTACTATTTTTTAACAAAAAAAACATTTGATTAATAAAATACTCAATCAGTAATCTTCGTCGTCAAATGAAGGGGATAATGACGCAACCTTTTCCAAAAACAAGACAATTTGTCTCCTCACGTCACTGCCTTTAACTGAAAAGGATTGGTTTCCGGTAGTTTGGTTTCCTCAAAGTAGTGTCTGGTTGACAAGCTTGAGAAATGTTTCAAGACATTCTTCTTTAACCTGTCTCCTCCCCTTCATCTACAATGATTGAAGTGGATTTAACAAGTGACATCAATAGCTTTCACCTGAATTCACCTGGTCAGTCTCATGGAAAGAGCAGGTGTTCTGTATGTTTTGTATACTCAGTGTATATCTACTGTAGCTGGGCTTTTCAGTTCTCAGTTACTCTTTGTGAGAGCAAGTGACAGAGCAAGTAACAGGGATGTGCAGTGCAGCTTAAACATACCCATGATCTGGCAAATAGTGGATGAAGGTACCCCCAACCACAATAGCCATAGAGATGCCAAAGAAGAAGGCCATCCTCATGTTCCACTCGTCAACGACAGGGTCCTGAGAGAACCCATGATAATCTCGATTCTGTAGAGATTTGAGAGAGATTGTTGTCATAGTTTCATGATACACCACTGTGAAGAAAGTGTTAACTAGCTAGCTAATGTATCTAGCTAGTACTATCCCTGAATGCAGATAGGCCAAAAATATCAAGGACAACAACCACCCAAGCCACTGCCTGTCCACCCCGCTACCATCCAGAAGACGAGGTCAGTACAGGTGCATCAAAGCTGGGACCGAGAGACCTGAAAAACAGCTTATAGCTCAAGGCCATCAGACTGTTAAACAGCCATCACTAACACAGAGAGGCTGCTGCCTACATACAGACTCAATCATTGGCCACATTAATAAATGGATCACTAGTCACTTTAATAATGCCACTTTAGTAAGGTTTACATTCTCATCTCATATGTAAATACTGTATTTTATACCATCTTGCCTATGCCGCTCAGACATCACTCATCCATATATTTATATGTACATGTTATTCCATCCCTTTAGATGCGTGTATTAGGTAGTTGTGGAATTGTCAATGTTACTGCACTGTCAGAACTAGAAGCGCAAGCATTTCGCTACACTCACATTAACATCGGCTAACCATGTGTATGTGACCAATAACATTTGATTTAGTACTGTAGCTAGCCACAATGTTTGACTGAAGGAATGCGTATCGTTATGTCAATAACTACAATGGATGAGAACAATGTAAATAACAGATGAGCGCTAGAGAATGTTATTTGCGTTTAGATTCAGGACCAACTCACCTTTTCGAACGCGCTGACCTCTGCGTGTCCATGACTTTCCTTGGCATGTGAAGGCTGCAAATCCGACACTGTGGCCGAACCAGCAGCACCCGAGGGTGGCGATTGAGATACGAACCGAGTCCCGCACACAAGATTAGGGCGAAAACTGGGCAAGGCAGGCCCAAACCGTGACAACCGGGCGAGCATTTTGTCAGGTCAACACTTCGAGTCTCCGGAACCGGAATTGTTTCGAATTTTCTTCTTCAACATGCGAGACAGCAGCAGAGAATTCCAAGATAGGGTATTGTCTCCACCTACAGGACGGGTTGGGAAAAGGGGGGATTGCAGTCTGCTGCTGTCACCAACCACGAACACAGCCCAGTGGGCAAAGTATAACGTCTTTTTATGACGCATTATTTTGGTCACAACTGGTTGAATTAAAATGTATGTATTTTTACTAACCAGAATACGACCTGTTGGTCATAATTGTGACCACTATATTATGTACCGGTCAATGTTAAGACCCCATCAAGACCCCCCAAAGTTAAGACCTCATCATAAACTAACCTATAATCTATGAAAAATTAAAAGTAATATACAAGAATAAGTAGGAACAGGAATAGTACTTAGGTAAATGTTAATTGACATGTTTTTCACCTGGCCTAAGAAATTACCAAAATTGCCCCTCATTACATAACAAGCACATACCCTACCTGCATTTGGCAAGGAATAAAGCATTCATTCATAAAAAAGTAAGGCACCTAATAAAGTTGGATATTTGTAACAGCGCAAGGATCGGACCAAGATGCAGTGTGGTAAGTGTTCATGATGATTACTTTAATACATAAACTGAACACTATAAAATACAAAACAATAAATGTGAACATGAACGAAACCGAAACAGTACCGTGTGGCGACAAACACTCACACGGAAACAAACACCCACAAACCAACAGTGAAACCCCGGCTACCTAAGTATGATTCTCAATCAGAGACAACAAACGATACCTGCCTCTGATTGAGAACCATAATAGGCCGGAACAGAAACCAAACATAGAAAAACAAACAGACTGCCCACCCCAAGTCACGCCCTGACCATACTAAATAAAGACAAAACAAAGGAAATAAAGGTCAGAACGTGACAATATTGAAGACATTGTTAATTACATTTATATTTGTTTCCATAGTCACCTATTAACGTTTAATCTGCAACATTTTTTTACAGTACATTTAAAATAGATCAAATAATCGAAAAAACAAATCTAAATTACAATTTTGTTGCACATCTGCATACAGTAATTGTTTCATAATTCACCCATAGACATTGAATACAGTATTGAAAACAACATCGAGCCGGGTGTGAGGGCTGTCGCTGACCGAGAGGACTAGGTGATCTCGCTCTCCGAGGCCGACTTGAGAAGGGTCTTTAATCAGGTCAACACCCACAGGGATGCGGGCCCCAACGGTATTCCAGGGCACATTCTCAGAGCATACGCAGAACAGCTGTCAGCCATATTCATGGTCATTTTCAACCTCTCCTTGCCCCAGTCTATAATCCCAGCATGTTTTAAAATGACCACAATCATTCCTGTTCCTAAAAACTCTCAGGCTTCATGCCTCAACGATTACTGCCCTGTAGCACTCACTTCTGTAATCATGAAGTGCTTTGAGAGGCTGGTTATGACAGACATTAACTTTAACATCCCAGCCACCCTAGACCCACTCCAATTTGCGTACCGCCCCCACAGATCCATAGACAATGCTATCTCAATTGCACTCCACCCTGTCCTCACCCACCTAGATAAGAGGAATACCTACAATTGAAGTCGGAAGTTTACATACACTTAGGTTGGAGTCATTAAAACTCGTTTTTCAACCACTCCACTAATTTCTTGTAAACAAACTATAGTTTTGGCAAGTTGGTTAGGACATCTACTTTGTGCATGACACAAGTCATTTTTCCATCAATTGTTTACAGACAGATTATTTCACTTATAATTCACTGTATCACTATTCCAGTGGGTCAGAAGTTTACATACACTAAGTTGACTGTGCCTTTAAACAGCTTGGTTGTCATGGTTGTTATGGCTTTAGAAGCTTCTGATAGGCTAATTGACATCATTTGAGTCAATTGGAGGTGTACCTGTGGATTTTATTTCAAGGCCTAACTTCAAACTCATTGTTTGATATCATGGGAAAATCAGAAGAAATCAGCCAAGACCTCAGAAATTAATTGTAGACCTCCACAAGTCTGGTTCATCCCCGGGAGCAATTTCTAAATGCCTGAAGATACCACGTTCATCTGTACAAACAATAGTACGCAAGTATAAAACACCATGGACCCACGCAGCCGTCATACCGCTCAGGAAGGAGACACATTCTGTCTCCTACAGATGAACATACTTTGGTGCGAAAAGTGCAAATCAATCACAGAACAACAGCAAAGGACCTTGTGAAGATGCTGGAGGAAACGGGTACAAAAGTATCTTTATCCACAGTAAAACGAGTCCTATATTGACATAACCCGAAAGGCTGCTCAGCAAGGAAGAAGCCACTGCTCCAACTGCCATAAAAAAGCCAGACTATGATTTGCAACTGAACGTGGGGACAAAGAGCGTACTTTTGGGAGGAAAGTCCTCTGGTCTGATGAAACAAAAATAGAACTGTTTGGTCACAATGACCATCGCTATATTTGGAGGAAAAAGCGGGAGGCTTGCAAGCTGAAGAACACGATCCCAACCGTGAAGCACGGGGGTGGCAGCATCATTTTGTGGGGTGCTTTGCTGCAGGAGGGACTGATGCACTTCACAAATAGATGGCATCACGAGGTAGGAAAATTATGTGGATAAATTGAAGCAACATCTCACGACATCAGTAGAAGTTAAATCTTGGTCGCAAATGGGTCTTCCAAATGGACAATGATCCCAAGCATACTTCCAAAGTTGTGGAAAAATGGCTTAAGGACAACAAAGTCTGAAAGAGCGTGTGCAAGCAAGGAGGCCTACAAAGCTGACTCAGTTACACCAGTTCTGTCAGGAGGAATGGGCCAAAATTCACCCAACTTAATATGGGAAGCTTGTGAAGGCCCCAAAACCATTTGACCCAAGTTAAACAATTTCAAGGCAAAGCTACCAAATACTAATTGAGTGTATGCAAACTTCTGACCCACTGGGAATGTGATGAAAGAAATAAAAGCTGAAATAAATCATTCTCTCTACTATTATTCTGACATTTCACATTGTTAAAATAAAGGGGTGATCCTAACTGACCTAAAACATGGGTCAGATCTTCAGTGAAGAGCATATCAGAGCATTACTTTTATTTTAAAAGGACATTCCTGAAGAAACTTTGTGGACTTAGCTGGCTAAAGGTATTTCCATTGTACGAGTTTAAGAAGTTTGCGGCAGTTCTTGCTTAGAGATACATTTGCTCATATACATACTGTACTTTTATTTGGGCAAAATTGCCAAAATTGCTTAATATATTTCCACATTGATTCATACCATGATTAAAATGACTACTCAAAATGTATGATAATCATACATCCAAATCTAAAAGTGGATCTCTAACACACTGCCCAGATTTCAGTCAGTTCTGGGACATACACATTGATCTCTCTTGATTGCTTTTTGTGTACTACTTGATGACATTTTTAATTTATCTTTCGTCTTTGTCGGCCGTCATTGTAAATAAGAATTTGTTCTTAACTGACTTGCCTAGTTAAATAAAGGTTCAATTAAAAAAATGAAATCTTCTTTTGTTTTGCCTATTCAGTCTGGCAGGGTTAAACAGGGTGCATTTGTGCAACACTGTATAGCAATTGAGCAACAATGCTGAAAAAATGTTCAAGATGGTCAGGGGGAGGTATGACCCAGTGAGCAAAATGACATCCGGATGCTGAAAAGATGCCTTGTACGAACATTGAAAAACGTCTTCTACGCACACTGAAAATACATTTATGGACATTGGAAAGACTCCTTTTACGTTCATTGTTTCTATGGCCAAATTACAACCATATATACAATCACTTATATCAACATGCCAATGAAGAAAGCATATCACATTCAACATTTTTATTCCAATTAAAATAGGATAATGGAGCAAACTGAAGATTGCGTTATGGAATATGTATTATTCTTCCCATCTGTCACATGTACTTATGTTCGCTTTTTCTGGCAGTGATCATGTTCAAACTTTTCAGACCAAAAGAAAAAGCAACAGAACGAAGGTTACGTACAGTGCCTTGCGAAAGTAAGGCCCTCTTGAACTTTGCGACCTTTTGCCACATTTCAGGCATCAAACATAAAGATATAAAACTGTATTTTTTTGTGAAGAATCAATAACAAGTGGGACACAATCATGAAGTGGAACGACATTTATTGGATATTTCAAACTTTTTCAGCAAATCAAAAACTGAAAAATTGGGCGTGCAAAATTATTCAGCCCCCTTAAGTTAATACTTTGTAGCTACGATTACAGCTGTAAGTCGCTTGGGGTATGTCTCTATCAGTTTTGCACATCGAGAGACTGAAATGTTTTCCCATTCCTCCTTGCAAAACAGCTCGAGCTCAGTGAGGTTGGATGGAGAGCATTTGTGAACAGCAGTTTTCAGTTCTTTCCACAGATTCTCGATTGGATTCAGGTCTGGACTTTGACTTGGCCATTCTAACACCTGGATATGTTTATTTTTTAACCATTCCATTATAGATTTTGCTTTATGTTTTGGATCATTGTCTTGTTGGAAGACAAATCTCCGTCCCGGTCTCAGGTCTTTTGCAGACTCCATCAGGTTTTCTTCCAGAATGGTCCTGTATTTGGCTCCATCCATCTTCCCATCAATTTTAACCATCTTCCCTGTCCCTGCTGAAGAAAAGCAGGCCAAAACCATGATGCTGCCACCACCATGTTTGACAGTGGGGATAGGGTGTTCAGGGTGATGAGCTGTGTTGCTTTTACGCCAAACATAACATTTTGCATTGTTGCCAAAAAGTTCAATTTTGGTTTCATCTGACCAGAGCACTTTCTTCCACATGTTTGGTGTGTCTCCCAGGTGGCTTGTGGCAAACTTTAAACAACGCTTTTGATGGATATCTTTAGAAAATGGCTTTCTTCTTGCCACTCTTCCATAAAGGCCAGATTTGTGCAATATACGACTGATTGATGTCCTATGGACATAGTCTCCTACCTCAGCTGTAGATCTCTGCAGTTCATCCAGAGTGATCATGGGCCTCTTGGCTGCATCTCTGATCAGTCTTCTCCTTGTATGAGCTGAAAGTTTAGAGGGACGGCCAGGTCTTGGTAGATTTGCAGTGGTCTGATACTCCTTCCATTTCAATATTATCGCTTGCACAGTGCTCCTTGGGATGTTTAAAGCTTGTGAAATCTTTTTGTATCCAAATCCGGCTTTAAACTTCTTCACAACAGTATCTCGGACCTGCCTGGTGTGTTCCTTGTTCTTCATGATGCTCTCTGCGCTTTTAACGGACCTCTGAGACTATCACAGTGCAGGTGCATTTATACAGAGACTTGATTACACACAGGTGGATTGTAATTTATCATCATTAGTCATTTAGGTCAACATTGGATCATTCAGAGATCCTCACTGAACTTCTGGAGAGAGTTTGCTGCACTGAAAGTAAAGGGGCTGAATAATTTTGCACGCCCAATTTTTCAGTTTTTGATTTGTTAAAAAAGTTTGAAATATCCAATAAATGTCGTTCCACTTCATGATTGTGTCCCACTTGTTGTTGATTCTTCACAAAAAAATACAGTTTTATATCTTTATGTTTGAAGCCTGAAATGTGGCAAAAGGTCGCAAAGTTCAAGGGGGCCGAATACTTTCGCAAGGCACTGTATGTAACCACCGTTATGTGAGCTATATGGATCACTCCAATATATTAGTATCACTCCGCTGCGGAGGGATACATCCGAGGTGAGGATTTACAGATTTACTCCCGTGTACCCCTGTATCACGACTGGGGTCCGCCCCAATATAAAGACCCCATGGCCGCGACACACGTTCCCTACATCATTTTTGAGGTGCCTCAAGCACCGTGGAGGATTGGATTGATCCATATAGCTCACATAACCGTGGTTACATGACAGCGCTGCGGCGCCTAGGGCGATGCGCCTAGGGGAGGGATCCCCTCTGGGCCCCGAAGGACGGGACGATGATCCATTCAGAAGAGCAGGATGAGGTGAGCTTGATAAAGACTCACCCCGCTCCTGTACAAGGGACTGAAGACAGCCTTTTAACAAAGTTAAAGTTTTTCATGTCTTAAAAATGTTTTACCTTTGTTAGATCATTTGTACACATTTTAAATGGCTTTTACAGATTTGATGTTTTTACAAGGAAAGTACTTTTATTCATAGTTGTTTTCATTGGTTTTAACAACATGTACTTTTTAACAAATTTAAATGTAACCTTCAAATGCTGTGTTTTATGCTTTGTTGCCGTTTTTATGTGTATAAATTATGTAAAAAATGTATGAGCTGTTTTTAAAGGAATTGTACTAATAAAACTTTTCCAAAAGAAAAAATATGTAACCTTCAGTATGTTTCACTATGTTGGATCACACCAATATATTGGTATACCTGTACCAGATTTAGTCGGTGCTAGAGGGTCCTGGCCAGCCAGCGGTGAAGTCCCAGCGCGGGACCGAGACGCAGGGGCCGTCAATGTGAAAGCAGGGTCCCGGCACAGTCCCCAGAAGGGATGGCGACGCCCAGAACCGCTGAACCAAATGCAGAGGGTGGTGCCACATTTACCCGAAAGTATCTACCAAAGCTGCAAGAGGAAGCCCAGCTGGCCGCAGCACAGATATCAGTGAGGGGTATTCCTCTCAGTAGAGCCCAGGACGCAGCCACACCTCGAGTTGAATGTGCCACCACAGATCTCAGCACTGGCCTGAGGTCTGATCTCGTGTACGCTCCACATATCCAGCCAGTGCCCTCACAGGGAACAGCATTCCGGAGGGAGGCCCAGACGCCATTGCCAGTGGGTCGTAAGCAGACAGGTCAAAAGGGATGTTCACATCATGCCTGTCTGACAGAACTTTTGAGAGGAATGAAGGGTTGGGGCGGAGAGATATACTCCTCCCATCGGGGTCCATCTGGTAGCACTCAGAACTTACCCGAAAGAGCATGGACCTCACCCACCCTCTTCATGGAAGTAATTGCCTCCAAGAAAGCCACTTTCATAGAGAGGTGTTTCAGGGAGGCAGACTCCAATGGTTCGAAAGGTGGCTTTACCAAAGCTGCCAAGACCACATCCAGATCCCAGCTTGTCATTGAGCGGGTCCTAGCTGAACATAGGCGATGAACCCCCTTCATAAACCTGGAGACCAAGGGATGGCGCCCCACTGGCCTGTACATCCACCCCACATGGCAGGCCGGTATAGCGGGCAAGCCCTCATCCATGCCAGTCTGCAGGTATTGGAGGACATACTGCACTCCGCATGACTCGGCCACTACCTCAATACCAGTGCACCAAGTGCAGAACAACCGCGAGCGCAACTGATATGCCGCGGTTGTAGCCGGTGCCCTTGCGCTCTGCATGGTGTTCATTATTGGTGCCGTTCAGTGGCCAAGCACACAGAGTGAGCCGGTGCAGTCTCAGGTGCCATGTAATTCCCCCAGTCTGAGACTGCAGGTCGGGTCTCAGGGGCAGTTGCCAAGGTGTCCCAGACAACATGGACAGGAGAAGGCTGAACCAGAGTCGTCTGGACCAGTATGGGGCCAGCCGCCATCCTGGTCCTGTCCAGCACAGCCTGGATCAGGGGAAAAGGAGGGAATGAGTTCCAGCCCTGGCCAATCGTGAGCCAGAGCATCTAAGCCCAGAGGCCATGGTGGCTCTGACATGGAGTACCACTGGGGGCAATGTGCATTGTCCAGGGAGGAAAACAGGTCCACTGTTTACCAAAGCTGCCAAGACCACATCCATAGCGCCGAGCGCCTGGGTCTCCCAGACACGTCACTATGGCGGTGACGGCTCATAGGTTGTTGCTCCACCGCACACTGTGCTCCTCCCCGCTGTCATGCCACAGCACGAGGCGATGGGGCAGGAGAGGGACTCCACCGTCGTTCGGGTGCAGTTGGGTGGCGACGGTCCGTCTGCCTTGGACCCGGGGCCTGAGGAGGCGTCATTAACCGTCTCAGGGTCTCCTTATCCCTACATCTGCTCCAAAATGTCATCAACCCCTAGGCCAAACATCAGCCCTGTAGTGATGGGAAGAGTGGAAAATGTGCTCTGGAGTGCAGCTGGCAGACGGGATTAGGCCAGCCAGAGATGGCGCCGAGAGGTAACCAACCCCAGCTCTCCTGCAAGGCCTCGCAGAACTCAGCAGAGATGGGGACAGATGGAGAGTCATCACTGTCCACCAGTCAATGTCCAATGCAGTGAGAAGGCTCCCCATAGCCTCTTGAGCCGCTGGGGGCGATGAAGCCTCACTGCCGTTTTCTGATGGCCTGTCAGCCTGGTATCCCTGCTTATGTTGGTTAACAGTGCCAGCACCGTCTCCCAGGAACAGCCTATCACTGACCAACAGGGAACAGCTGTCGTCACCATCGAAGCTATCAACCTCCTGACGCAGGGCATGCGCCCTCCATTCAAGGTTGTCCCAGCGGTCCAACTCCTGCCCTCGTCCAGGACAAGCAGCAGATGGGCTCTGTCTGTGGTGGCTCGGGCCACACTTCCTGGCAGGGGTACTGGGCACAGTAGACCGGACTAACAGCTCACTGGCGCACCACTCCTGAGGGAGGGAGCTCATCCCCAGCCTGAGCCCGAGCCCGGCCAACCCACTTGCACATGGCCTCCAATCGCGCCAGGCACAGTTGTTCTGAGAACACCACACAAACAGACATCCAGTAGGGCACTCCACCTCCCTCAAACCCACGCAGTGCATACACAAGTTATGCAGATCCTTAGGGGGGAATGCCAACATCACACTTGTCACAAAGGGAAGCCATAAGCTCAGCCAAGCCAACAAGGCCACAGAGCAGAGGTCCGATACCCTGGGAGAGCTTATGTCGTGACCCGCTTGGAGGAATAGTAACCCGGTGAGGGATAAATTACCCAGTACCTCTGCAAAAAAAGGGAAGACCTGTGTGGGAAACGCAAGCGGACCAAAAAAAAAACAGCAACAAGGTAATGGATTTTATTTGGTTTTTACACCAACTGCAATATTACCTAGCCGGTTTAATATCCAAACAGTGAAAACAGCACAATATGGAGTAACGATACTCTTCCAGTCGGCAAGTTGTGGAAGGGAAATTAGTTTGTGGCAGCAAAAACCATACTAATGGATGCACACAGAGTTGTAGTGTAACGCTAAGTATGACAAACCACGGGCGATAGATACAGATCAACTGTGCGCAGCGAGTGGAGCACTAAAGAGGAGAGACTGGCCATGTGGCTGGCTGCTCCAGGCTGCAAACAGCCAGAGTATACTTCCACGCAAGATATTACACTTACCAGTGACTTACCAAGCGAAAGTCAGAAAGTTTGTACCTCAAACCTTATGGACGTCCGCTGAGAAAAATGAAAGAGAACGTGTGTCGTGGCCATGGGGTCTATATATAGGGGCGGACCCCAGCCATGACACAGGTGTACACAGTAAATCTGTAAATCCTCACCTCGGATGTATCCCTCCGTCGCGGAGTGATACCAATATATTGGAGTGATCCAATATAGTGAAACATAACACTTCAACTACAATAAGATTGTCAGTAACAGTTACAAAAAAATTTTTTTCATGTTATGACTGTGATATGTTGTTGTTGTTTATCTAACCTTAGTTGAATGCATTGACTGTAAGCCTTTCTGGATAAGAGTGTCTGCTAAAAGGCCAACCTGTAAATGTAAAAAGGAACACTGCATCTACAGTACCAGTCAAAGTTTGGACACCTACTAATTTACTATTTTCTACAATGTAGAATTATAGTGAAGACATCAAAACTATGAAATAACACACATGTAATTTTATATTTCTCAAAGTAGCCACCATTTGCCTTGATGACAGCTTTGCAAACTCTTAGCATTCTCTCAACCAGCTTCACGAGGAATGCTTTTCCAACAGTCTTGAAGGAGTTCCCACATGCTGAGCACTTGTTGGCTGATTTTCCTTCACTCAAACCATCTCGATTCGGTTGAGGTCAGGTAATTGTGAAGGCCAGGTCATCTGATGCAACACTCCATCACTTTATTTGGTCAAATAGCCCTTACACAGCCTGGAAGTGTGTTTTGGGTCATTGCCCTTGTGATTGTCCCACTAAGCGCAAACCAGATGGGATGGTGTATCACTGCTGAATGCTATGGTAACCATGCTGGTTACTAAATAAATCACAGACAGTGTCACCAGCAAAGCACCCCTCACACCATCACAACTCCTCCTCCATGCTTCACGGTGGGAACCACACATGCGCAGATTTCTACGGGCTAATGTCCATTGCTCGTGTTTCTTGGCCCAACAGGTCTCTCCTTATTGGTGTCCTTTAGTAGTGGTTTCTTTGCAGCAATTTTACCATGAAGGCCTGATTCACTCAGTCTCCCCTGAACAGTTGATGTTGAGATGTGTCTGTTACTTGAACTCTGTGAAGCATTTATTTGGGCTGCAATCTAAGGTGCAGTTAAATCTAATGAACTTATCCTCTGAGGCAGAGGTAACTTTGGGTCTCCCTTTCCTTTGGCAGTCCTCATGAAAGCCAGTTTTATCATAGTGCTTGATGGTTTTTGCGACTGCACTTGAAGAAACTTCAAAAGTTTTTGAAATTTTCCGGATTGACTGACCTTCATGTCTTAATGTAATGATGGACTGTCATATATTTGAACTGTTCTTGCCATAATATGGACTTGGACTTTTAACAAATAGGGCTATCTTCTGTATACCACTCCTACCTTGTCACAACACAACTGATGGGCTCAAATGCATTAAGAAGGAAATCATCTCCACAAATGAACTTTTAACAAGGCACACCTGTTAATTGAAATGCATTTCAGGTGATTACCTCATGAAGCTGGTTGAGAGAATGCCAAGAGTGTGCAAAGCTGTCATCACGGCAAAGGATGGCTCCTTTGAAGAATCTAACATATCAAATATATTTTGGTTTGTTAAACACTTTTGTGGTTAGTACATGATTCCATATGTGTTATTTCATAATGTTGATGTCATCACTATTATTCTGCAATGTAGAAAATAGTACAAATAAAGACAAACCCTGGAATGAGTAGGTGTGTCCGAACTTTTGACTCGTACTGTCTCACAAGTTTGGAAGGTACAGCACAGTGCAGTAGAGCACAGTAGAGTTTAGTACTTTACTTTACTGTACTGCACTCTACTGTATTGTACTGTACTCTGCTGTACTGTATGCTGTACTGTCCTAACTTATGAAGCATAGACATCTATGATTGACCAAATCTGAACCAAAACATGTTTGGGCCAAATCAAGGCCCATCCAGACCGGACCAAAAATCTACATCCATGGACGTTGAACTCAAGGCTGGTCCGGACCAGACGAAAAAGAGGTCTGGACCCAAAAAAAGACGTCCAAAAGACATCGCCGTCGGTCCGTGCTTACTGGGGAGTTTATTAACCTTACGGGAATGGGATGCACATCTTTCCTGTTTTTTTTTCTCCCAATAAAGTGAAACATTAACCAGATAAGCCTGCTAGAGTGGACAGAGAGCTTACAGTAAGAAGTACTAGGCATAGACAAAGACAGAGAAATGGTGCAGTTGTTGTGGACTTCATTAGTGTTGCTGATGACAGTAAGGGAATCAGGTCAGTGCCTTTACTATTGTTGTTTAATAAGTAACACTAGAATAAATGTGATATTTAAAAATATTGATTTGTGAACAACACTTCACTTTACTGCTAGATACCACGTTAAAAGCACCACGTTAAAAGCACCAGTTATGATGGCTCTGGCATCATAACTGAGAAGAATGGCATAAGTGATGCTTTTAATCATTTTATCTCGGCAGGCTTTTGTTTGAGAGAAACGGTGGTATAATTGACCCCGGTCAGTCAATCGACTGCTCTTCCTTCTGCTCGCCTCTAGCTGACTCGATGGTTAACACGTCAACTTCTAGTGAATCTCTGTTTTCATTTCAACAATTTACTACCTGTGATGTGCCAGATGCCTTGCTTAAGATTGATGTAAAAAAAAAAGAATCCACTGAGGCTGATGTGCTTGATCCATTTTTGCTGCAGTTCTCTGCCACCCTGATTGATGAATCATTAACCCATATTTTTAATCTGACGATTATATCTGGTACTATCCACAAGGTTTGGAATCCGGCCCATGTTCTACCACTTCACAAAGGTGGTGACCCTTGTGACCAAAATAACTATTGCCCAATTTTTTTCTTTCTTGCCTAGCTAAAATATGTGAATCCTTGATTAATTCTCAGCGAAGATAGTTTTCTTTGAAATGTATACTAAATGTAAATCAGTTGGATTGTAGACCAGGTCATAGCACTATCTCTGCTGCATTCCTAGTTATAAATGATGTGGTTAACTGTGTATTATTCCTTCCAAACCACTCATTGTTGAATTTGGGATTTCAAACCTGTTGTGTAATGTTTATGTCCAATGGCCAATGAGCACCGATACATTTAATCTATAATTTCTCTTCATATGACAAGGATTGAAAAAGATTTTCCAGTATATTGTCAATTTGATTCATGATGATGACTGCTTGTCGAGCTTGCTAGCTAAATTTTTTAAAGTATGATGTTGACATGATCAGTCCAATCAAAGCTACGGTAAATAAAACCTAATTTTATCTGTGGCCAATGACTTTGAGCCTTCTTGGATGGGACTTCTAATGTAAATCTATGGCACCAACCAAGGGGCTTGAATTATCAAGTTCTCCCCGTAAATGTTGCGGTGACGTAGTGTCCCCATGAGGGACAAAACACTGATCCATTCATAGCGCAACAAGAGAACATTACCAACCCCTATGCTCCTTTTTTTTCGCTGGCTGCCCCACCACCCCAGAAAGCACTGAGCTTGGCTGAAACACCTGTTTTTTGAAGCTGCCTTACTCAAGAAAGCAAAAAAGAGACAACGTTTGTATGCAGCTTTACTAACTCAATGATTTTCTTTTAACATTGTTTGCAAACTGATATGTAACAAGTACAGTGCATTGCAAAAGTATTCACCGCCCTTGGCCTTTTTCCTATTTTGTTTCATTACAAGCTGTACTTTAAATGGGTTTTTATTTGGATTTCATGTAACAGACATACACAAAATAGTTGAAATTGGTGAAGTGAAATAAAAATAACTTGTTTCAAAAAATGTAAAGTCATGCGTGCATATGTATTCACCCCCTTTGCTATGAAGCCCCTAAATAATGTGCAACCAATTACCTTTAGAAGTCACATAATTAGTTAAATAAAGTCCACTGTGTGCAATCTAAGTGTCACATGATCTGTCACATGACCTCAGTATATATACACCTGTTCTGAAAGGCCCCAGAGTCTGCCACACCACTAAGCAAGGGGCACTACCAAGCAAGCGGCACTATGAAGACTAAGGAGCTCTCCAAACAGGTCAGGGACAAAGTTGTGGAGAAGTACAGATCAGGGTTGGGTTATAAAAAAGTATCAGATACTTTGATCATCCCACGAAGCACCATTAAATCCATTATTCAAAACATGAAATAATATGGCACCACAACAAACCTGCCAAGAGAGGGCCGCCCACCAAAACTCACGGACCATGCAAGGAGGGCATTAATCAGAGAGGCAACAAAGTGACCAATGATAACCCTGAAGGAGCTGCAAAGCTCCACAGCGGAGATTGGAGTATATGTCCATAGGACCACTTTAAGCTGTACACTCCACAGCTGGGCTTTACAGAAGAGTGGCCAGAAAAAAGCCATTAGTTAAAGAAAACAATAAGCAAACACGTTTGTTGTTTGCCAAAAGGCATGTGGGAGACTCCCCAAACATATTGAAGAAGGTACTCTGCTCAGATGAGACTAAAATTGAGCTTTTTGGCCATCAAGGAAAATGCTATGTCTGGCACAAACCCAACACATCTCATCACCCCGAGAATACCATCCCCACAGTGATCATGCAGTGGGAATGGCAGCATCATGCTGTGAGAATGTTTTTCATCGGAAAGGACTTGGAAACTGGTCAGAATATAAGGAATGGTGTATGGTGCTACATACAGGGATATTCTTGAGGGAAACATGTTTCAGTCTTCCAGAGATTTGAGACTGGGAAGGTTCACCTTCCAGAAGGACAATGACCCTAAGCATACTGCTAAAGCAACACTTGAGTAGTTTAAGGGGAAACATTTACATGTCTTGGAATGGCCTTTGCATCTTCAAAGTGGTCGTCAGGTTGTGTAAATCAAAAGATACAAACCCCCCAAAAATCTATTTTAATTCCAGGTTGTAATGCAACAAAATAGGAAAAATGCCAAAGGGGGTGAGTACTTTCGCAAGCCACTGTCTCAATGCCAAAATAACATGCAACACAGGGAGAAATAAATAAATGTATTTTTTAGCTAAACAGGTGGGGCTCAAACAGGTTGGGCTCTGCCCCACCTGCCCTTAATGACAGGTCGTCACTGGTCTGAACTACAGTCTACCTTCGCTGTATTACAGAAAAACTTTATGGACCAGAAATTAATATTGCATACAGGTAAAACTAAGTCTGTTGTTGTCTAGAGCTCATACAAATCATTTAAACATATGTACTTTGGATGGTGTCCATATTTATCGTGTCCCTAATTACAAATATCTGGGCATCTGGATAGATGAAAATCTGTCTTTTAAAATGCATAATGATGAGTTACTTAAGAAGCTGAGAGTAAATATGTATTCTATAGAAATAGGTCATGCCTTTTGCAAATTAGTAGAAGTAGAAGGCAGATTATTCAGTTGACATTCCTGTCAGTCCTAGACTATGGCGACATCATATGTATAAATGCAGCTGCCACTTTATTAAAGCCGTTAGATTATCAGAGGCGCTTTTATTACGGGCGACAGTTTCGGTACTCATCCCTGCATTCTCTACCTGAAATTTGCTTGGCCCTCTTTGATGTCACATAGGTTGATACATTGCTATGTTTTCATGTATGAAGCCCTTTTACAAAAACTTGACTGAAACTAACATCATTACTAAACTTTAGACTTACCCGGTCTAAGGGATGGCTAACCCTGGAAATTCCTTCGGTCGCTGTGTTAACTAAAATCTGTTTTACCTTTCTTATACCTTATTTGAGGAACAATCTTCAAAATGTTATTAAATTACTGACCTTATTCATGACCACGTTTTTCTCTCAGCTTGCATTTTGTATTTTTATTTTGCTGTGTGTATTTTCTGTAATTCAGCATGTGGCAAATAAAGTTGAATTTGAACTGTAAAAAGAGACCTTCGTGTCAGTATGACTCCCTGACAAACTAAAGGTTCAGTAAAAAATAAATATGGTGAAATACTAGAAAAATTATTGAAGCATTGATTAGAATCTATGAATGATCTACAGTTGAAGTCGGAAGTTTATATACACTTAGGTTGGAGTCATTAAAACTCGTTTTTCAACCACACCACAAATGTCTTGTTAACAAACTATAGTTTTGACAAGTCGGTTAGGACATCTACTTTGTGCGTGACACAAGTAATTTTTCCATCAATTGTTTACAGACAGATTATTTCACTTATAATTCACTGTATCACAATTCCTGTGGGTCAGAAGTTTACCTACACTAAGTTGACTGTGCCTTTAAACAGCTTGGAAAATTCCAGAAAATGTTGTCATGGCTTTAGAAGCTTCTGAAGGGCTAATTGACAACATTTGAGTCAATTGGAGGTGTACCTGTGGATATATTTCAAGGTCTACCTTCAAACTCAGTGTCTCTTTGCTTGACATCATGGGAAAATAAAAATAAATCCGTCAAGACCTCAGAAAATAAATTGTAGACCTCCACAAGTCTGGTTCATCATCGGGAGCAATTTCCAATCGCCTGAATGTACCATGTTCATCTGTACAAACAATAGTACACAAACACCATGGGACCACGCAGCTGTCATACCGCTCAGGAAGAGATGCGTTATGTTTCCTAGAGATTAACATACTTTGGTGTAAAAAGTGCAAATCAATCCCAGAACAACAGCAACGGACCTTGTCTAGATGCTGGAGGAAACAGGTACAAAAGTATCAATATCCACAGTAAACGAGTCCAATATCGACATAACCTGAATGGCCGCTCAGCAAGGAAGAAGACACTGCTCCAAAACTGCCATAAAAAAGCCAGACCACGGTTTGCAACTGCACATGGGGACAAAGATCGTACTTTTTGGAGAAATGTCCTCTGGTCTGATGAGACAGAAATAGAACTGTTTGGCCATAATGACCATCGTTATGTTTGGAGGAAAAAGGGGGAGGCTTGCAAGCCAACGAACACCATCCCAACCGTGAAGCAAGGGGGTGGCAGCATCATGTTGTGGCGGTGCTTTGCTGCACGAGGGACTGGTGCACTTTAAAAAATAGATGGCATCATGAGGCAAGAAAATTATGTGGATATATTGAAGCAACATCTCAAGACATCAGTCAGGAAGTTAAAGCTTGGTCGCAAATGGGTCTTCCAAATGGACAATGATTCCAAGCATACTTCCAAAGTTGTGGAAAACTGGCATAAGGACAACAAAGTCAAGGTATTGGAATGGCCATCACAAAGCTATGACCTCAATCCTATAGAAGATTTGTGGGCAGAACTGAAAAAGCGTGTGAGCAAGGAGGCCTACAAACCTGACTCAGTTACACCAGCTCTGTCAGGAGGAATGGGCCAAAATTCACCCAACTTATTGTGGGAAGGTTGTGGAAGGCTACCCAAAACGTTTGACCAAAGTTAAACAATTTATAGGCAATGCTACCAAATACTAATTGAGTGTATGTAAACTTCTGACCCACTGGGAATGTGATGAAAGAAATAAAAGCTGACATAAATCATTCTCTCTACTATTATTCTGACATTTCACATTGTTAAATTAAAGTTGTGATCCTAACTGACCTCAGACGGGGAATTTTTACTTGGATTAAATGTCAGGAATTGTGAAAAACTGAGTTTAAATGTATTTGGCTGAGGTGTATGTAAACTTCCAACTTCAACTGTATATGTTTACAGTATCACAGGAGGTGAACTGTTACAGCAGCTTTGATTCTGGAAATTGTGACGATCTCTGGCTACTGGGAGAAGTGACAATGGATGACTGTTGTCTTAACCCTCACTACGGATACATTGGAGCAGACAGAAAATGCAAGTCTTGTGGGTGAGTACAGAGTAATACGAAATGCTCTGAGACCAGGTTGGTGTCAATGAGTTTCAGATTTGAACATCCAATGTCCCAGTGCAGGATGTGATTTGTTGTGTTTTTTGACACCTGTAGGCCACCTTCATGGACTGAATGGACTGCTTGGGGCCGCTGCTCTGTCTCCTGTAAGGAGGGAGTTTCGCAGAGACGACGAGAATGCCAGGGACAGGGAAAATGTGCTCAGACGACTACCCATAGAGAGATTCAGAAACTCGTGTTAGAGACCAAAGTCTGCATTGATTCAAGCTGTTGTCCAGGTACATACCCTCCAACAGACAGGGAACATAAATTAAAAAATATCAGAAGTCAAAGTATTTTGGGCTTCTTTTGATGATCTTGCCTAACATTTTTAAGAACAAGGCCAATGGAGTAAGTGGGGTCAGTGGCAGCCCTGCTCAGTGACTTGTAATAAGGGCGTGAGAAACAGAGTGAGGACATGCACCGAACCCCAACCTAGATGTGGAGGCAGCTGTGACGGTCCAAGTGAAGAAAAGGAACCCTGTGTGGTTGATCTCATCTGTCCAAGTAAAGACCATCAGGATTTAGACAATACACACTATTCCTTCACGTGCAGTAACCATCACCATACATGATACAAGTTTGGCATGTCTTTCCACTGGAGTAAGTCCGCTCTCCTCTTCTTTTGACTGTAGCTCATGGTGGTTGGTCTAACTGGGATGGCTGGCAGCCATGCTCAGGCACTTGTGGGAGGGAGAATTTACCCAGACCTACACAGCGGCGCAACAGATCATGCAACAACCCACCACCTTCCTCAGTGCCCCCTGGAGACGAATGCCCTGGGTTAGGGAGCAACACCAGGACCTGTGATGAGCTTCCTTTCTGTCCTGGTAAGTGGCATTGCAAAGCAATCCTATTTTCCTCTGAGGTTCTGACTGCTACCCTAAAGTTTTTACTTGTTTACATACACAGAATGTAGCAATGACATGTACTCCTACTGTATGTGAAACAAACCTCCCTCTTTATCCTCAACAGTGAATGGTAACTGGGGGCTATGGGGCCCCCCCAGCTCCTGCTCCGTTACCTGTGGGGTGGGGATTCATGAAATGCTCAGACAGTGTAACAACCCAGCCCCTAAACATGGAGGTCTGCCCTGCTTTGGATCCAATAAAGACCAAAAAATCTGCAATACCAAAAACCATTGCCCAGGTAAAATATTGACAGCCAGAAGAGAACCCATTCCCTCTGCCCATTTCATCAATTATTTACATTTGAGCAAATATTGTTTTTAGCAGATTAGCCATTTGATAAAATTGCCTCTCTTAGAAGGATTATAGCTGTCAACAGCTGATGTTCAGTTTAGACGTTTATTTCGTCACTGTAATTAGAATAATATTATACACTTTTACAGAAATACTATTACTGTATATGGTACTCTGTAGTGAAAACATTGTATCCTTCTTGTCCTCCTAACAACTGAAAGACTTCCCAATAGTTATTTCTTTGTCCAACAGTGGATGGTCAGTGGTCGCAGTGGGGGAGATGGGAAGAATGTAAATCTAATAGAGGAAAAATTCGTTGTCGAAAAATTGGTGGACAGCAAAGACGGCAAAGATGGTGTGAACACACAGGTTTTGATGGGAAGACGTGTGATGGAAAGATTACAGACTACAGGGCCTGCTATGACATTAACTTATGTTACTGTGAGTTAAACAAGTTTTAGCTTCAATTTATTAAGATGTGTTGTTTGCTTTCTTTCATTACATTTTATTCAGCCCAAGTGTTGTATGTTTTTGCAGTGATAATTGGATTATAGAAATTCTGCATTTCATATGCAGTAGGCTAAAGGCATCCACATGCATAGGTTTGGTTTGCTCCTTGCTGAACTCGGCTAGGTGAAGTGATCGTCTGTGTTCGCATACTCCCTTAAAATACCTTCGCTTGAAAAACAAGAAAAAAGTGGCAATATTACTGTTTGTTCCACTTGAGACGCCGAAGCAACAAGTACACTTCCTGAAAAGAGTCCAAATTAATCATAGATAACTTAATAAATCTGTAATTAATTTTGACGTTTTTGCAGAGGAGGTCTTAGTCTCGCAATTGCACATTTAACTAAGATGTTTGGGGCAGTATTTCTCAAATGAGAAAATGTGTATGAAAACGAATCATTTGTTGTTTAATGACAAACACTTCATAGAAGAATCCCTACTGTTGACCAATCACAGATGAAGGGGCGTAAACTTCAGCTACCAAACTCCAACAAGCCTAAAAATATATATTGTGTGCTCGAACAGCCAGATAAAATACAGCCTAATACCAAAATGAACAAAAACGTCACAAAATGTTTTCATAATATACGTGTGAACTGTTTAGACTGGGGAGAAAATGGTAAGCTTAAGAAGTAATATTCCTCACATAATGCTTCACTTGTGTTTAGTTGATGGTAAGCGGAGTGAATGGAGTGAGTGGAGTCAGTGTGAGCCCCCCTGTGGAGAAGGAGCCAAAAGGACCAGAGAACAAAAGTGCATACCTGATCTGTCCGAATATGAGTAAGGAGACTGACTGTATAATATATTCTATTCCCTGATTAACCAAGTAGCTTGTGTGTATCCGCTCCTATGCCTCTTAATAAATAGGCTACATACGATTTATGCATGGCTTGGTCTCTGTGGCACATTCAGGATTATCCGGTGCAGTGTGAAATCTATGCACTCTGCTGTGTTTTGCTGTGTCAGGTGTAAATTATGTGAATCTAACTTTTTATTTGCTATTTGTTTCCTTGCCAGTGAGACAGTAGGGTTTCATATTAAGGTTAAAGCCTACTTTGATGGGACACCATTTGCGAACTGCACACTGTTGAAGGACCCAAAACAAAGTCTGGCCTGTATGAATGTTCCTCCATGTGACACATAGGTAATATCTTATTAACACTGCTTTCAGTTACAATATGAATTTCAAATGGACTTTGGTCAGCGCTAATGCTTTCTCTAAATTTCAGAGTTTTCCCCAAATCTTTTGACTGCTTTGAGGAGGAATTAAGACAACTCAATGTTCAACAACCATCAAACCACAAGTCTGGAGGGGAATACACATTGTCAATTTCTAGCAATGTGATTTCACTGCCTTTGGTCATGTGTCTGTGCAGCATTCATGACCCATCAGTAACACAAAGTAGTTTATTATGACTACACTTTTCATAATAGTGTAATTTCCTGAAGAAATAAAAACATTGTTCACTTCCTTTCAGCTTATTACTTTAGTCTGAGACATTTTTTTATGAGCTGGAGCAATTATGGCAAACTTAATTAAAGCATACAAATTTGGTGAAGTGTTTGACTTTAGGCATTTTAGACTAATTATATGAATATTTCTACTCAAAACCAAAATGTAACATTATGCAATATTTACTGTAGTTAGACTGGTGTGATGTGCAATGCAGGGAAATGGATTGGTGCAGTGTGGATGATAATGTGTTGAAAGTGCAGTGTATGCCTCTGGTAGTTTTTATTTATTTATTCCTGTGTATTCTTCAAACATGTCTGGGAACTCCTGTCTTATACGGGACACCATACAGGAAAGTATCAAATTGCACATTGTTCATTAGCAGAACACTGCTTCACCAGTATTATGTGAAGTATGGTTTATGGAACTGTTACACTGGAAAGTTATCAAAACACTTTGTTTAGAGTATCTACATAAGTTCAGCAATTGCCCTCTTCTCATATTACTCTGTAGGCTACTTACTGGTGCAAAGCTTCCTCCTGGAGGAAGGTTTGAATTGGTCATTAGGCAGTAATCTACAGAGTGGTACGAGAAGAGTGCCATCCTCCTGCATCTCACATCTGCCTGTTGTTTTTTAACTATGCTTGCTGGACCCATGGGTTGAGGCAAACTGTCATCCAGGATGAAGTGTCATGTACTCTACCCATCCTGCCACCTGACTGCACCTGTCTATAACCTGTAATACATGACATACTATAGATTGAAGGGACTTCATCACCCACTGGAGACAGAACCTCACCCAGAGTGCTGTGCATGTTAGTGTGTGGTTAGACAGCTGAAGTTGTACTCTGCACACAATTTATGAAATAAAACTAAGTGTATGCATACTGTCTTTATATGCACAACAATATGATACTTGCAGCATAAGGTTTTGTCTTTGTAGCACGAATACATATCGATTTTTAGTCAATGTATTGTAACGACCCTGGGTGTATAAGCGCGGAAATCGACTCTGCCGAACGAACATGCTTTTGCGGCACAGTCGATAGCGCGCCGGACCTTGGGCTCGAAGGTCGAGGGTTGGAGACCTGGTCCCTGCTGTTTCATTACAGTATCTACACAAGCTGGGCTATGTCTTTGCAAAGTTCACGTTGTAGCCTTCACCTGTTGTAGGAAGATTAGTAGTTCTGGTCTTTGTCTCACGGGAAAGATCTAACAGCGCACATAAGGAGAGACGAGACAAAAGTAGCTAGTTATATAATATTGTGTTGTAGGGCAGCTGAGCTGACTCAAGACTGGGAATTCAACTCACAGTTGATACCTTTTCCACGGTAACATATTTAACTAGGCAAGTCAGTTAATAACAAATTCTCATTTACAATGGCGGCCTAAGAACAGTGGGTTAACTTCCTTGTTCAGGGGCAGAACGACAGATTTTTACTTTGTCAGCTTGAGGATTTGATGCTGGCCTAACGGTGTAACTACTAGGCTACCTGCCGCAATTTACATGACGCAATGAAACGTTGAAGCTAAATTGCACGCTACTTTTGTAGCAAGGTGTTGTAGTGTCATAAAAAAACACATTCCTGACACTGGCTCTTGCCATCTTGACAAAATTGATTTGACAGAGAAATATCAGTTACAGTAGATAGGACTGCCAACTGCAGTTATCAGCTATGCTAGCTAGCTGCTGTCAGCTTGGCTAAACACAAGGTCAGCGCAGACTTTAGCCGACACATACTGTAGAACTGAATTAGCTCAGCATCTTGAGATGGCAAGTCAGTCAGGTGGGGATAAGTCCTCTCCTAGCAAAGTAACTTTACTTATCTCACTGTACTCACTACTGGCGTAGATAGAACAATGAGCCAGATATATTTTACTGGATGTATGAATGTGAATCATCCGGTTGGCGTTTCCACTCACTACCAAATATACTGTAACGACCCTGGGTTTATGAGCGCGGAAAGTAAAAACGTCGTTAAAAGTTAGCCAGCTGGGTAGCTGACTTCTGTGGCTAGCTACAGTAGGTGAGAACATGGGTTGAAAATGCTTCGAGGGAATCCGAACGTGAAGGTGGAGGTAGGGAACGATTATGGCCAATGAGGTGCGTGTGCATGGACTTCGGAGGATCTGGCTGAGGAGATCGCCAGGGCGTCGGAGCCTCGATGTCCGCTTGAGGGAGGACGTTAAAGCGATGGCGGCTATAGCGGGCATGAGTCCTTTGTCGACTGTGCTTCGCGCGGATTCTGGTGGGCGGACCGATGGGGTGACGTCGACGCGGCGGGACGAGGAATCTGGGGCTCAGGATGTAAACAAACATGGCGGCGCCCAGTTCCTGGCTGCGTCCGTATCTGTTAAGACCCCGAAATATTCCGGTTAGGCAGATTGGGAAGCTTTTCATGCTCAGTTTGAACTGTTAGCTCATTTTAGGGGGTGGTCGAATGAAGAAAGGGCACTGCAGTTGGCTTTATGCCTCACGGATGATGCTCTGGTCTGTTTGATATTGATTAGCCCCGAGGACAGATATCATTATGGTGCAGTGGGAGCACTGAGTAGTGCCTTAGTGGGAGCACTGAGGAGGCGCTATGGACAGTGTGTACAGCCTGTGCTGCTGCTCTCCGAACTGAGTAATAGACGCAGGCAGCCTGGAGAGCCTCTACGGGTGCTAGCTAATGACATTAAGAGCCTGTCTCGGCGGGCATATGTTCACATGCCCCCTCCGTGCAGAGCGAGCTAGCACTGGACCAGTTCATACAGGCGCTCTCTCCTAAGGAGCTGCGCATACAGATCCAACTGGCTCATCCTGAGTCATTGCAGATAGCCTTGGAGAGGGAGCTGGTGTGGGCTGGGGCTTTGGTGGGGGTGCAGGGAGACAGACCCTCTGTGCGGGCTGTGGGGCAGAGTAGCCCAGAGCCGGAAAAGCCTGCATGGGTGGCTGAAATGACAGAACTAATTTGTGCTGTGTCGCTAAAGACTACACGAAACACACACCCTGGTCCCAGGGTCTGCTGGGGTTGTAGCCAGCCAGGCCATCTGCACCGGGATTGCCCCATGTTCCCTAGAGCTCATGGAAACGTCTCAGGGTCCGCATAGACCAGGTAGTGCGGACCCCTGGCTTTCTTTCCCAACCACCATCATCTTCAGTAGGAGCCCACCAGCACAGACGGGGAAGCAAGGCTCCACTTCCCCCAGAAGCAGACGAGGGCAAGCGGCTGGAGCCTGTTGCTGTGGTGGGCCGGGCCGGACCTGTGTTGGGGACTTTTGTCATGTCCCTGTCACTGTGGAGGGGGTGCCCTGCTCTGCCCTGGTGGACACTGGGTCCACAGTAACTCTGGTGAGGCCGGATATTGTGCCAGGTTGGACTCGGTGTGAGCCCACAACTGTGCAGCTCCGCACAGTCACAGGTGAGCTGGCACCCTTGAAAGGGGATAATGACGCTGACAGTAGGGGGCAGGACTGTGCGTCATCCTGTGTGGGTGGTGGCTATGCAGGACCCTTGTATCCTGGGGTTGGACTTTCTTAGGAGCACGGGCTGCCTGTTAGACCTAAATGGGGGCACAATTGAGCTTCCAGGGAGGGCCGGCAGTCACCATGGCCCCCCCTAATGTCACATTCACTCAACCCAACAAACTCTTTACTCCAACGGTTAAAGCAGCAGAGACTCATGGCTGGCCCCCCTCCCCCACATCTGTGTGTGACTTTTCCCCAGCCCCCCTGTCACCTACGGCTGTGTGTTACATTCCACCAGCTACCTCCACGACACATCTCTCTGTGAGTCCGGGCTGCGCCCCCCCAGCCCAGCTACGCCAGATGGGAGAGGAGAGAACACTGTCTGCAGTGAGGGAGATATGGGGTAGGAACTGTGTTGGTCTTGACCCCGAGCAGCAGGATCGGTTGTGGCAGTTGCTGTTTGAATTCAGAGACAGCTTTGCGCTGAGTGAGGAAGAGGTGGGTCAGACTCATCTGGTGCAGCATGAGATCGACACACGTGATGCTCGACCCATCAAGATGCGTCCCCGCCGTATCCCGCTGGCACGCCAGGAGGCGGCAGACAGGGCTGTGTTGGAGATGCAGCGGGCAGACTTCATTGATCCCTCAGACAGCCCCTGGGTGGTGCCAGTCGTCATGGTTCCTAAGAAGGGGGGCAAGCTGAGGTTCTGTGCGGACTACAGGCGGCTGAATGGGGTAACCAGGAAGGACTCATACCCCATACCACGTATCGATGAGTCGCTGGACCTGGTTAGGGGGTCCGCCTGGTTCTCTTCACAGACCTCCTAGGTGGCTATTGGCAGGTGCCCCTCTCCCCAGAGGCCAGAGCCAAACCTGCGTTCTCCACTATCAGAGGACACTGGCAGTTCAAGGTCCTGTGCTTCGGCCTGTGCAACGCTCCAGCTACTTTTGAGCGTTTGATGGACAGCGTGCTGGATGGCATCCCCCGACAGCAGTGTCTGGTATACCTCGATGACATCCTGGCCCATGGCAGCCCCTTCTAGTCAGCCCTGGTGGCGCTTCGGCGTGTGCTGGAGCGGGTGGCTGCCGCAGGTCTGAAGCTCCACCCCGAGAAGTGCCACTTCATGAGGAGAGAGGTGTCCCATCGGCCCTGTACTGCAGACGGCTGCGGCCACTGTGAGCGGTGAGAGGGACGGGAGAGAGAGCTGTGTGCTGAGGCGTGCGGGCCTGTCTGCTGTGAGCTGCAGACTGTTGACGTGGCTGAATGGGGGCAGCAGCAGGGACAGGACACAGACCTACAGCCAGTGCTACAGTGGGTAGAGGCGCAGGTGAGGCCACCATGAGGTGACGGCGCTCTCACTCGCGACCAAAGTGTTGTGGTCAAAGTTTGAGAGACTGCGGCTGGCTGATGGCGTGCTACAGCGGGGCATGGAAAGAGTCAGCTACGGGAGAGGAGAGGTGGCAGGTGGTGGTCCTAAAAGCACTGCGGGAGGCTGTGCTCCAGACTACTCATGGGGGGGGACTGGACACTTTGGGGTCACAAAAACACTCCGCCGCCTCCGTCAGGGCTTTTACTGGGGGCAGCTCAAGAGGGATGTGGAGGACTTTTGCCGCCACTGTGACCACTGCACAGCGAGAAAGGGCCCCCCAGGCCGCTCTCATGCTCAGCTCCAACAGTTCCCATTGGGGGCTCCCATGGAGAGGGTGGGATGTAGTTGGGCCATTCCCCACCACAGACAGTGGAAACCACTGGGTGCTCACGGCCATGGACTATTTCACAAAATGGACTGAGGCCTATGCTCTGCCTGACCAGGAGGCAGAGACCATTGTTGACGCCCTGATGGCAGGGATGTACTGCAGGTTTGGAGCTGCAGAGTCCATCCACAGCGACCAAGGCAGAAACTTTGATTCCTGTGTGTTCGCCACCATGTGTGAGAGGCTGGGTATGCCCCGCACTACTCCTCTCCATCCTCAAAGTGATGGCCTTGTGGAGCACTTCAACAAAACGGTTGGACAGTAGCTGGCCATCGTTTCTGCCAAACACCAGCGTGACTGGGACAAGCACCTGCCTATGGTCCTCATGGCATGCTGCTCCGCTGTCCAAGACTCCGCTGTCCAAGACTCCAAAAGGCAGATGCCCCAGGTTGGACAGTCACTGGGTGGGACCCTGCAGCGTCCTGGAGAGGGTAGGGGAGGTTGTTTACCGGGTGTAACTTCCTCCCAGGGGGAGAAAGGTGGCACTGCACCGGGACAGGTTAGCCTCATACAGCCTCATACAGAGGGGCTTCTTCTCCCCAAACTCCCCCCTGTGTCACCGCGTGGTTCCCCGGAGCCATGGACTGCATTCCCCATTCCCGCTTCCTTGTCCCCCATATCCCTTCCTTCATCCCCTGGGTCCCAGAGGGGCAGCCCTCTGCCACGGATGGAGCCCCCTGTTTCACATCTGGACACTCTGCGACCATCACGGCCACGCAGGCAAAGGAGACCTCCGGGTCGCTTCAGAGACTTCGTTTGTTCCCTCGGGGCCGAGGGACTTTGTGGTAGGGGGGTTGTGTAGCGGCCCGCACAGACAGCTGTGTGTTATGTGTTAGGCTATTAGTGGGTTGTGTTGTACTTACCAGTGTTCGCGGGGTCCGACATGCCAATCAACCTGCTCTCTGCCAATCATGGGAATGCCTGGAATGTTCTGATGCCGGGCATCCTGGCGGTTGGCGGAGTGGCGTGGAGGGGGGTTGGGCAGGGTGATGGAGCATTGGAAGTTAAGAACAGCTTTAGCCATTGTTCTCTCTCTTACATTTGGCCTTCACAAGAGAAGCTCACGGTTGGTTATTTGGCGTGGGCTACGGCCAAACAGTAGCCTGTGTAAAGTTGGGTTAATAAACCATCAATTCGTAAACTCAAGCCTCAGTCTGAACAATTGTTCCTTTATGATCTAGTCAGGTCATTACAATATCAAGTATGGTGATGAGACAAAGCCCAGTGGCTGGCAGTGGGAGAAGATGGAGCGAGATCGATTTTGGCCGACATTCTGCTAATTTTCTCATCTATGAAATATTTGATCTCCATACAGTTTTCTGTTTCCAAAACTAAAATCTATAACAGAGTGGGCCGTGTTTTGTAGACTTTACCCTTTGCCAATAATTTTTTAAAAAATGCATTGTTTACAAGCGCGCTTCACAGAGTAGGCGTTCCCGAACGGGAAGAGGTCTCCATGTAGTGTTGTGTCTCTTGTCGTGATGAGTGTTTTGTCCTACTTTTTTTTTTACCCAGCCCCCGTCCCCGCAGGAGTCCTTTTGCCTTTTGGTAAGCCGTCATTGTAAATAAGAATTTATTCTTAACTGACTTGCCTAGTTAAATAAAGGTTAAAAAAACTAAAATATATCACATGAATCAATAAGCAAATAAATGCACCAATATGATCTCAATAGCTAGTGCTTGGCTCTACCCTGATGCAGACAGTGTCGAAAAAATGGAGACAGTAACAAAGGTTTATTACTAGAACAGGGGGCAACAGGTCAACAGGTCAAGGGCAGGCAGTGGTCAGTAATTCAGGTCAGAGTCCAAAAGGTACAGAAGGGCAGGCAGTCTCAGGGTCAGGGCACGCAGTCTCAGGGTCAGGGCAGGCAGAGGTCAGTAACCCAGGTCAGAGTCCAAAAGGTACAGAAGGGCAGGCAGTCTCAGGGTCAGGGCACGCAGTCTCAGGGTCAGGGTACGCAGTCTCAGGGTCAGGGCAGGCAGAGGTCAGTAACCCAGGTCAGAGTCCAAAAGGTACAGAACGGCAGGCAGTCTCAGGGTCAGGGCAGGAAGAATGGTCAAAACCAGGAAAACTAGAAGACAGGAACTTTAGAAAAGACAGGAACAAGGGGAAAAACACTGGTAGGCTTGACAAACAAAACGAACTGGCAACAGACAAACAGAGAACACAGATATAAATATGTTTATATATTATCTCTTGTTATATAAGTGGGGGTGGAGACAATCACAAAGACGAAACAGGTCAGGGTGTGACACCTTAGTTGTTCTGCCCACTATGATTAATTTGCTCCCATTGGAAACGACATGCTCTGGACTAGCTTGGGTTAGTTATAAGCAATATTTGCTACTGGCCTTGTTTGTTGTGATTGAATGGCAAAGACACACCCAAGAAACACCCACATTAAACCACATCCCCAAGACAACAAAGGTCATGTATATAACCACAGTTATGTGAGCTATTGGATCACTCCAATATCGTATCTTTCCGTGAGCAGGCACTACTTCCACCTCGTGTTCTTTTCGAGGCACCGTAGATAACTGACAAAGAGGATTGGAGTGATCCAATAGCTCACAAAACTGTGGTTACATATGTAACCTTTGTTATGTAGCACTATATTCGATCACTCCAATATGGTATCATAATACCCGATTAATCAGTGAACTAGGTAAGGGCCAGACATAGAGCAAAGTCCCGTAGGACTGAGCTCAGGCCGGTCCTAGTTGCTATGTCCCTCCGGGAAGTGGAGGCAACTTCCAGCAAAGCCGTTCCGACATAATTTGCGGGGGACAACAATGATTCGACAGTACCTACAAATATAAGGGCCGGTCCACGTCTGTCAAATAAGAATGAACTGTTAAGACAGAGGGTGACACTCTTATTTGTACCCATTCTGAAAAACATGCAGTACTCACTGAAAAGGTGTTCACCCTCTTAGTGGAGGTAATAGCCAGCAGGAATGCCATGGATAGGTGCTTCAAAGTCATCAACTCTAGGGACTCGAGGGCGGTTTAGCAATCGTTGACAGCACCACGTCAATGTTCCAGTTTGGCACCGAGCGGGCCATTGCTGGTTACAGACGTCAAACTCACTTCATAAATTTGGCGAGCAATGTGTAGCCAGCCATGGGTCCCTCTTGGCCTTCATCATGGCATGCTGAGATAGCGGCTAAATACGCTCTCAATGTGGATGCCACTCGGCCCGCATCGAGCAGTGTCTGTGAAAACCGTAAAACCATTTGCACATATGGCTCAGAATATTCCCCACCACATTTGATATGACGCATAGGTGGAAGAAACCACAACGTGTTCACCCCATTGTCCTGAAAGCCTAGACTAGTCCAATAACATCTCTCAGAGGCTAAGCCCGAAGCTGGAGGTGGTGCGGGTCTGGATGCCACAGTGTTCCCCCAGCCTGAAGAGTAGGTCGGGACTTATGGGCAGCTACCATGGAGTGCCCGAGAGGAGAGACAACAGAAGGCTGAACCATGGTGGTCTCAGCCAGCATAGAGCTATCAAGAGCAGCTGGTTGCCAATCAAGATGACCCGGTCTAGCATAGCTGTGATCAGGGGAAATGGTAGGGCTGGAACTGTTGAAGAGCTAGTGAACCACCCTGAGCTCCAGCACATTGATGTGTTGACCACTCCATGGGAGGCTCCAGCGGCCAGCTGCCTCTGAACATGCCACCTCAACCCATCAGAGATGCTTCAATGCACACCAGCTCTCTGCGGTGGACTCTGATCAGGCTCAACCCCTTTAACAGGGACAATCACTTCGATAGGATCCTCAAACATTCACTCAAAACTATCCATTTTAAAATAAGGCTGTAAAGTAACAAAAAGTGGAAAAAGTCAAAGGGTCTGAATACTTTCCAAATGCACTGTACTATGTCTATAGTAAACACTGCACGATAATGTAATAGTTAAGATTACTACGGACCTACAGTATCAGCCTTTGTCTCATACACTATCTGAATGAAGGAGAGGAGACATGAATGGTTGTAGCTTTTCCATGAGGAAAAATAATTAAGCCAACAGTGTAAACTGCCAGACAGTGAAGGGGCAGGGCATTCTACCTCACACACGTTTATATCTTATTTCTTGCTTTACACGTGTGGGTCGGCTGTAACTCACGGCACATTTATAGATTATTTCTTGAAAAATAAGTGGGGGTGGAGGTTGGCAGGACTTAAGGGAAAGTGTGTTTATAACCGTGCTTAGTTCTGCAATGGTCACCTCTCATTAATCTAGCTACTTTGCATAGCTTGTTATCTTGCTCACTCTCAGGGGAGAACTGCAAGTCCGCCAGAGCGAAACATAAACAGTCTCCCGATCTTGCGGGTTAGGTAAGGTCCCCGAACCCAAAAGCTATAACTGGGAGGGTTCCGGTGGACAGACAAGTCACACAGACAACTTAGACAAAATCAAATCAAATTGTATTGCTCACATTCACATATTTAGCAGATGTTATTGCGGGTGTAGCAAAATGCTTGTGTGAAGCGAAATGCTTGTGTTTCTTGCTCCAACAGTACAATAGTATCTAACAGTTCACAACAATGCAAACAAATCTAAAAGTAAAAGAATGGAATAAAAAAATATATAAATATTAGCACGAGCAATGTCAGAGTGGCATTGACTAAAATACAGTATGTACATATGAAATGAGTAAAACAGTATGTAAACATTATAATAGTGACTAGTGTTCCATTATTAAAGTGACCAGTGATTCCATGTCTATGTACAGTGGGGCAAAAAAGTATTTAGTCAGCCACCAATTGTGCAAGTTCTCCCACTTAAAAAGATGAGAGAGGCCTGTAATTTTCATCATAGGTACACTTCAACTATGACAGACAAAATTAGAAAAAAATCCAGAAAATCACATTGTAGGATTTTTAATGAATTTATTTGCAAATTATGGTGGAAAATAAGTATTTGGTCAATAACAATATAATTATTTGGTCAATAACAATATCAAATCAAATGTAATTTGTCACATACACATGGTTAGCAGATGTTAATGCAAGTGTAGTGAAATGCTTGTGCTTCTAGTTCCGACAATGCAGTAACAACCAACAAGTAATCTAACTAACAATTCCAAAACTACTACCTTATACACACAAGTGTAAAGGGATAAAGAATATAAATGTACATAAAGAATATGTACATAAAGATAAATGAATGAGTGATGGTACAGAATGGCATAGGCAAGATGCAGTAGATGGTATAGAGTACAGTATATACATATGAGATGAGTAATGTAGGGTATGTAAACAAAGTGGCATAGTTTAAAGTGGCTAGTGATACATGTATTACATAAAGATGCAGTAGATGATAGATTACAGTGTATACATATACATATTAGATGAGTAATGTAGGGTATGCAAACATTATATTAAGTAGCATTGTTTAAAGTGGCTAGTGGTATATTTTTTACATCAATTTCCATCATTAAAGTGGCTGGAGTTGAGTCAGTGTGTTGGCAGCAGCCACTCAATGTTAGTGGTGGCTGTTTAACAGTATAATGGCCTTGAGATAGAAGCTGTTTTTCAGTCACTGTGGGGACAACGTCATTGATTAACTTATTGATGAAGCCAGTGACTGATGTGGTGTACTCCTCAATGCCACCGGAAGAATCCCAGAACAGTCACTGGTTCTTCCTGTTTTATTTTTATTTAAAATATATGATGTAGATAAGGAGAGATTGTGTGCAAGGGTTAGAGAGGCTAGTGGGGATTGGAGTTTGGGTGGTGTAGTGGAGGGAGGAAAGTGGTGTCTAGAGCTCTATTCCACGTTCTTAGAGGAACAGGACTGATGAAGAGTGACTGGCCTCACACTCCAGTACAGTAGGTGGCGGCTTATGCACCTTTAACGTTGGATTTGATCCTCCAAGCCAATCCCAAAGAAGACGAAGAAGACGAAGAAGAGGCGGGGCCTCTTTCCTCTCTGAAAGAGATCAATTCGGAGTTTGCCTCGTGCATGCTCAATACATGTCTGGAAATATAAACACTAGCTGCCATACACTTCTGTTTTAGATAACTGCCAAACACTGGGAATAAATGGAGGCGTTCAACCAGCTGATCTTGGAATATCCTCAATTCATGTACGGAGGAGCCGGAGCAACGGTCTTTATGGCTGGGGGAGCTCTGATTTACAAAATTGCAACAAGGTATGCAGTTAACTAGCTAGTCTGCCATGTTTGCGTATCATATTTCACGCAGCTAATGAGCCAACTAACACGTAATCATACACTACTAACATTAGTTGCAGCCATCTAAAGCGATCAATATAAGATCCTATGACCAAATAATATTCCTGCAAACCGTCTGTCAACCTGTAATGAACTAGCTAGATAGCTGCAAGCTAACTAACATTGTCCATGGCGAGTGGGCCCCCGCGTGCGCCTTTGATTAGTAGTAACATTACGCTACAGGATGTCCGCCTCGAATGTATCACGTTTTATTTATTTTAACACACCCGGTAGTTCGCTAGCCTTAACCTAGTCTGATATAATTAGTCTATAATACAATCAATTGGTATCTACTAGTGGTGAAACGGTTCACAAAACGGACGGTTCGGTACGATACAGTGGTGTCACTGTTCGGTAACGTTACGGTTTCAACATTAAGTCACATTGCAGTGCCTTAAACCAAATAGGACCACTTGAGACTGGTTAATTGAAGAAGAAAAAAAAACGGATTTTCAAGTTTTCTTTTAAGATTAGGGTATCCACATGATCTGCTTTGAGCACAGATCGGCTTGCTGTGACAATGTCAGCCGCTGTGGAGAATACCCTCTCGCACAGAGGTCCCAGGCACAGCCAGGTAGCGCCTTGCTAACATGGCAACATGAGGATATATTAACTCGTTTGTCTTCCACCATGTAAGTGGATCAACATCCAGTGCAATAGAGTCCACTTCCTGGTATGAGGTCATCTCCTCTATGACCTTGGCTCCCTCCTCCTGGAACAATCCCCAAAAAGCTCAGCCATGGTAGACTTCTTTTCTGGAGGAGAACCCCTGTCAGCTGCCATCTCTGGAGAGGGGTTGGCTCCTGTGGTATCTGTGGCTTGACCTTGCAGAATTAAATTAGATGAAAATTGCAATCTCTGAATTGGCTTTAAAAATATGATTTGTTAGAAATATATCAGATACTATTATGACAATTGCAATTATTACTTTATCATTTTTAGATCACTAATTAATAAAAATAATAAATGTCACATGAACAAAATAAATACAATACCTGTTGTATATTGGTCACAATCTCTGCTGTGAGTTCATTGTAGACTCAGACGAGCAGCAGCATCCTGGTGCAGCAGTGACTTGAACCCGGGGTCCAAAGCAGTGCTCTTGTGTAAGAAGTCTTGGACATCAGGGTCAGCATATCTAGGCTCCAGGTTAACTCTGATAGCAGTCTTGACATCCCTTACTGCGGGTTCATCTTCATCAGATGTCACCATTGATTTCAGAATCATTGTTTTTCATAGGCAGGACCATGGAAACTGATGGAATGCTCTGTGCATATGTGTTGTGACTGTTTTGAGAGGTTTGCACACTTTGATAACTTCCTCTGCTTGTCTTATGTCATTTTCAGACAGTCACTATTGTTGACATTCTTCCTCACAGCTTGATCAGTCAGTGTAGAATACACCAACTTTCTGCTGAAGGTATCTCTCAGCCATGTCATGGCTTAAATTCCATCTAGTAGGGACATCTTGGATTAGTTTGTGGTTTGGCAGCTCCAGCATCTCCTGTTTTGTCTTGAAAACATGTTCAGCAGTTGTGCTTTTATGAAAGAAGGATATACCACCTTCCTGATCTTTGCTAGGAGGCGAGAGATTGGATTCACTGACATTTCTTTTTGAGATGCTTGATTAATTACGTGAGCAAAGCATCCTATCTGTGGCCCCAATCCAGCTAGTGCAACTGCATTTACACTATTTCTAGCGTTGTCAGTGGTCACAGGAATTGTTAAATTATCCCTCCAACTTCCACACTGCAACTACTTCCCTTAGCCCTTCCTCCAAGTTTACACTGGTGTGACTACACTCAAGGGGACGTGTTTGAAGGACATGGCTTTTTATCTCCCACTCTGCCGTAATGAAATGAGCCGTTACAGTAAGGTAGCACTCTGTAGATCAAGTAGTCCAACTGTCTGGTAGCGAAACAGACAGCGGTTTTGACAACTCGCTCTCAAGTTCTTTATTTTTAAAAAACATTTATTTTAATTTGACCCCCTTTTCTCCCCAATTTCGTGGTATCCAATTGTTAGTAATTACTATCTTGTCTCATCTCTACAACTCCCGTACGGGCTCGGGAGAGACTAAGGTCGAAAACCATGCGTCCTCCGAAACCCAACCAAGCCGCACTGCTTCTTTAACACAGCGCACCTCCAACCCGGAAGCCAGCCGCACCAATGTGTCGGAGGAAACCCCATGCACCGGACTACCTTGGTTAATGCACACCTCGCCCAGCCCGCCATAGGAGTCGCTGGTGCACGATGAGACAAGGATATCCCTACCGGCCTAACCCGGACGACGCTAGGCCAATTGTGCATCGCCCCACGGACCTCCCGGTCCCGGCCGGCTGCGGCAGAGTTTGGGCGCAAACCCAGAGTCAAGTTCTTTATTTTAAACATGTTTAAACATATTTCTGAACCCCGCATTCTACTACAGAGAAAGGTCTTGTATTTGCCGCTATGAATTTTGCTATCCCTGCGCTGATTTTTTGATAGCCCTACCGTAGTCAGCCGCATATTGTTGCTTGAAGGCTGTGGGGAGAGGTGGTTGCTGTTTCACTTTTTTCGCGTAGTCCCACCAATTGGCACTTTGGGGTGATGTCTGCGCAAATGAGTAGTCATGTTACTCGTATTGCCACTCGAATAGTCTATCGGCAATGAACAGAGCCTACATATTGTGGAAATTTTATCCACCACATGTTGGCAATCCCCGTTCTAGTTTACAGGGAAACCGAAATGTTCCCAGGCGGCAGACCTGAATGATACTGGTGCGTCTTCTAGTTCTGGCTTGCCATGTTGCTCCTTTGCATTTACCTAACTGCTAATTCCTTCATCGGCTAATTGCTGCTACGACGGTCTCTCAGCTCTGTTCTCGCTGGAGTGAAATAACTAATGAGCGGAGCAACTTTTTTTGTTTTTTTGAATACAACCTAATTACTATGTGGATATTTTTCCCATGTTAATTTACATGCCATTGGTTTATGCAATAATGTTTTCTTTACAATGATATGTGTATATATTTTCCTAGCTATAATATATGATTAAAGTCATGTTCAGTTCACTGTGCCACGTGAAAATCTACAGCCTCAAACGTATATTCTGAAGGTTTCATACAATTACACTCAAACTTAACATACTCTACTGGTTGTCTATGCGGTCTCAATTTTCGACATTTGCTCACCAATACTAGCTATTGAACCAAGCATGCCATGAAAATGGTATATTCTGAATCGGGAGGTTGGAAAACAATCCACAATTTTAAGATTGAAATCTGAATAAAGTGTGTTTCGTGGCATGTTTGGTTAAATAGTTAGAACGTTTTATATTGCATATTCAGTTTTCTATTGAACCAAGAATGCCATGACAAGGAGATTTATTTATTTGGATTTCAATCTAAAATTAAAAAAGAAAGATGTGGATGTTTTATCATCCTCCCCTTATTCAGAATTTACCATTGTCATTGCATGTTTGGTTCAATAGCTAGTATTGGTGAGCAAATTGTCTCACATTTTGGTACCGCATAGACAATTGGTAGAGTAAATTTAAATGTAATTTCATTCAACATTCTTGCTTGTAAGGAACATTTACACGATTTTGCAGGCATTCGTTTCAGGCTGTATATACCAATTAATTGTGTATTATGGCCTGATTAATTGGACTAGCCTAAACCATGCTGTTTGCAGATATAGTTAGCTATTTAGTTTTACAATCAAGTCACACTTTTGCATGACTATCCTATGATGTGTTTCTGCGAAACCATGTTCCATCTAGCCAGAGGTGGTACCAAGTCACGATTATTGAAGTCGCAAGTAACAAGGTCAAGAGTCTCAAGTCTAGTCACAAGTATAATGGGTGAAGTCCAAGTCATGCATTCTAAGAGCAAGTCTCAAGTCTAGTAAAAAAAAAATCTATACATGTAGTTGAACTTGTCATTGCAAATCTTTGTATTTGTATTGAGGCTACCAGGCAGCCCTTTTTCTTATTTTGTCTATAACATATATTTTGATTGTCATTGTAAAATAGGGACCTTGTAGCAGTCATAAGGGCATGAAATCAGCAGAAGACAAGGCAGGTTGATGTGCTCAGAGTAGATTTATTTACAGGTCTTGGTGATCCAATGGTGAAATAGCCTGTGTATGAGGCTTAACCTGTCCTATCTGAACGGACATAGGTAGAGGAGGGTAAGACTGCACAGCTTCCCCTTGAAACCAAATTGAATGTCTAACAGAAGCTCAAACAGGTACATACAGCATTTGGCCCCTCCTAGGATCATACAATTACCCACTTGGCAATTACAACCGATAAACTGGTTCTACAATGTAAAAGGCAATTCCCCATCATTGGTACATTCGTCTTAATCAGACTTAATTATATTTCATCACCGTTCACACATGGAACAATAATTCATCTTATTGAACCTACTGACTCAGTGCCTATTTCTATGTGCAGTGAGGCACGTGCACTCCTATAATGCACAAGCTGAATGACAGACCTAGGACACAGAACTCCAACACCCTGGGATATATGAACAAAGAAAACCACACATTGAGTTAAATAAACAGAACTTCTACCTCCATGAGTCTTGCGAACGTTCATGTGCGTAATAAACATTGCTCCCACTCAGAGGGTAAGAAATGGTAGGACTAAATTAAAATGTATGGTATGAATCAAATGTCTAAGTGTTGCAATAAAAGCTATGTGGATGGAATGATGAAACCCCAGCAATTATAGATTTGCTACATGCATTTAAATGTGTGAAAGCAACATCAAACATTTCAACAAGAGAACAAAGCACTCTCCTCCACTGACGGGAGTTTGGCGATCACAAGTGGAGAGATACGCCTACAGTAATTAATTTGAACAGATTCCAAATGCAATCTTCATAAGTAAATGTATACATTTCAACAATTTTGACAGCCTGCTAAATGACCAGTAGGCCTACGCCAGTAGTTGTTGCTTGGTGCTCCATTGCTGTTGAGTTTGCAAAATAAACAATTCATATTATTGATCACCAGTTTTTTTTTTGTGGAGCTTCCTATTTATGGCCATCCTCTCGCCCTACAATTTGACGTTTGCGCTGCACCCAATTTTATAGCTGTACAGCAAATCGGCAGTCTGTTTGCAAGCTTACCCAACCTCTCTCCAATCAGAGGGCCGAGTGTGCGTTTCACTAGCGAACTCTTTTTTTTTTTTTGCAAGGACGGTGCTGCGTCTACTGTCTCTGGCTGAGTGGAGAGTAATGCACTGAGAACTTAAAGTAATCAGAATTTAAAGTAATCAGTCTCAAGCCGAGGGCCGAGTCTTGAGGCTCCAAGCCATTTTAATTTCTATCAAGTTGAGTCTCAAGTCATAAAATTTGTGACTCGAGTCCACAACGCTGCATCAAGCTCTTTACCTGGATCAGCAATATCACCTTTAGACAGTGTATCTAAAGTAAAACACTTCTCTTCCCTATACAGAAAGAAACCCACACATGTCAATGTGAATTGCTGGTTCTGCAACCAGGACTCAGTGGTTCCATATGGAAACAGAAACTGCTGGGACTGCCCCAACTGCGAGCAGTACAACGGCTTCCAGGAGGTACTGCAATTCATCTTACTGCACACACAATTAAATCCACACTACTGATTGTCAATGCAGCTGATTGTTGCATGTCATAGATGGTGGACTGTGTCAACATGATGGATATTGCTTTGTCAAATCAGTAGCCGGGCTTGACTACAATTTTTAGCCACTTGTCCTTTGGACAAGTAGGACAGAATTATTTTTTTATTTTTTACCCAAGTCACTTATCCTACATTTAAAAAAATACTTCTTTAACACCATTTTTACATCCATGTATGACACAAAATAAATGCATTACTATCTTTTTTACCATTAGAGAATCACACAAAAATGTAGGTTATAACACTGCCGCTTTAAGGCTCTGCTGGAGGATGGTTGGCCCCTCTTGGTAGCCTCTAAAGTATTGTAACATTACAGTTACAACCAAATACTTTTGTCTTTATAAAATAATTCCCTCCAGGGCTTGAAATGAAAGGTGTGCCGTCATCCCTGGGACAATAAAAAATGTCTGATTCAAAACTGACTCTGGGATGACTGATCCAGAATTTATATCACTGCGCATTAAAATGTTTTTAGAAGCAATGAAGCTGATGCAGCAGATCAGACGTTTAGCTTAAAACATTGATCTAGTTTTACTTCTTCATAATATAAGCTCAAACAATGTGCACAATGCAATTAGCGGGGAACAATTATCCTTAATATATTTGACATACATGACTGGCGTTTAGCCTGGGGGTGGGGGTGCCTAATTAAGTCATTAAAGTTTGGCAACATTTTCTGGCGTTTCATGTCCGCATCGGTTTGGACATGAGGCTGTAGCCGATCACCTACACTTTGATTTGTAGGCTTTTTTAAATTTATGAATATGAAAAATAGATTTTAATATTATTCCAACTTTATTCAATTCTGATCAGAGTTATTGTTTGAGTTGAGATTATTTTTATTTTTTACTTGTCTATTCAGAGAAATTAAATCAATTTTTCTAGTCAGACAAATATATTTTTTAATTGTCCCGGACAAGAGGACAAGCGTTAATGTCGAGCCCTGAATAGTACTTGCACACTTATCTGTAATGCCATATACATTTCAGGGATTCATGAAAGTTAGGACAATCCTTGTCTGGCAAGGATATTTCATTTGTATTATTTGATCTAAAAAAATAGCTTCAGGTGAATTTTATAAGGGATAAGATATGTTTTTATAATTTTCCATATTATTCATTTCGATGTTTCTGCCAGGAAATGCTCTTGTCCTGAGCAAAAGATCATCATTTTAAGCTCAGGAATGAGCAGGGCCAGCTATAGATTACTTGTGTTGTCATAAAACCTAGCGGTCAAACACGGAAATGATTCCAATCTTATTCATCAATATATTTGGCTCTTTTTACTGATTTGAAAATGCTAATTGGCAACAAAGTAGACAAATCCCTGCAAGCTCTTGGACTTTGTCTCTAGCCAACACCTTTGCTGTCAGCTAGCTACTAGCTGCTTTGTTCCAAAACGAAAGATATATTGAACATTTTCATCTACAGTTCCATATTTTATTTCACTTTGTTGGCTTATTTACATGCTTTTGGTGTTGTACATATTACTATCGTGGTAGCAGTCAGATATTTACAATCCAGTGTTTTCCTGCATACAAAAGTCTCGGGTGTGCTGTTTTTTGTTAATATTTTCAGTGTAAATGACTAAAACCAGATGTAAAGTGTGTAGAAAAGATAATGGACCTACATTGCATACGGAAACTTTTCAGACCCTGGACTTTTTCCACATTTTGTAAAGTTACAGACTTATTCTAAAATGGATTAAATAAAAACAATTCCTCATCAATCTACACACAATACCCATAATGACAAAACCAAAATGTTTTTTTAGAAATTTTAGCAAATGTATTAAAAATAAAAAACATACCTAATTTAGATAACTATTCAGACCCTTTTGCTATGAGACTCAAAGTTGATCTCAGGTGCATCCTGTTTCCATTGATCATCCTTGAAGATGTTTCTACAACTTGGAGAGGACCTGCAGAGAAGAATGAAATAAACTCCTCAAATACAGTTGTGCAAAGCTTGCAAACATGTTTTTGCTTTGTCATTATGGGATACTGTTTGTAGATTGAGGGGAATAATTTTAGAATAAGACTGTAAAGTAACAAAATGTGGAAGGTCAAGGGCTCTGAATACTTCCCGAATGCACTGTATATAGGGCCTGAAACTATATTTTTGGTCCACCAGTTACTGGGGCAGGTAGTTAAAAAAACAAAAATAATAATAACTAAACATCTTCCAGCCAAAATGTTTTTGTTGTTGCCACAATTAGACTTTCGAGTAAATTAGACCAACTTTTATGACAGTGTTTCTAAAGATGAATCTAAAGCACTTCTATCACAGTGCTCACAGGTCCACAGTGTGCACAGGTCTGCGCAAAATTATGTATTTGGGGATATTTTTGTAATGGCATGGGACCCCCATTGATTTTCACTTCGGCAAACAGGAGGGCCTCGCACCAGTGACCATTCCCACAGACACAGACACCCCCTCCATGTCCACAACCCAAGCCCTATTTTGACCCCCCCCCCCCCCACCAAAAAACAGCATTTTGCCATGGATAGGCTAATTTTCTGCAAAGGTATTAGCTACCTAGATGATATTAGCAACGTACCATATTTTACCAGATCCTCTCCTTCAGCCAGCAATCCAACTTCATTTGCCAATTGTCTTCAGTTGGCTGATGTGCCAACATGGTAAAGTTGGTTTGACATTGGTTAGTAATAGCTTGTCTCTAGGGCTGGTTAGGGACTGCCATTAAATTACACTATGTAATTGGGACAATGTTTTCATGTTGCACATCTTTTAATTGTCTCATTAAATGCGTTCAATATTTGTATATGATTTGCAACAATTTATAGTTGCTTTGATGTCAACTCCAGCAGAATGAAACAAATGCACACATAATCAACCTTTAAATAAGTAAGCTGTGCCTATAAGCAGCTATATCTACACCCTCCATTGTGCAGTTTTTCTGCACAATTCTAGGCATTTTACCATAGGGTGAAAATAAATTTTTGCAGTTTAACATATACCATATCTGAGTGAGTGACTAATTAGACCACGATTACTACAAGTTTAGCTGACTAGCTAGACTAACTTACCAAGCTAAAAAAAAGAAATGCTGACGTGGGCTGCTTGATTGACTGTCAGTGACTGACATAACAAGAAAAAAATGTTTGATGCACAACAGAATACAATGTGCAATTTGAAGTCTCAACAGTAAGTGGAGAGAACCCAATGGGGTGTTTTATTTGTATTTTTGTGGAAATTGATCCACAGGCCTACAAAGGGTCTGTTGCCCATCCCTGAGCTAGACCAACTTTGTCACCAGCATCGTCAGCGTAACCCACTTGACTAGAGGTTGACGGATTATGATTTTTCAATGCCGATACCGATTATTGGAGGACCCAAAAAAAAGCACATACTAATTAATCGGCCAATTAAAAAATATATATATTTGTAATAATGACAATTACAACAATACTGAATGAACACTTATTTTAACTTAATATAATACATCAATAAAATCAATTTAGCCTCAAATAAATAATGAAACATGTTCAATTTGGTTGAATCTTTTAAAATTTTTACCTTTTATTTAACTAGGCAAGTCAGTTTAAGAACAAATTCTTATTTTCAATGATGGCCTAGGAACAGTGGGTTAACTGCCTGTTCAGGGACAGAACGACAGATTTGTACCTTGTCAGCTCGGGGATATGAACCCGCAACCTTTCGGTTACTAGTCCAACGCTCTAACCACTAGGCTACCCTGCCGCCGCAATAATGCAAGAAGAAAGTAAAAGTGCAGATGTCAGCTGTGCCATGTAAGAAAGCTAACGTTTCAGTACCTTGCTCAGAACATGAGAACATATGAAAGCTGGTGGTTCCTTTTAACATGAATCTTCAATATTCCCAGGTAAGAAGTTTTAGGTTGTAGTTATTGTAGGAATTATAGGACTATTTCTCTCTCTACCATTTGTATTTCATTAACCTTTGACTATTGGATGTTCTTATGGGCACTTTAGTATTGCCAGTGTAACAGTATAGCTTCCATCCCTCTCCTCGCTCCTATCTGGGCTCGAACCAGGAACACAACGACAACAGCCACCCTCGAAGCAGCGTTACCCATGCAGAGCAAGGGGAACAACTAGTCCAATTCTCAGAGCGAGTGACTTTTGAAACGCTATTAGTGCACACACCGCTAACTAGCTAGCCATTTCACATCGGTTACACCAGCCTAATCTCGGGAGTTGATAGGCTTGAAGTCATAAACAGCTGCTGGCAAACGCACGAAAGTGCTGTTTGAATGAATGCTTACGAGACTGCTGGTGTCTACCATCGCTCAGTCAGACTGCTCTATCAAATCATAGACTTCATTATAACATAACACACAGAAATACAAACCGTAGATCATTAATATGGTCGAATCCGGAAACTATCATTTTCAGTGAAATACAGAACCGTTCCCTATTTTATGTAACGGGTGGCATCCATAAGTCTAAATATTCTTGTTATATTGCACAACCTTCAATGTTATGTCATAATTACGTAAAACACTGACTCTGCGTGCAATGAACGCAAGAGAAGTGACACAATTTCACCTGGTTAATATTGCCTGCTAACCTAGCTGAATATGCAGGTTTAAAAATATATACTTCTGTGTATTAATTTTAAGAAAGGCTTTGATGTTTATGGTTAGGTACACATTGGAGCAACGATACGCACCGCATCGATTATATGCAATGCAGGACATGCTAGATAAACTAGTAATATCATCAACCATGTGTAGTTAACTAGTGATTATGATTGATTGATTTATTGTTTTTTATAAGATAAGTTTAATGCTAGCTAGCAACTTGCCTTGGCTTACTGCATTTGCTTAAGAGGCAGTGGAGTGCAATGTAATCAGGTAGTTAGAGCATTGGACTAGTTAACTGTAAGCTTGCAAGATTGAATCCCCCGAGCTACCAAGGTAAAAATCTGTCGTTCTGCCCCTGAATGAGGCAGTTAACCCGCCGTTCCTAGGCCATCATTGAAAATAAGAATGTGTTCTTAACTGACTTGCCTAGTTAAATAAAGGTATAAAAAAAATATTGAGAAAATCTGCCAAATCGCTGTCCAAAAATACAGATTTCTGATTGTTATGAAAACTTGAAATCGGCCCGACTTAATCGTCCATTCCGATTAATCAGTCGACCTCTACACTAGGCCATGTTGGACAGACCAGCTTGAAATTTAGGCTGGCCTATGCTGTTTTTTTCTGCAGGGAGGCACATACTGTACCAACCAATACTACTCACCCAGTGTGGCCCAGTGCTGCCTTGGCCTCAATCGTCTGGTCTGCCACTGCTCCCTTAGCAGCTGCCACTTTGGCACAAGTCAACAAGTTCAACTGTGGAGCGTGCGTTTATAGATCAATACCATCAATTGTACCCATTGTGCCGAGTAATGACTTAGGGCAAAGTAATGACAGGGCTGATATACATGCAATGCATGCCAGTCTCTCTTGGCTAAGAATTATGGAGAGACTGACTGCATCACTTCTTTTTATAAGAAACAGTGTGTTGAAACTCAAATAGTTTGCATAGACATACCATCAGGGGTCTTTTCACAGTCCCCAAATCCAGAACAAATTCAAGGAAGCGTACAGTATTATATAGAGCCATTATTGCATGGAATTCCGTTCCATCTTATATTGCTCAAATTAACAGCAAACCTGGTGTACATTTTTTAATAAAACACACCGCGCAACGCCTCTCCCCTATTTGACCTAGATAGTTTGTGTATGTATTGATATGTAGGCTACGTGTGCACGTTACACACAAGACAACACAAAACAATATAAATAATATGCTCAACTAGAAAAAAAGTGAAGAAAAAAAATTGGTTTTAAAGACACTACTTTAGACAAGTTAAACACACCGGGCAGAAGGCTACAAAGGTTAAAAGGTGATCTGTAGTACAGAGACAGAGCAAACACCTCACTATTATTCCTGTAAACAGTCAAGGGATAGAGGTGGAGAAATGCAACCACTCACAGACAGTCATGGCCACAGACTGACCATCCAGTGGACCAAAAAAAAAAAAGTTTACAATGCTTTAAAAGTAAACTATTAATAAGAAAAACAAAGAAATGCTCATCCAACCCTTAAGTCACAGAGGAGTCAAATACAGACTTATATTTGTTTTAATATGAATGCCATCAGAGGATGGACTGTTTAAAGTAAGTCCGGAATGGAGCCCAGGCCTCATAAAACAGTTTGGGGTTCCCACGTGTATTGAATTGACATTTTTTCTAGTTTCAGAGAGCACAACACATCTCTCACCCAATATTTATAAGATGGGGGAGCTGCCATCTTCTAGTTCTGTAGTGTTAGCCGTCTAGCTAAAAGAGTTGTCTAAGCAACAGTGGATTCTTGATAGGGGGGTACCTATTGGCAGTACACCAAAAATGGCTGTGAGGGGAGACTGATCTATAACAGTGTCCATATATATCAGAGAAACATTTTAAATATGAATTCCCAGAAACCTGACAGTTTATGACATCCCCAAAACATATGTGCAACCGTGTGGCTGGTTCCGTTTGACATCTGACACAGGTAGGATCAAAACCAGAGAATATTCTTCCAAGTTTGGCCCCGGACCAGTGGATACGGTGAACCACCTTGAATTGAATGAGGCTGTGTCTAGTGCTAAAAGAGGATGAATGCACCCTGTGCAGCACAGATTCCCAGGTGTCTTCCCCAAGTTTCTCCCCCAAACCCTTTTCCCATCAAGTCTTTACAGGCACCAAAGAAGGGTTCTGTAAGTCATGAATGATTTTATATACATCTGAAATTGCGCCCCTGGGAAGCTTGTTCAGTTCTAAGATGCTCTCTGTAGCTGTATTTGCAGGCCTATGGGGAAATTCAAGTGTGTTAGCTCTGACAAAGTTCCTAGTCTGGAGATGGCGGAAAAAGTGGGATTGGGAGAGGTTGAACTTTTCCTGTAGCTGAGCAAAAGAGGCAAATGTATCATCAAATAATAATTGGGCTAGTGAGGAGAGGCCTCGTGAGTGCCAGATGGAAAAAGCCCCATCATTCAGAGATGGAGGAAATAAAATGTTCTGATTGATAGAGAAAAGGCTTGGAGTCTACAGGCTAAACGGAACTGATTCCAAATTTTAAGGGACTGCTTTACAATTGGGTTGACACACCTTTTGCCTAGGGACACTGGGAGAGACGAGCACAACACAAAAGAAAGTGTAGCAGGTTTACACGATTCAGACTCCATCTGGACCCAGAGTGGTCTAGGGCCAGTTGGATCAGCCTGCAGCCAGTACAAAGGGGCTCTGAAATGTGCAGCCCAATAGTATGTCTGAAAATTTGGTAGAGCTAAACCACCCAGTTCCTTGAGCTTCTGTAAATGTCTTCTACCAATCTGAGGTACCTTGCTATCCTAAATAAAATACATGAATGTATGATGCAGTGAATTAAAAAAAAGAATTTGTAATAAAAATGGGTAAACATTGAAATAAATATAAAGATTTATTTGGGCAACACATTAATTTTAATGACATTAATCCTTCCAATAAAAGAAAGAGGTATAGTGGATTCCAAAAAGTAAAAAATTGTTCCAAACTGTTTGCTCGAGCAACAAAGTTTTCCTGAAACAAATTTGAATATTTCCTTGTCACTTTAACTCACAAGTAGGTGAATTGATCCCGAACAATCCTAAACTGAAAACTTGCAAAAGAGCACTTTAAAGCAGCCTTTTTTACAGGAAAAAGCTCACTATGGCCTAGATTCAGCTTGTACCCTGAGATTGATCCAAACTTTTTAAGAACAGATAAGGCACATGGCAATGAGATAAACAAAAGGTTGTCAGCATATAGCGAGACTTTCTGCTCTAAGCCCGTCCTGATTATACCTTGAATGGCATCATTAGAGCGTAGTGCAATGGCGAGAGGCTCGATTCCCAGAGCAAGCAACAAGGGGGAGAGTGGACAACCCTGTCTGGATCCACGGTGCAAGGGAAAATAATCAGAGAACAAGTTGTTAGTCCGTACCAAAGCCATGGGAGAAAAATAAAGAATCTTAATCCACGCAATGAATTTGGGGCCTAAGCCAAATCTGTAAAGGGCAGCTGTTAGGTAGTCTCACTCAACGCGGTCAAAAGCTTTTTCCGCATCAAGTGAGACCACCACCTCCGGGTCCCCCGACGCTGGGAAACAAATGCCTACTTCTCACAAAGCCAGTTTGGTCAGGATGTATTACTGGTTGCAGCATGCCTTCCATGCGTATGGCTTAAAGCTTGGCTAGGATTTTGTAATTGCAGTTTAAAAGCGAGATTGGGCATTAGGATCCACATTCCAGGGGGTCTTTGTTTTTCTTTAATAGTAATGAAATTGAAGCCTGATAAAGACTAGGCGGTAGCTTTGAGGTATTAAGGCACTCTGCAAGTCATCGAGACAAGAATGGGCAAAGCAGACCAGAAAAACGTCATGTGAAATTCAGTTGGAAAACCGTCCGGACCCGGTGATTTACCACTTTTCATTGCGGACACTGCTGTTGCAATCTCCTCAGGTGTAAAGTCTTCTTCTAGACAGTTATGGGAGTCTGTACCAATTGAAGGCATATTCAAGCCATTAAAGAATGAATCAATCAGCATAGGGTCTTGAGGAAATTCAGAGGTGGGTAGCGCAGAGTAAAATAGTTTACATTGATCAATGATCTCTTTATGTATAACTGTGGTGACTATATCCGGCGCCAACAGAGATGGCCGCCTCGCTTCGCGTTCCTAGGAAACTATGCAGTTTTTTGTTTTTTACGTGTTATTTCTTACATTAGTACCCCAGGTCATCTTAGGTTTCATTACATACAGTCGAGAAGAACTACTGTATATAAGATCAGCGTCAACTCACCATCAGTATGACCAAGAATATGTTTTTCGCGACGCGGATCCTGTGTTCTGCCTTACAAACAGGACAACGGAATGGATCGCATGCAGCAACCCAAAAATTACGACTCCGAAAAAGAGGGAAACGAGGCGGTCTTCTGGTCAGACTACGGAGACGGGCACATCGTGCCCCACTTCCTAGCATTCTTCTTGCCTATGTCCAGTCTCTTGACAACAAGGTTGATGAAATCCGAGCAAGGGTAGCATTCCAGAGGGACATCAGAGACTGTAACGTTCTGTGCTTCACGGAAACATGGCTCACTGGAGAGACGCTATCCGAAGCAGTGCAGCCAATGGGTTTCTCCACGCATCGCGCTGACAGAAACAAACACCTTTCTGGTAAGAAGAGCGGTGGGGGTGTATGCCTTATGGCTAACGAGGCATGGTGCGATGAAAGAAACATACAGGAACTCAAATCCTTCTGTTCACCTGATTTAGAATTCCTCACAATCAAATGTAGACTGCATTATCTACCAAGAGAATTCTCTTCGATTATAATCACAGCCGTATATATCCCCCCCAAGCAGACACATCGATGGCTCTGAACTAACTTTATTTGACTCTTTGCAAACTGGAAACCATTTATCCGGAGGCTGCATTCATAGTTGCTGGGGATTTTAACAAGGCTAATCTGAAAACAAGACTCCCTAAATTTTATCAGCATATCGATTGCGCAACCAGGGGCGGAAAAACCTTGGATCACTGTTACTCTAACGTCCGCGACGCATATAAGGCCCTGCCCCGCCCCCCTTTCGGAAAAGCTGACCACGACTCCATTTTGCTGATACCTGCCTACAGACAAAAACTAAAAAAAGAAGCTCCCACGCTGAGGTCTGTCCAACGCTGGTCCGACCAAGCTGACTCCACACTCCAAGACTGCTTCCATCACGTGGACTGGGACATGTTTCGGATTGCGTCAGATAACAACATTGACGAATACGCTGATTCGGTGTGCGAGTTCATTGGAACTTGCGTTGAAGATGTCGTTCCCATAGCAACGATTAAAACATTCCCTAACCAGAAACCGTAGATTGATGGCAGCATTCGCGTGAAACTGAAAGCGCGAACCACTGCTTTCAATCAGGGCAAGGTGTCTGGTAACATGACTGAATACAAACAGTGCAGCTATTCCTTCCGTAAGGCTATCAAACAAGCTAAGCGTCAGTACAGAGACAAAGTAGAATCTCAATTCAACGGCTCAGACACAAGAGGCATGTGGCAGGGTCTACAGTCAATCACGGACTACAGGAAGAAATCCAGCCCAGTCACGGACCAGGATGTCTTGCGCCCAGGCAGACTAAATAACTTTTTTGCCCGCTTTGAGGACAATACAGTGCCACTGACACGGCCTGCAACGGAAACATGCGGTCTCTCCTTCACTGCAGCCGAGGTGAGTAAAACATTTAAACGTGTTAACCCTCGCAAGGCTGCAGGCCCAGACGGCATCCCCAGCCGCGCCCTCAGAGCATGCGCAGACCAGCTGGCTGGTGTGTTTACGGACATATTCAATCAATCCCTATACCAGTCTGCTGTTCCCACATGCTTCAAGAGGGCCACCATTGTTCCTGTTCCCAAGAAAGCTAAGGTAACTGAGCTAAACGACTACCGCCCCGTAGCACTCACTTCCGTCATCATGAAGTGCTTTGAGAGACTAGTCAAGGACCATATCACCTCCACCCTACCTGACACCCTAGACCCACTCCAATTTGCTTACCGCCCAAATAGGTCCACAGACGATGCAATCTCAACCACACTGCACACTGCCCTAACCCATCTGGACAAGAGGAATACCTATGTGAGAATGCTGTTCATCGACTACAGCTCGACATTCAACACCATAGTACCCTCCAAGCTCGTCATCAAGCTCGAGACCCTGGGTCTCGACCCCCTTGTGCAACTGGGTACTGGACTTCCTGACGGGCCGCCCCCAGGTGGTGAGGGTAGGTAACAACATCTCCACCCCTCTGATCCTCAACACTGGGGCCCCACAAGGGTGCGTTCTGAGCCCTCTCCTGTACTCCCTGTTCACCCACGACTGCGTGGCCATGCACGCCCCAACTCAATCATCAAGTTTGTGGACGACACAACAGTGGTAGGCTTGATTACCAACAACGACGAGACGGCCTACAGGGAGGAGGTGAGGGCCCTCGGAGTGTGGTGCCAGGAAAATAACCTCACACTCAACGTCAACAAAACTAAGGAGATGATTGTGGACTTCAGGAAACAGCAGAGTGAACACCCCCCTATCCACATCGATGGAACAGTAGTGGAGAGAGTTGCAAGTTTTAAGTTCCTCGGCATACACATCACAGACAAACTGAATTGGTCCACTCACACAGACAGCATCGTGAAGAAGGCGCAGCAGCGCCTCTTCAACCTCAGGAGGCTGAAGAAATTTGGCTTGTCACCAAAAGCACTCACAAACTTCTACAGATGCACAATCGAGAGCATCCTGGCGGGCTGTATCACCGCCTGGTACGGAAACTGCTCCGCCCTCAACCGTAAGGCTCTCCAGAGGGTAGTGAGGTCTGCACAACGCATCACCGGGGCAAACTACCTGCCCTCCAGGACACCTACACCACCCGATGTTACAGGAAGGCCATAAAGATCATCAAGGACATCAACCACCCGAGCCACTGCCTGTTCACCCCGCTATCATCCAGAAGGCGAGGTCAGTACAGGTGCATCAAAGCTGGGACCGAGAGACTGAAAAACAGCTTCTATCTCAAGGCCATCAGACTGTTAAACAGTCACCACTAACATTGAGTGGCTGCTGCCAACACACTGACACTGACTCAACTCCAGCCACTTTAATAATGGGAATTGATGGGAAATGATGTAAATATATCACTAGCCACTTTAAACAATGCTACCTTATATAATGTTACTTACCCTACATTATTCATCTCATATGCATACGTATATACTGTACTCTATATCATTGACTGCGTCCTTGTGTAATACATGTACCACTAGCCACTTTAACTATGCCACTTTGTTTACATACTCATTTCATATGTATATACTGTACTCGATACCATCTACTGTATCTTGCCTATGCTGCTCTGTACCATCACTCATTCATATATCCTTATGTACATATTCTTTATCCCCTTACACTGTGTATAAGACAATAGTTTAGGAATTGTTAGTTAGATTACTTGTTGGTTATTACTGCATTGTCGGAACTAGAAGCACAAGCATTTCGCTACACTCGCATTAACATCTGCTAACCATGTGTATGTGACAAATAAAATTTGATTTGATTTGGTGGCACCAGACAGGGTCCTTTAGTTGTGGGATTAAACGTGAGGCCTCAGATTTACAGATCAGTGATTGTACAGTGATTATTTCAATCAGGTGTTAACGCTGGGTTGGGACAACCTTTCACACACTCCTGCTCTTTGGGACTTACAATGACTGAAATATACCAAAGCAGGAGAATAGTCTTCAGGCTAAAACAGCTTACCTAATTGAGAGGTTGGCTTGTGAGTGCCACTTTCAAAATTACTGGCTGAAATTATACAGAACAGTTCTAGCATCACTTTAAAATAGATTATTAATATTCGGATTCAATGTTAATCATTGTCCTGCAATATATGCAGGACATTTATTGAAGTATTTTCTGTGCTAGACATAAGGCATAATGTTTGTGTTATATATCTTGTTTTATGTTCTGAATCTAGAAAAACATGCCAGAATGCTGATGAAATTGCCCCCCCTGGAGTATTATACAGTGGCATAAAACAAAATACATTTGAATAAAATATTTGAATAATGTAATATTGGAATGAAACAATCAAGGCCTTTAAACACTTGTTGGACAATGAAGATAAAATGCCTTTTATGGTGTCTGACGGCGTTGACATGAATACAGTTAAATGCATTTAATGAAAAAAGCTTTTAATTAGTTTGTTCCATTACATGGGATAATAGCTGATACTTTGGTATGTAATAATATTTATTTCAACAACAACAAAAAAATCAATATTGTTTAATATTAAGAAAAAACGGAAAGAAATGGTCCCATCTTTCAAGAATTCCTGAGCCTCACTTTGGTCCTTGTACTTGTCTTGCTTGCTTCTAGAATGGCGACTACAACAAACCTATTCCGGCTCAATTCTCGGAGCATCTAAACCATGGCGTGTCTGCCGGCGTGCCCTTGCCTGAGACACCAAAGACGCTGCAGTGGGTCAACTGTCAGATGCTGTTGTGCAAAAAATGCAACAACAACCAGTCCGTCAAGATCAAGCAGTTGGCCTCATTCATCCCAAGGGAAGATGTATGTATTATTATTTTTTTTACTGTTTGATTTGTGGAAAACTGCAGTGTGTGTGATCCACGGTGAGTTTGTATAAAACCAATGTGGTCAATACAAAAACAACAATTCATTTTTGGTTTTCCTACCCTAGGAGAACTATGATGAGGAGATTGAGGTGTACAAGCACCACGTGGAGCAGACCTACAAGTTGTGCAGACCCTGTCAGACGGCCGTGGAGTACTACATCAAGCACCAGAACCGCCAGCTCCGGGCTGTGCTCTTCAGCCACCAGCTCAGACGCAGCAGAGACTGTGACAAAGCATTCGTAAAGGTTACTTTCAATGGAAATAAGTCCATCTGATAAGACTGAGCAAGCATCAGCACTATACTTATAGTAGAAAATGATCTTCTAAGAAATAGAAATGCGTTTACCACTGTCAGGTCTTTCGATGAGTTTCAGCAAGAAATGATTTAAGTGGATAAATTGAATACTCCGCAGAAATAGGTGTGCACATTTTATTAACCTTAACAAGGGGTCTAGATGTGGCAGTATAAGAATTTGCATCTATCCTTACACTCAACTTTGTTTTCACAGAGCTCCTACTCCTTCAGCACACCAGTTGGAGTGATATTGCTTCGTGTCATGGCGTTCTTCACCTGTGCCTTCCTAGTTGCAACAGCATTGTATGGCTCTGGGGACCAAACTGCATCCGCTGGTGCACCCCAAACACTAAGCGGGGGGATCATCCCTACAAAGCCTGCTCCCTCCAACAAATCCACTCCCCAAAACGGTAGCAGCGAGGCTGGACAGGTGTTGCAAGACCTGCTAGAGCTGCTTCCAGAGGAGGCCGTAGAGAATGCAAAGCTTGTCTGGCAGTATGGAAGGAACCATCAGATGGCTGTGGTCTCCATTGGCCTGCTGACCTGTATCACTGGTGTCTGTCTAGGAGGACCTGTCAGGTAATTCATTCTTCTTAGCTCATAGTTTCTATGACAAAGAATTCCGGGTATGCACTGGTGCCTGAAACTGGTGTTTTGTCTATTTAAATTTAAATGATCTTTGTGAATTTTGACCTTTTGGGCATTAAGAGAAGGTTGAAGAGGGCCTGAAAAGTGCCTTTAAAAAAATCCAGATAGTAGTTATATACTTTGTTCCTGGTTTTTTCAGATTGAGGCGAATTGATGCTGTGGCCTCTGTCCTGTGGTTCCTGGTCTTGTGCCTGTACTTGGTGGAGAGATACCTGAAAGCTGATGTCTCAAGCTGGCTGGATGCAGTCAAACTCGGAACGACCTCCTTATGTTGCCTGGTTGGCTTTGCCGCTGCTGTGGCAACACGCAAATCCATGGGCCCGAGAAGAGCGAGAGGTCGAAGGTCAGAATCTGAACAGTGACACTTAAATGTACTTATAAGACCCACCGAATACACTAGGACACACTTGTGAACACATAGGATATGTTTCTATAACGCATATGACTTTCCCGCCCTTTCTCATCTTTCCTTTGCTGATATTAACCAACTAATTGATGCACTCATGTTAGCCTAATCTGAAGATTTCTTACTTGGCATTGGTTGTCGAATGCAGCTTTCTGATTTATCCTGTTGATTTGAAAAGTAATTTTACCAACAACCCTATCTAAACTACACAGGGACTCCCATTAAGCATGGAGCATAGCTACCACTTAAATTGTAGCTATATTTTTGGACTTTTGAAAGAAAATGGAAAAAAAAAATATATATATATATATATATATTTCTCTTAGAAAATCAAAATAAATTGTCTGTGTAACAGATATGAACAGATCGAGGTGCTGCCCTTTTCTTTGACATTAGCATTGCTCAAGCCTCAATCTTGTTTTTAAAACCCTGATGGCTAATACAACATTTTGACTGGGCAAAACCATGCCTATCAAATCTAATCAAAGGCCTAAGAATGAGTCATTTTATTTCAAAACCTGATTATTGTGACGAATCCTGGGGTAGTGATTGTAGTGGGATTATGATTTTAATCTGAATGTTCTACAACACTTGCTAGCCGGCGAAGTAGTTTGACAATATCGTCCGATGCCTCCCATTGTGTGCTGAACGTTGGGTATTTGGTGGACAAACCTTTTTGGAAGGAGAGAGTCTGGGGACAGGCTTTGGCAGAGGACTAGTTAGTTTAGATTGGGGGGAAAAAACCTGTTCCCAGAATCAAATTGTGTAGCTGGCCAGCATGCACACAATATTTGTGTTCTAGTTGCTGAGATTATACAAAACCCAGGATTGTTTGCCGTCCAGTACACTTTGCTCACTGCCTGGGCTACACTACGCATGTCAAATGGAGCCCATAGTCTTTTGGCCAAGTCCCATGTGAGGGTTTCTCTTTGAAGTTATTGTATTTTTCCCATGCACCTGCAACAAGATATCTCACATGTGATTTTTAATGTTTAATGCCCATGCCCTACACAAGTGTCAAGTCCAGTTGTGCTGAATTCAGTAATTCATCCCAACAAGTTTTGCACTGTAAAAACAGTATGGTTTGTTTGACCTAGCCTATTTCACAATAATGATGGAAATCTAGCCGCTGTGATAAGCTTGGGTGACAAGGTGTCTCATTGTTAAACCGCTAGGCTAAATATTGTTACAGCACTGCTTTTTTACCTAAAATATGTTACCCTTTTGTTTTGCAACTATAAAGACCACACTAATATAATGGTGTTGGTTTGCGTTCCTGGCACACTGAATTTATTCTTGAAGTTTTGAATTAAACCATAGTTGGGTAGGTGTTGTGAAGAAAGGTTTTGTTGACACATCTTTACCAATATACCAAAAAGACTGACTACTCTTGGTATTGAAACTCAAAAGTGTCACTGCTTTTGACATTTATTTCTCTACTGTTGTGTAGCACAGGTCTTTCCTAGTTGTATATGGGGCGGCAGGGTAGCCTAGTGGTTAGAGCGTTGGACTAGTAACCGGAAGGTTGCAAGTTCAAATCCCCGAGCTGACAAGGTACAAATCTGTCGTTCTGCCCCTGAACAGGCAGTTAAACCCACTGTTCCTAGGCTGTCATTGAAAGTAAGAATTTGTTCTTAACTGACTTGCCTAGTAAAATAAAGGTTAAATAAATAAAGACAAACAAGCTTAAGATTAAGTGAAAGCTGTATACAGTTCACACGTAGTTTCCCCAGGTACAAGGTGCTCTCCTGAATGTTATTTTGTTATTTTTCTGTGTACACAACAGTATATATTTTTTTATCCCCCAGAATGGTACATTTTTGTGGCAGTCTTTAGAGGACATTTGAGATGCCAATACTCCCTAACTTTCTGTCTTTGCATGTTAGGTTCTGATGTATCCTCTTGTAAAGCATATGCTAATCCATATTTTAGAGAAAGTAATAGGCCTAACTATACTGCCATCTGCCTCCACTTTACCTTCCTAATTTTGTGTTTGTCCACAGCACCATATTTACAATATGTAGTCTATTAAAATCCACTGACAGCGCCCCAGTCCTCAAGCATGCACTAATATTGGGTTTGATGATATTTTGTTTAATGTAGCTTTTGAAGGTGATGTAAAATTAGACAGGAATGCTACGCATAACATGCTATAACTATTAATGTGTATCTTCTTTTTTTTGAGTGAAAATAACTTTATTTAAATGATAGATGTGAAGAACGACTGTAGATTGTACTCGAGAGTAACATTACTGCACCAACTCATAACTTGTATGTTGTATTCTCAACTTTTTGGTTTATGTACCAAGTCCAGCATCTGTAACCAGGTTTCCATCTAACCATTTCCTTGGAGGAAGTTCCTGGCGCATGAAAAAAGTCACAACCGGGCTGATGGAAACAGTAAATTCCGGTACTATTTTATAAATGTCGACAGACTATTTGTTCGTTTGGTCAAATAAATTATGAGAGTAATGACGGTGGAAACGCCTTTGTACAAATATTGATATAAAACGCATCATATTGAATATGAACTTGGAGTTACGCGACGTGTTGTCCTCACACCACGACTCGGGGAAAGCATGCCGTTTATTAGGCTCTGATGAAAATTGTGCATGGTGATGAGCTTCTCCTTTCCAATAAATATCGAGGGTGTTATTCTGGTGACATAATCATCGATGCTTGGCTGCCGTTTTGACAAATAATCTGTCTCTTATCCATAATAATCTCATATAGGTAGCCTAACAGCACTGAATCTGCCAGCTGTTGGCAAGATTGCATGTGTCAAGACCATAGTGGTCAAATTTGCTATTTAATGCAACAGTTTTTGACGAAACCATCAGAGTTGAAAATGTGATGGAATTTAACCGCAAAAGTTAATTTTGTGCAGTAAGTCAGTTTGATGGAAACACGGGCATATTGTTTTATGCAGATTTTAGAATATCATTAAATCTTTCGCTAATTGGCTGGAAACCTATCTTGAGACAATACCCACAGTCGGTTGTGAAAATCTGGATTTCTGTGATACAGATGCTGTCCAATTATTGTTACATTGCTTTGACAGTTTTCAGTCTGCAAACACATTATGAGTATGTTGCTAATATTTATGTAATATGCATTACAATGGCAAATGTATTTAACGGGTTCTAGCACATTTCCCTCTGTTAGTAGTTTGGCATTTGCCTCTAAAACTGTACTTGACTCTTCATGTTTTTCATCATATGAATATTGTTTATCTCAACTAATGTTTTTAGCAAACATATGCCTAACCTTATTCTTTTAACTGTGTTGTGAGCATACGTCTCTTAGTGTCACTTGTGTATGTTATGTATGTTTCTATTCACCATAGTAACAAGGGATTACTTGATAGTTATTTTAGTTTATGCCAAATTGGCGACTGTAGGTTATGAAACTTAAAACTATTTGTGCTTATTATTTATGTGTGCAGCTAACAATGTGATAGTAAGAACCAATTAGTTGTGAATCTAGTGCATTTTTTTGCTTACCTTTTTATACTGTGTATGTGTTGCAGTGCTTAAACACTAAAAGATTCAGTACCCTGAAGGGAGATTGAAGTGTTCCCCATTTTCCCCAAGATTAAAACGATTGTTCAGACAAATTACAAAATAAGTAATCCATTTGTTTCCTTACCTCTCCTTGTCCAAAGACTGCTTTACAGGTAAGGAAACAAAAATATAAATATGACATTTGGCTGAACTATCCCTTTTAATACACCAAATAATTTATGGTACTTTATCTTATCATTAATATGAGTATGGAAGGATTAATGCGTATTCCAAAACATACAATATAAGCTTTCATGTAATATCCAATGCCCATTTATGTGAATTTCCTATATTTTTGGTAAAGCAACTATTTAAGCTATTCCGTCCATTCTAAAAAATACACTGCAGCATATTCCAACTGAAACACGTTCTCTTGGGTACTGCATCTTGAATATTGTAGGTTGTCACTACCCTTCATATAGCCTATTGGGTTAATTTTGTATTAGTAAACGATGTATGCTGGATCACTGTAAATCAAATTAAATAAATTACTGAAATGTTATGCCTTTTCTATTTATCCCATTCTTTTGTGAGAAAAAATGCCTGACCTGTTCTTAACCCTTACCTTAAAAACATGTTATAGCTCAGACGCACCTAAAGAGAAACAGCTAAAAGTAGCAAGTAGGTATTGTGTGTTTGCAATCACCTGCACATAGTGGTCACTGACAAACGGTGGACATTCAACAGGTGCAATTGTCAGAAAAGGATGTCTGATGTTCCAGTCACTGTTAATCCTGTGTTTTGACCTTTACAAAATACATTTCTGTGGTTTTCACCTTAACTAGTATAGTCTAGCCTACTTTTTTAATGTGCTTAGGAAGGGAGCACTACATTCTGTCAGCGCCAAGTAGCCTAGATTTGAAGGGGGTATAGTGTACTGCAGTGTTTCCCAAACTGTCCTCAGGACCCCAAGGGGTGCACGTTTTGTTTTTTGCCCTAGCACTACACAGCTGATTCAAATAATGAACTAATCATTAAGCTTTGATCAGCTGTGTAGTGTTCGGTCAAAAACCAAAACATGCACTCCTTGGGGTCCCGAGGACCGAGTTTGGGAAACGCTGGTGTACTGTGTCATATAACATTATTTCGATCTATTTATAAACTGGGTGGTTCGTGCCCTGAATGCTGATTTGGCTGACAGCCGTGGTATATCAGACTGTATACCACGGGTATGACAAAACCCTTAGCCATGGTATATTGGCCATATACCACGCCTCGTGCCTTATTGCTTAAATAAATGTTGTGTGTACTGAATGTAAGTAAGCTACTAAATGGACGTGACAGTTGTGTGTGTACTCCTGACTAAAAACTTTTATGAATTGTTCTGTATTTGCCACTAGCCCACTAGTATAACAGGCACTGTCAGCTGGTTCATGTTTGTCAGACAGCTGGGATAGACTGTCAATGGCTCCCATTTACATATAGCCTCATCACTATACACAGTATCCCGTGTCTAACATTCACTGCTGGATAGAAGGGTTGTTTGATCCTGTCTGACCATTGCCTTAATGTACACTTGAATAAGTATTGGCAGGGTGGATTGGGGTATACTCTGGGTCACCAAGACAAAGGGTTACTGTCATCGACCTCGACCAGGATTTAATAGGTCGACCTTCATTAATGATGTTGAGTTGCCCTTACTAAGGGGCAATCTGCAGTTAACACAACAGTGGTCATCCTGCAAATGTTTTGGTTAACAGCTGAGGGTTGGGGCTGGAGAAATATAACCACTCAAATTCATAAACAAAGCTATGGATGCAATGTCTAACTTTAATCCACTGTTAAATACAATGTGATCCTTCTCAATTTGTTTCTCCCCCCCCACCTTTTTATAATTTATGTACAGGGGGCAATGCAGGTATCATTGTAGCTCATTTTCAATTGTCTGTTTTGCGGAAATTGTTTGCGCTAACCTTCAATTTGACTAGTTGGACCTTTACAAATACAATTATTAATATTACATCTGTAAAGTAATTAGAAAATATTATTTTACAGATGTAATATTAATTGTATTTGCAAAGCACATTTCTAGCACAATAGATTTCACAGTATTAAAAATGTCTAATGGCACAAGGCTGCCATTTTTATATCGACATGAAGTCATTTTTGGGTAACAATTAAGTACCTTAACGTAATACATTTACAATAGATAGGGTCAAAGAGCTTTGTAGCTAAAAGATTCTCAAGCAACAATTCTGCTAGGACTGTCTGGGAGTGGACTGAGTGGAGAGTTGAAAACTAGCTATTATTGGCAGAGGTGTGGAACTCTTGGTCTATTAACCAATGTACCACATGGTGATGTCACCATGTTGATTAGAAGGTCCTATGTAGTTGCTGGTGGAAAATATAATCTATCAGGAAATAACACTGATCACATGTTTTCACACTTTCAGTGTTCGTTTCATCAGTTGCACAATATGATATAAAAACGGAATTTTCACTGAACTGGGCCTTTTAATAAATATTTGTCTGGAGGGCAATACAGAGAATTTGATATGGAATTGTCACCCCTATTGTTAACAATATTGGCCATGTTAAAATCCCCCAAACCACCTCTACCTGCAAAGTCTCTTCTCCATTTTGATTAATGTATTTACAAAAAACGGAAGGAAAACCCTGTTACTGATTTTCAATTCGCATAGCTATCTGCAGAGGTGTCGAGTTCAGTGGTGGATCGATTGTGCTCTTCTTCTGTTGCAGGTACCTTTCCGGTAGCTCTGTGGACTCGCTGTATGGTGGCCAGGCTCCCCTGCTCTCTCCCATCTCCCCTGGCTCCTCCTCTACCTTCATCCCCACTCCACCCCCAAACCTCTCCCAGCTCATCAATCGACAGAAGAGCCCCCGAGAACGCAAAGCCTCTCCCTCTTCCCTGCCCGGTCGCCTCAACCGAGCCCTGTACCTCGGCACCATCCCATCCCTCGCCAGAACAGGTAAGATGGCTGGCGCCTTAGGTTGTCTTTCGGGTTCTGTACATGACTGTTCTGCCTTTCATTCTATGCACTGTGATTCAGCGCCACCCGGTGTTCATATTTTTAATTGTGTAGCTTCCACTTCTATGGTACTTTCTTGGCTGACTATCAAATTAGTTATACCATAAAGAGGACAGTACAATGACATAAGGCAGTAACAGGGTTAAGTGGCGCGGTTATTACATGCCTCACAACATTGGTAACTAGCTAGTAGAATTCTAAAACATGCCTACAGAGATCATTGAATGACTTACATTATTTTGTATGCCTGTTGCATGGAGGTTTATTTGACCGGGAAATGTTCTAATTCAGGGTTTCCCAAACTCGGTCCTGGATCCCTCCCCTGGGCGCACGTTTTGGTTTTTGCTCTAGCATTACAAAGCTGATTCAAATAGTCAAAGCTTGATGATGAGTTGGTTATTTGAATCAGCTGTGTAAGTGCTAGAGCAAAAACCAAAACGTGCACCCAGGGGTAGCCCTCAGGACCAAGTTCGGGAAACCCTGTTCTAATTGATAGTGTGCTCATCATGTATTTTAGATTCCGGCTACCTGTTCAGTGGAAGTAGGCCACCTTCACAGTGCAAAGACTCCCCACCTTCAGGTAACATTGAGCAGTAGATAAATGTTGCAATTTAAATGATCTACAACACTCCCTGTTTTTTCAGTTTTTTTTCTTGCAGTAGAACAATTTAAGGTAACCTTTTCTTGCACAGAGACCCCCACCCAGGCAAACCGTTGACCCATATGTTAGCAAAAAGGTTTTGTCTTATCAGGTGAAAGATAATGGCAAGAAGAAGTAATAACCATTTTAAAATAATAGATTTGGCAGATCGTTTTTTATTTTGACCCCACATTATAATTGGAAGAAGTTTCAACTTTAACACACCTTTCTAACTAATAGGCTTACTCTAAACACATTTTTGGTAATATCAGCTGTGTAAACAACGGTGAGCAATGTGTTAGCCAAAATTGAATGTCTTAAATCAAGAAAGATTACCAGCAGCCAGTAGCACTTGCTGTGACTGGTACTCACAGGTGCTTTTTCAAAGCATATGTAAAGCCTTGTTCACAATGGAAGTTTGAAGTGACTCAAATCCTATTTATTTGCAATTTTGTATTTGTCCTCAAGTGATGTTTAGACTGTTATTCAACATATCTTGTTGCTTTCTCGCTACTCTGTTGACCGATTGACTAGAACACGTGGGAGCTAACTAGCTTGTTAATTGTTTTCAAACAAATGAGTGAATGTGCTAGAGCGCGAAACAGCTAGCTAGTTGACTGCTGTGACTAGCCAAAAAGGACTCATTTTGAAAGTTTGATCATGTTATCCTTTGAGGATTTATGTGTTCTTACCCTATGATTTGAACATTCAAAGCAACTGGGAAACGGTCCATGGCAGGCACTGCTGTCAACTTAGCTTGCTACATAACGTCTGAGTGATAGGAAGCACAAGCACCACCACCGATCAGCCTATACCACTGCACACACACCCGTCATTACTATGACAACTAGCATAGCCTTGTCAGCAAATGACTGATGTCTGTACACACACACATACGATTCGGTCACTTGTAACTTGCTGTCTGGACGGTCAGTGGTCGAAAACGGATTCGAATAACAAAACTAATTTGAGCATAAAGGCCTGTAGTGTGCGCAAGGTAGTTGACACCAAATAATATATTATATTTTCTATTGTAAGCATGGAATTTTCTGTTGTTGCTAGCGATATTTATAAAAACATTTCAACAAATATTTGTTCCTTTTTTTGTTATACATATATATCTCGTGGAACCCCCTGCTTTAGCATCTTTTTGATCTTCTCGCACAACATTCGATGTAACATATTAAAATCTGCTATTAATAACATGGAACAGGTTAATGAGTTTTGCCGTTGTTGCATAGATTTGACTAAAACAACTTCCACCTTTTGTCTTTCGGAGCAGATTATTTTTCCCTGAAGTCTGGGAGCCGTCCGTCATCCCCAGGCCCCTCCCCGACCCCCTCGGTTGCTGGCTCAGTCACGTCCAGCTCCAGCTCTCGCCACCGCCGCCCCCTCATCAGCCCGGCAAGACTCAACATCAGTGGACAGAAACTCCGCCTCTTCTCATCTGACACAGAGCATCAGCCCCCACCCACCCCGACCCCGCCACACCACTTCTCAGCAGAGCCCGCCCCTTTTCACAGTGGAAGCTTCCACCTGCCAGACGTATCCCCATACCACAGTAGTAATGGTACGAACCACTGGGTGTAGATATGCGTTTATGAATGTATTTTTTAAAGCATGATTATGTGTGGTTGTATTCAAAGATCGTACACGAAATGTGATATTTCAAGTTTTATTAAATCAAATCAAATCAAATTTTTATTCATATGTGTAGGATACACGTGGTATACACCATCCAATGAAATGCTTTCTTGCTGTTTCCTTCTTGCCAATGCAACAACAATAAGAAATTATAAAAAATAAGAAAACAAACAAAGTAAATGGCTCAGTAGTATAGAATAAACATTTTAACAAAAGTATAATAAAGGTAACATTTATATGCTAATATTTACATGTTACATGTTTTGGAGAAGGAGACAGGATTGCACCGATTCTCAAGATTTTTATGCTTTATGTTAATTACTGGTGTTAGCATCTATCCATTTCATCTCTTTTTAGTCTTATGTGTTCATCGATGACTCACATAACATAGTCCGATATCATAGCTGTGAGAAAGGACTGACTTCGGGTGTATGTGTGTTTGACTGACGCATGGCTCCACTGCGGTGTGATTCCAGACTTGAGCTCCTTGCTGAAGGAGGGCAGTGTAATCTCAGAGGAGCGTGAGAAGAGACGGGGCAGCTCCTCGGGCTCCTCAGCCTGTATGGTGGACACCACAACAGGAGGCATGGACAACACCCCCGGGTGGAAAGGTGAGCACTGATATTGAGTAATGATCTAATAGAGAGAAATCTAATAATCAGATCTAACCAAAGACATTGTCATTATTTAATTGCTTGGTTGGTTATGGATGATGGTTGACAAATATAAGAAAGATTGGCAGGAAATGTACCCAATCTACATTTCAATGAAATCAGACATATAAAATAAAGGTGATTCGGAACCAAGGTATTGTGACGAGTAACCTTGCCTGATAGGCCTGCCTTCCTAGTTACCTGAGAAAATGCCTAGGCTTTAGCTCAGTGATAACACACTTGTGTCACACAGGCAACCCAGGTTTGAGCCCAGGTCGGTCACACTGACATTTGTTTTCTCTGTTGTGGTTTGCAGGTCTTTTGGGTCGCTCTCTTTGGCCGGGCATCCTCCTAGCGAGCCTGAGCGCCAACTTGTTCTTCACCTCCCTCTACCTGTATCGCAACTGGTGAGACACACCTCAGTCCTTCACAACCTGTATAAAAATAAATAATGTTGCATAAATAATATGCCCCCAACAATTTAATGGGAGTATGATATGTGCAAGTTAATAAGCTGTGGACATAATATGTTTATTAAGTAGACATGTTCATCAGTGTTTTAAGATCAGAATTCCAGTGGGCATCCCTCTGTAGCAGTAGGGTCTCGATGTTACCTCGTCCTTGTTAAAGTAAGCTGCTCGATATGATGTATTTGAGGAAGGCGATAGGATGTTTAGCTTCAACAAAGTGAACTGCTACAGGGTAGCCAGTGTTCTTACCTGATTGAGCTGCTGCGGTGTTCAGGTATTTGTTTTTAATTGTCTGCAGGAACAACATTTGTTAGTCCCATTTGGGAAGGATTATTTTGTCCAACTGAAGCCTTCCCACACGAACAGGGGAGGAGATGACAGCACTAACAAACTTTTCAGCCTGCATGTGGGTGAAAAATGTTTTTGCAGTGCTGTTGCATTGTCTGCAGGAACAACATTTGAATTTCCCATTTGGAATGGGTGCCAAGAATGTTTGCGTGACGGGGGGGGGGGGTGACATCACTCGACATGGTCCTAAGACAGACAGCATTACAGGGTGAGTCATCCTTCCCCTCTCTGGCTATTTGTGTTCGCAGCTCAGCCAAAGACACTCGCAAATGCATCTTGCCAAATGTCCAAGCTAGGGCTGGGAATTGCCAGGGACCTCAAGATACGATATTATCGGTGCTGATATGTATTGCGACTCTCTCAATTATATATATGTATTGCGAGTCGACGTTCCAAACATATTGCTCAACATGTCTGCTGCAGAGGGATATGAGCCATGAGAAACGGAGTTCTGATCAGTCATGGAAATAAAAGTGCTGAAAACATGTTGGTTCACCATTTAAAAAGATTAATAACAAGCTAGAGAAGTTGAAATAATGTTAATAATATATACATTTTAAAATTGATACTTGGAGTCATAGAATAAGTACAATATCATCAAAAGTAGTATTGCGATACGACTGTATCGATTTTTACCCCAACCCAATATATTTTCGTCAGGACTTAGGCTATGCATAGACAGTGCAATCTTACTTTACACAACACTGACTGAAACGTTCTCTCTTGTCCCTGAAATATGACCTGACCTAGTAATGTAATATTTAAGCTAGTTCCTGCTGGTATAAATATCTGACTCCTTAAAATATATCAACTTGAACAACTGAGCATGTTAAAGTAACTCTTAAATTGACAAAAGTTACAATTGCTTGGTACTGTTGTATTTATTTAGGGAATTATAATGATTATTTTTTTACACCTTGGTCATGCTGTGAAATGTGCAATAGACATGTATTGTTGATACAAGCATGTTACACACGTCTCATTTTTGTTTCCGAAAATGTCAGACTGGGTCTGAATGGTGATGGGATCGGTTTTTTGAGAAATGTGAGATGTGTTCACTGAAGGACTCGGCCTATATATCTTAATGATAACTCTTTGGAATAACGAATGGAAAATGTTCATATTTTCTTTCCACTGTGAGCCAATTTGGGCTGGGGTGATACAGTACACAGTTTGATAAGGACGTATGATATCTATACCATTGGATTGCGGCGGCGTAGATTTTCTATAAAGACAATGTCCACTTGCTTTATATCTTTATACTACGAATGAGCACACTTGATTTGTAGGTTCTTCTTAGGTTATTTTGTATTAATATGATTTAGAGCTTGATTGACTCTCCTTTAAGAGTACAGCATGCATAAACACTACCTTGACTTTCAAATCATAACTATTGTAATTAAGGACTAATAAGTGTGTCCATGCTGTGTGATGAATGGTTCTGTGTTTGGCAATGAATGTTTTATAGTTGTGCAGATCACAATGGGTTGGTACTTACTTGCTTAACTTTTTTTTTTTTTTTCTTGTTCATTCTCCGTAACTGAATTGTGTTATCTTGACTGTAGAAAAACACTTTCTGAAAAAACAAATACACGTCTGGCTAACTGCATTGCATTGTAAGTTTGTAGGTAAAAGTGTTTATCATGTAATATACTGTATAATGTCATTTGTGTTCTGTGATAAAGCCATAGTCTAAAATTAAAGCATTTGGAGTGCTTGTTTGGACTGAATAACTCAGAAAAGTGCTCGTCCTGCTCTCATATATAAACCAAAAGCACTGATATTGATATAATTGTAAGAATATATATTTTTGTCAGAAAAATAGTTTACATGATTGAGATGTCTAGTCCTTACAAAGACTTATTCTGCCTCCAAGCTAAAGGATGTTGACATGTCATGAACACCTCATCTTGGAATTGTGGTTGCACTCAATGTTTAATTTAATGACATTGAATAATGTTACTATTTGTATAGCATAAAAGTTATTCGTCTAAAATGACAAACATGTACAATTGTAAATACTATATCATCTGTTCCTTGTTATTTTAGTCTGTCAAGTTGATTAATATTTGCCCTTTTTTCCTGTTCTTAGTTTAGAAGGAACTATGGACTAATATTCAATTATCTTACATCTTAAGGTATAACTTTAACTTTCTAATGTGTTTGATTTTACAGTGTGAAAGTAACAATGCAATGTCTGGTTGAATTTTCACTTAGTTATCTATTGTCAGTATTAGGAATCAACACATCAATCTGTGTGACTTGTTTTGCTGTTATGCCTAGGATTTCTGTACTTCAATAAATGATTTGTCTAATAAAATGTTGACTTGGTGTGCTTTGTTGACCCATTTACAGAAATCCATGTTTTAGGATGAAGTCAATGAAAAAGCGAATCAGCTCAATTTACTGAAATTGAATATCAATTGTAATTTAATTAGGAAGCTTGATACCGCTTTCTAATCTTCCGCAAGTGCTCCCCCATGTGGTAGAAAAAGCACCTCACAATAGTGCTCCAGAATGACTTACCATTGCTCTTGCCTAATTAGGTCTGCATTTGCTTGTTGCTTAGCTGAGTTTTAATGTGGTGTATATCAATTCATATATATCAATCTGTATTTCTGCTTGACAACTTTCTTACAATTGTTTTCATGTTGTCCGATAATCAGCCAAAGGAATATCAAGTCTGTTGGAGGAAATAGATTTTGTGCTTCTGTTCAACTCATGAAATTAGCTTTGTAGTTTCATTATAATCATCTCCAAGACATTAGATGTGTACAATGCATTTTCTATGTTCAGTGAATTATGAGTAGGTTTGGAATTATGTGTATGAAGAAATATACACTCCCCTCATTTACTTGGGACAGTGAAGCTGAAGCTCCTAATTTGGCTCTATACTACAGCATTTTGGATTTGAGATCTTAAGTGGGTGATTCTATGAAAAAATAGAACCAAAAATAACATTTTTGGGATCTTATCATTTAATCCACAGAAGGGTCCTTTGGAGGAAGGAATGTTTACATATATTTGACATTTTAAAGTATGACTGAGAAATAATTAGTTGGCATATGACATTTTGGGCTTACCCGGGCCTCTCATAACTTCATGTTTAATCTGTAGGTGCTATAAAGCAGACCTTGGTGTAATATGAAGCTTTATTGCTTGCTCTGTAATATTAGTATTTTGATGTCAATGACACATTAATTTATGAATATTGAAAAATATAGACACAAATATTGAAAATATAACATATTTGACTAATTGTTAAATATTGCTGAACATAATATACTCTACGGGTATATCAAAGATCCAGAGTGGGATCTCTGCTACTTGTAGAATTCTGATCCAATTTGTAAGCATTTAAAACGGAGTGGATGTGAAAATGGATTCAAAATAGTCGCCTTGATTTGCAGGGCTGTGATTGGTTACATTGCCTACTATGCCAATTTCTATATGTTAAATGGGCCATATCTTTAAAACTAGCAGAGATCCCACTCTGGAACTTTGATATGCACATAGAGTATATTATGTTGAACAATCTATATATAAACATTTGCCAAATCATCTAATTGTGTATACTAAGACATTTCTGAAATGTGATTTAATGAATGAATTTTGAATAACGAGAGGCATAAATATCATGCCCCCAACATGCTAAACTCCCATGTTATTGTAATGGTGACAGGTTTGCATTTTTTGGGGGGGGGGGATTATATTTATGCCTCTTTTTCACTCATCATTATTCAGGATTCATTCATGATCATCTATAATCTGGTAGCATCCACATTAATGGAGAAGTGTTCAGGAACATACTTATTTACAATAGAAGTGACTTCATTCATTTGTATTGGGCACATAAGGGGTCTTTCTAAAGATATTAGGGCCTGTGTGTGTCATTGGGATCAAAATTAAAACAAAAATTCAAATTTCATGCAGTTCCACATGTTAAGGAATAATAGTGAATATATCCAAATTGACCCGTAACTCCTATACAACGACATACAGTGCATTCGGAAAGTATTCAGACCCTTTGACTTTTTCCACGTTATGTTACAGCCTAATTCTAAAATGTATTAAATATATTTTTTTCCCCCTTATTAATCTAAATACAATACCTCATAATGACAAAGCAAAAAAACATTTTTTTCCCGAATTGTTTGCAAATTTATTTAAAAAAAATAAACTATCACATTTTCTTAAGTATTCAGCACCTTTTGCAGCGAATACAGCCTTGAGTCTTGGGTATGACGTAACAAGCTTGGCACACCTGTATTTGGGGAGTTTATCCCATTCTTCAATGGAGATCCTCTCAAACGCTGTCAGGTTTCAACAAGAATCTCTGTACTTTGCTCCGTTCATCTTTCATCGATCCTGACTAGTCTCCCAGTCCCTGCCTCTGAAAAACATCCCCCCACCATGATGCTTCCACTACAATGCGTCACCGTAGGGATGGTTCCAGGTTTCTTCCAGACGTGACACTTAGCATTCAGGCCAAAGAGTTCAATCTTGGTTTCATCAGACCAGAGAATCTTCTTTCTCATGGTCTGAGAGTCCTTCAGATGCCCTTTGCAAACTCCAAGTGGGCTGTCGTGCCATTTTTACTGAGGAGTGGCTTCCGTCTGGCCACTCTACCATAAAGGCCTGCTTGGTGGAGTGCAGCAGCGGTGGTTGTCCTTCTGAAAGGTTCTCCCATCTCCACAGAGGAACTCTGGAGCTCTGTCAGTGTGACCAGATTCTTGGTCACCTCCCTGACCAAGGACCTTCTCCCCTGATTGCTCAGTTTAGCCTGTTGGCCAGCTGTAGGGAAGAATCTTGGTGGTTCCAAACTTATTCCATTTAAGAATGATGGAGGCCACTGTGTTCTTGGGGACCGTCAACTCTGCAGACATGTTTTGGTATCCTTCCCCAGATCTGTGCCTCGACAAAATCCTGTCTTGGAGCTCTATGAACAATTCCTTCAACCTTATTGCTTGGTTTTTGCTCTGACATCCACTGTCAATTGTAGGACCTTATATAGACAGGTGTGTGCCTTTCAAAGTAATGCCCAATCTATTGAATTTACCACAGGTGCACTCTCAAGTTGTAGAAACATCTCAAGGATGATCAATGGAAACAGGATGCACCTGAGCTCAATTTCCAGTCTCCTAGCAAAGGTTCTGAATACTTCCGTAAATAAGATATTCATGTTTTTTATTTGTAATAAATTTGCAAAAAAATCTAAACCTGTTTTCGCTTTGTCATTATTGGGTATTGTCTGTAGATTGAGGAAAAATAATATAATCCATTTTAGAATAAGTCTGTAACGAAACAAAATGAGGGGAAGGGGTCTGAATACTTTCCGAATACACTGTAGACCTATTATACGTCCTTTAAGCAGAGTTTGTACAGACATTGGCAAGTCAAATTCAAGGCCTTTCATGGACATTCTTAAGCACTTAATTGTAATTTTGAAGGACCTCAATGTTATACAAGTGTATAATTTATATGTACATACAGAGCCTAATATAGAACATGCATAAAGTGCCAAAGTAGGCCATTACCACTTTAATAAAAATAATTTAAGAATGGTCCTGCCAATGCATTGATATTCAAATTACTATTACATTCTAAAATGTGTAAGAATAATGTGGACATTGCCTGACTAAATAGTTTGGATGTATGCATAGGCTACAGAAAATTTGCCATGTGGACGATTTTTAAATAATAAAGCCATGAATAGTGTTAGAATTAATCTCACCATTTTGAATCTCAACAATGTTTTTAAAATGAGAAAGTTACCTAAAACCAGGTTCCTTTTAACATGGAATGATTTGTATTGGAAGCCAACATTAGATAGTTGCCTTCCTCATAATCGGTGGTTCCCAGACTGTGGGATCGGCAGGTGGGGGCGCAGGGGTGTTTTATTACATTTTTATAAAAATATATATATGTTTTTAAAGGAACTAAGTCTGGGTTTAAACCTACTCTTCAAAGTTGTAATAATAGAATGCACAAGGTCCCATTTCGAAGTTGGGTAGTGCATCATCAGTTACACTTGTCATGTTAGTCATTGCATACCTTAGAGAGATATTTATAAATGGTCTGAAATGACCAGATTAGCCACCTCGAGTTAGCTAATGTTTTTTTATTTAGGCCATAGATATTGTTGTAATTTTTTAGTCACTCAAATATCACATGAATACACATTAGATGTGGCAAAATGTATAGAATTACAAATTGCAACGTTTTCTTTGCACCCCATGACAAAATGTGTAGAATTGCAGGAAATAAGCTTTCAACCTGCAAAATTCTCTCAACCAACAAGAGTGTGAACAGTTTATCAAGAACAGTGCTTGTGCCCATAGAAATAGATGTGGGGGATGTTCCACAATGCTGGAAGTGGGGGCCCTGAGTGAAAAGGTTTGAGAACCCCTGCTCATAATAACGGTTTGGTTTTACCACAAGACTCTTCAATTGAACAAATGAAAGTGGCCACAAAAACGGATCAAAATGGAAATCACTGAAAATGATAAGGCAGCAGGGAGAAATTATAAATTGGCTACAATAATTACAAGGACTTTTCAAGCACCAAATTGAAGACCTGTGTGATTTTCAAGGAAGGCGTAAACCAGTACTTGAATTTCTGAGCTCCAAGTAGGCTAGGCCACTTCAAGACCATTTTATTGTTTAAACTTGCAGGTGTAACATGGAAAACAAAATTAATTTGTCATGTTATTACATTACCAGATCATATTGTGAATAAGATCACTACTATGATTTATTTATTTTTTGTCATTATATCCATAATAATTCATATGAATAGCGTTGGGTGTTGGTCAATAGTCTATCCTACACAATTGCGCACAGACTGTGTCCAATCCGAGGCACGAACACCTGAACGTAAAGGTAATGTGTTTTCTCTGTTACATCTAACTATACCCTGCTGTAAATCAAGCAGCCAATGACAGATGATCAATATCAATTCACTAGGAATATTAGATGCAACGTGGATCCAGGCACAACTGTCTTCCCCGCCATAACGAATGAGAGCGACAAATATTCTGGACATTGTTCGCCAAAACCTTTTTTCCAGCACTTGGGATGTTGAATCACATGCGCTATCATAACAGCTGTTTGTCACTTGACTTGGAAAATTCCTTCCTAGATCAGATGTGAAAATATCACGGCATAACTAATCAGCTGGACACCAAATGGGCATCCAACAAGTATTGGATAATTATTGAAGAAAACCACGTTAATGACAGTATCTGTTTTAAGTTTTAAGTATCAAGGTATGGTGACTTTCGGTTAGACGCATTCGATTTTGTAATCGTATTTACTATTTTGGATTTGTGTGACAACATTTTGTCTGAAAACAATTTATGTAGTTACACTGCATTTCTGAGATCTCGATACAAAAAACTGACAGCTAGATCCAGAGTTTTTACAGGGTTCAAGTTCAAAAATAAAAATGTAACTCATTAAGGCTTAATATATGATGTAACGACAACTTAAACTGCCATAAATGCAAGGATGGAAAAGTAATGTTTTGTCACACGATTTTGGACTAATCTTTCAAGACAAAACCATGATAAAGGATGAAACAGGTTTTTGATCAACTTGTGACTTTTTTTTAAATATATCTATGATCCCCCTTATATTTTAATGTAATGACATGGGGAAAAAATGGCAGATTATTATTGCTGATTCATCAACAGCTGTAACAAGTTGTCAAGTGGTAGGAAATCCTCACTGATACCCTAGTTTATAGAAAGACCCATAATTTGAAACGCAACCAAAACAGACTGCAAAAGTATCCACGTTTGTAGAGTCACAAGCTTCATGTAATCATTGCGTTCTAGGAATATGTAACCAAATACTAAGCTTTTGACTACTTTAATAGACTCCAAGATTGTGTTTTATCCCTGTGTTTTATCCAAAAGGCTCAGGGTCTTCTGTTTCCATCTAAGCTCGACGGCACCAGTGTCTCACTGGGCCATGGCTCCGGCACACCTGCTTTAATTTGAGGCCAAAGCCAGGCCACTGAAACTAACCATCCCACATATACATAACAATGGCTAATTAAACATGAACAACTTCTCACAAAGCAACAGTTTTGATTATACAGAGGTTACAATTTCCCTAGTGTGACACTGGTGTTAGTCAAAAGTGACTAACTTTTGACACCTTCAAATCGGGGGACTAGATACATAGTGCTTTCATTTGTAAACGGTAAAATTGATATTTATGACAATACTCTCATGTGAAACATCTGAAAAATCCAAAATGCTGGACTATGGAGCCAAATAAAGTTTTTGCTTCACTATCCAAATAAATACGTAGGGGAGTGTATTTAGTTGATATTTCACTATCAGTACAAATTGACATAATTTGTAAAGATATTGAACAAGACTGACACACATAGCAACCAAACTGAGGTTGAAGACAGTAATACATAGAGCCATGGCTAGGTGGAACTCTATTCCACATCAGGTAACTGAGGCAAGCAGTAGAATCAGATTTAAAAATACACCTTATGGAGCAGCGGGGACTGTGAAGAGAGACACACACAGGCACAGACAAATATATACATGATAAGACACACACTCTACACACACGTACACATGGATTTTGTATTGTAGATATGTGGTAGTAGAGTAGTGGTCTGAAGGAACACAATGTGTTGTGAAAAGTGTTATGAAATGTAATGTGATGTAATATTTTAATTTGAATATAATTGCCTTAATGTTGCTGAACCCCAGGAAGAGTAGCTACTGCCTAAAAACAAATACTGGGAGGCGAGTATAAAGAGGCCAGACAAAAAGTGTATGTCCCAAATGGCACCCTGAACCACAACAACAGATGTGATTTGTTTATGGACATCATAAAACAGTCATGAACTGACTTCAATGTCAGACTGACCCGGATTATGTCCTATGAAATGTTACTCAGCATCGTCTTGATTGAAAATGGCAACTAACAACTGAACATCAAGAATAGCCAGGTGAGCAGGCAACAAAATGATCTCTGCTCCTACAATGTTCAACTATACTAGACAAGTTTGGCCATCACCTTGAGCTCATGAGCAAAGCTGCCTCCTTGATGCAGACTACGTGCTGCGCGTAGGGCCCCTCGTCTGCTAAAGGGCCCCGACCCAGGGGGAAAAAAGGACTTACTGATGAATGTTAGAAAAGTAGAATACACAAGGTGCAATTAAAACGTTCGGCAGTGCATTAGCAGTTTCCCAGTTATGTCAGTCACTCAATTAGCCCATGTCAGCTAACATTTTTTACGTTGCTAGGTAAGGTAGTCTAACCAGCTATCAAAACCTTGTGGTAGGCCGAGACATCACCAAATTAACCAACCAGGCACGCAACGCATGTGCTCAGGAGCCCTGACCTCCAGGGGGGCCCCATAAATTTTGTTCATCACTCTCACACAGATCTCATATGAACATGGCATTGGTCATAGCAAAATGTGTAGAATTGCAGAGCATTAGCTTTAAAGCTGCAAAATGTACTCTGACCCGAAGCAAATTGTGAGGAATTGAGGAAAATGTATAAGAGGCATGCAATATTTTGAAACCCCACTCAGCTGTGTGTAACATCCGTTTTATGGTTCTTCCTCCTCACTGTTAGATTCACGATAAGTTTGCATTCTGTTCCAAACAAGAATGTTGTTGCTTTCCAAATTGCGTCTTAATATAAATAATTATATTTCTGTGATTCCAACAGTTCTCCCAAGTGTTTTGATCTATAGTATATCGCAAGTCAAATCACAATTGCAATATTTGGAGAAACACAAAACGCAGTTAGATATTTGGGCCAATATCGTGCAGCCCTAACACTTAGAGACAGTTTCCCAAACACAGTTCAATTGAGATTCCAGAAACTAGGCTAGACCTGTGTCTGGGAAACCAAATCATAGCGTGGCACTAAAATGAATCAGAATTGTAGTAATTTCAACTTCCCACTTGGGAACATGCAAACACATGCGACTGGGGACAGAAATGGTGCGTATGATATCATATTCACTTCCATTATTAGCCCATCAAAGATGGATACAGTTTGTGGTAATTTAAGATTAAATCTGACATTTTTTAAGCTTTCATCCATTTTGTATACATTTATCTTTTAGGTAACACTACTTCAAGCCTGAAATTACAATGCATTATGATACAATCCATTGTGAGACTTGTCATGAGCATGTATGATCCCCTTTGTGTCAATTTAAAACTTGCACAAGGCAGTTTACAGAATTGTCCATTGAAAGAAATCTAGCCAATTTAGTCATTACCACATTTAGCTAACAGGTAGTTAATCCAGAGATTCTTACCGTTGCCTCGATTCGGCAGTCTCATCCAGATAATCATGGCATTTGTAGTTCTTCAGGATATTCTAATTACCTGCTAATGTGATTGTCATATGTTGGGGGTAAATACAGGTGAATATATTGATAAAAGTCACCTTTTCATTGAGAGATATACAAGGTTATCAAAACGTAACGCCAGGGTAAGCCTACATGAACACAACCCTTATTTTATTTATTTTTTAAATCCCACTATGGGAAAAATGAATGGTGGAATAACGATTGGAACCATTTCCCTGTTTGACCACTAGGTTTTATGGATATTATGACTCATACTGAGGTACTCTATAGACCCCTTTTGCACCAACTTTTTAAATTTGATTGGATTTTGTCATGCATTGTCTTGCACTATGGTGACTGCTCAGTGATGGTGGATGGGTAAGGGCTGTGGGGTCTGTAACTTTATATGGCCTGCAGTTTCTCTTCTGCACACTAACTTCCTGTTTTCACCAGCTGGTTGTAAGTGCACTCTTGTTACACATTGGTGTGTTTTTAGACTCTGATCCAAGTCCTCCAGCTGTTCACATTGATTGTAAAATGCTATACCTAAGCCCCTCTATCTAATGGTTTCCAAGGTAAGATAATGCAGCACCCCTATTAAGGTGTGTGCATTTTGGATTCACTTATATATTTTTGGAATTCTTAGTACTGTCCATGTTTTCGTCTAATATTTGTTTATTCTAATTTGGTATCTTATTTCTTTATGCTATATTGTCAGATTTTTTTAAATTTACACTATCATCCTACATGTTTATATACGTTAAACTTCAATCTTTTCTTGACAGTGGTCTTGGGAATGTCTAAATAAGGAAGAGATTCTTATGGCCATTTCAGATCACGCAGTTCACTGACTTGAGTCTGACGGTTTCCATTTTCTACAATAGTACTATTGTTGGAGCCAAATTCCCTTACATTCTGTCTCATGATAAATGTTTGTTTTGCCTAATTAGAATCATGAAATGTTGACTAATCAAATATAAATATGAATATTGAATTATGGAGTATGGTTGATGAAATCATGCTATTGGTTTTCTATTATGGTTATCATGGGAAAGCAATATGGAGCCACACCTGGGCACACCCCTTTTTCCCATGTTCCCCTTCACTATACACTGAGTGTACAAAACATTAAGAACACCTTCCTAATATTGAGTTGCACCCCCTCATTTTGCCCTCAATTCATTGGGGCATGGACTCTACATAGTGTTGAAAGCATTCCACATGGATGCTGGACCATGTTGACTCCAATGCTTCCCACAGTTGTCAAGTTGGCTGGATGTCCTGTTGAGCATGAAAAACTCAGCAGCGTTGCAGTTCTTGACACAAACCGGTGAGCCTTGCAACTACTACAATACCCTGTTCAGAGGCATCTAAATCTTTTGTCTTGCCCATTCACTCTCTGAATGGCACACATAAACAATCCATGTCTCAAGGCTTACAAAATCTTCTTTAACCTGTTTCCTCCCCATCATCTACACTGATTGAAGTGGATTTAATAAGGGATCATAGCTTTCACCTGGTCAGTCTGTGTCATGGAAAGAGCAGGTCTTTTATAATGTTTTGTACACTCAATGTACCTATTTAGTGGTTTGGCATTATGGCTCAGCTAGGGCTCAGGTATGGCGGTACCATACAGTTTTGAACTAAGTATGCTGCCCTTTTGTTTTCCTTTGAATCCGATCTCGTTTTGCTTTGATCATGGATAGATTCTAACCTTTGAAAATACCTGTGTTTGGAAACGGGGAGCCTTTTTAGCTTGTATTTACAGTAGCGGAGAGTTTAAATCCTTTTTTATGGTTGCTTTGGAAGCACTTCTGATCGCAGAATCACATACCTGTAGCCTCAAGGCAAGTTTTGAATTGTATTACGAATGGCCTTTTAACTATTCTGGTTTAAGTTTCGCTTTCCATGGGAATGGAGTCATTGTATGCTAAGTCAGTGTGGATTTAGTGGTAGTTTGTGTGTGTGCATGTGTGTATCTGGGGTTTAGTAGGCCCCTGGTGAATGTTGCTTATTCATCATTTTACTGTTTCTACTATTTCTGTGTATCTTGTGGGTTTTCCTTCACTGAAAGCAGGAAACTGTTGGCTCTGTTAACGGTTAGAGAGAGAAGTTTACTGGAATTGTACCACATGATGAAAAATGGATATCCGTGTTTTTCTGAATGGCTAAAGTCATTGAACCCTTTCCTAATTTTGTGCTGAACTGATCTAGTTGGTGGCTTAGTTGTAACATGAATGGTAAGTGCACAGTGCACATCTATTTGGCAGTTTCACCCTAGAACAACTGATCTTCATTGAATAGAGACATTATGGCACTTACATGTGGGGTATCCTGTTTAGTAATTTAGTAAGTAATTACTGCGTTTTTTTTCCCCTTGTCCTTATTTGGAATTTTGAAAATCGATTGTGTTGGTTGCTTGGGGACTGCATGATGTTTGATCTGATCTGTATCAGCTTTGTCTAGTATGAGGAGACAATGTACTGTATACACTTTGTTGATGGGAAACTACACTCAGGCTACAATCCCTGTTTGATTAAGCCTACACCACACTGAATCAATCTACATGTTGGTATGAATTGTAGCAAATTTGACTTTATCAGTGGCCAATCTTTAAGGAAGCATTTTGTGAGGAGGGTTGTGGTATATGGAGTCCGTTAAAACAGATTTGTGTTTAGAGAAGGCTTGAGTTTAATCTGACATGGATTTTTATGTGGATGAATGCATTATTTATTGATTGATAGATGTTTAACACATTTTGGTTTGAAGTCTTTGCCTCACAGTTGTGTTGCAAATGCTTTGTCCTGATAGGCTATGCAGGAATATTATTTCACACACACACACACACACGCACACACTTCCTAGTCTAAACAAACTTTGTAGACGTTCCCTTGACGTGTTCGGCGATGATGAGGCAAAGCGCATTGTCGTGCAGTGAGCGCACCTCGCCGTTCCTTTAGGATAGACTGACTACGCACTGAAGGAGCTCCTATCGCCTAGGAGCCTTTCAGATATAAAGCAAATTGCGAAAATTATCTTGTGTCTTGTGTGGGACAACACTGATACGACGGAGAACCATAAGAATCATTTTTTGGGCACGCTATTTAGCAATGGATGAAAAGCATTGACAGCGCTGGTAGAAGATGAAGAGATGAGCAACTGGCTTGTAGCAGATAAAGTGACTGAACCACAATACAGTAGCTATGTTGACTTATCTTTTGTGTGAAACATACATTTGTTTTATGTATTGCACAGTCTGACAACGTTTTTGGGGCATGGGACCTTATTTTAATTTTCGTTATTAGACCATTTTGATGCACGACCATTTGAACTCCTGTAGTTACAGGTATTTTGTTCTTCAATCTTGCTGATGTTTTGTGCTATTGGCTAGTATTTTACTCAATGTCCATTGTTGTCGGGGTACATTACTTTCACAGTTAGCCTACGTATAGTTCTACGTAAAAGAACGGATAAAATGTTTAACAGAATGTCAGCCTCTGTCAGCCTCCTAACCCCAGTGCTTACGTACAGTCTTGACTGTACGTAAGCACTGCAGGCTGCACTCAAGTAGGTTTAATCATTTCATTAGCACAGAATTGACACATTTTTTGAATAGATATAGAATTCAGAAATTGAAAAACACATTCAAATTATGTTTTTGAAATTTTAATTTGACATCTCCATAACCCCCAATGTTCTGCTAGTTTGGTATAATCATTTACTGCCATTGTGAGTCTTTCTATGCCCCACTGGAGACTGGCACTATTCGATTCTGAGACAGGGCTGAATGCTTGAAGGGACCTGGTTCATCGTAGTAGGCCTTCACCAATACTTACTATTCAGTAGGCTACCATGTCTTTAAAATAAAATAAACATAATATTTTTCATATTCTAATAATAATTGTATTTTTTATCATATGTTCAGCCATGGAGCTGTTGCCCCCCATTTTAAATGCCTAGAAACTTAAGCCTTCCTGTGATATCAAACGTGAGATACAATGTATAAAGTATGCCTACACATAAGCCTACAAGTGAGCCTACAAAGCTAGCAGCATGTCTACTAAGACCATAACAGGGTTGGAGTCAATTCTATTACATTTCACGAAGTAAACAGAAATTCCAGCCGACCATTCAGACATCATAGCAGACGCAGCACACAACGGGTTATCCACGTAACGGGTCAATTATATTTATGTTCAGTCTATTCAGGAAGTAAAGAAAGTCAAATGTTCATTGCTTTGCAATTGGAATTCAATTTTACTTCCATATTAGACGGAATTTAAATGGAATTGACCCTAACCCTGCTATGGTGTTAGTAGGCATGCTGCTAACTTCGTAGGCTCACAAGTAGACCTATGGTAGCTACATACATAACACGTTATATTGAGCATTAATTAAGGTTGCTGTGTTGTCTTTGTGTCCTGAATGGCCGGCTGGGTTTCCTTTCCCGTGGTACAGCAGTGGAGCTGACAGTAAATGAGAGACCGTCACGATGCCCCCGGGGGAGTATGGGATGCTGGGCGAGTGGGAGAAGGAGGGGGACCATGACATCATGATGGACTTCCTGCTGCCCACCGGGATCTTCCTGAAATTCCCTGTGTCTCGCAATGACACCATCGGGGCCATCAAAAAAGTAAGTCCTCGTTTCCCGGTCTGTGGCTGCATGAACCACGTTTAGCTGACTGTGTAAATGTGCACACGTATCAAGAGAGACCTGTATGTTGTCATATTTTTCGGTACCTTACAGATATTGTTAATTTGCTTGAACATGGAAACAAATCATATTAAATCGATAAAAATTACACGTGCAAATGACAAGAAATCGATAAAAATGCATGTGCAAAAGGTTTGGGTCATAAAGTATATTGTCGTATATTGAAATTGTTCTATGTTTGTTCCCTGTTCCAAGGCAGCACCCTGTATTGCATTTACTGTTGATTGACTTGAGTATTATTCTGTGGAGAGAGTCCGATGGAGTTGAGCCAGCTCAGTGCAGTAAAACAGGTCTGATTCCTTTAGTGCCAAAATGGAACTGGTATTTTAGTGCCAAATGGTACTTAATACCACATTCTCAATGAGTCATATTTAGGAAATATTGGGTGACTTTGAGATTCTACTTGTAATGAAAAGCGGTATATAAAATAAATATATTTACTATTATTAATACTATGGTTAGTCTTATTTTGAAGTAAAAACCAGGTATAACCAGGTCATTATAATAAAATGTTGTTCTCAATAACCTACCTCTTTAGATAAATGTTGGATTAATAAATTAATTTCACTACCTATTGAATTGTAGCTTGTTAAGGAAGGGCATGTTTGAATGTGATGGTACAGCGGTAGAGAGTTAATGTCTCATCTCTCTAATACAAATCTGTCTGACAATTTGCTGTAGCAGTCAAAAATGCCCTCAAATCCATTGAATTTGCCTGTTTCTATGCCAACAGTCATGCCTCTTCATACTGTTTGATTTATATGTGTTAAATAAAGATACTGTTGGCAGCTTGCTTCAGAGATTTTGCTTCCCTTTGAGTGGTTTTATTTACAGGCATTTAGACTTTCCCCTGTAAATTACTCAATTGGGTGATCACTTGTTTTATAATTAAATTAATGTTTTGTAATTTTGATTAATTTAAGATGGAGATTTAAAAACCCTGGCGGCGTGACCACTTTTTTGTTGTTTGAATCCCCGATTTTCCCTTTAAAACATGCAATACTCCATTTATAACACCTGATTTGAATGCAGTACCAGTAGTGTTGTTGTTTCTTGCTCTAGTGTGTGCAGTCAGCTTCCTCTTTCTTATGGTGTGATCAGTTGATTTGTGTGTTTGGGTATGGTCAGCTACTCTGTGTATTTGCCAGTCAGAATGTGACTGGGTGTGTAAATGGTCAGTATTGCTCATATTGGTTATGAACCCTGTGTGTGCGTGTGCTTGTGTGTGTTTGTATAGATGGTGTGGAGGAACGCTAGCAGCGAGCCCCTGTATGGAGCGCTGAGCGACGCGGACGCTTACGTGTTCACCTGCATCAACTCGACGGCAGAGCGTGAGGAGCTAGAAGACGAGACCCGTCGTCTGTGTGATGTCAGGCTCTTCATGTCTGTCCTGAGGCTGGTGGCCCGGGAGGGTGACCGTGTGGAGAAGCTCACCAACACCCAGATCAGCCTGCTGATTGGCAAAGGTCTACATCACCTCTTTCCCTAAGTAGTCATAGGTTAAGTAGTATGTATTTTCTCTCCACAATCTAGTCCACACAGCCACGAGAGAATAACAATTATGAAATCTACGTTTGTATGAACTAATGAAAATCACTTTTCTGGTCTACGAGTGCCGTGAGTGTGGGTCATCGAGAGAGATGATTTACTACGTTAGCTACGAATGCTTTGGGAAACCCATCTAGGCCTGTTAGATCTTGGGTAGAGGTAGCATAATGTTTGTGGAAAACATCTTAGGACTAGCTTTTTGAAAATGGCACCTAACAAACATAGATGTGAATTGGCATAATTGGTTATTAGCTCATTGTCACTGAATCACCAAATGCACTGTATCCTGCTCGTTTCCAACACCAGACCTTATGTCCACTCCTGTTCATGTCTCTCAGGTCTGCACGAATTTGACTCCCAGAAGAACCATGAGGTGAACGAGTTCAGGGTGAAGATGCGGTCATTCTGTGAAGAGAAGGCCCAGTACCGCCAGCGGTTGCCATGGTACCAGTGGATGGAGTACAGCTTCTCGTGTGATCTAGAGCCATGTGTTTCCCTGGCAGAGCCTGGGGGCATCAAGACAAAAGGCACTAAGAAGATCTTTGTCAATGTCAAGTTTGAGGCCAGCGATGTAAGTGCCTTGTTCCTCTGGCCTTTTTTACTCTTATTCTCAATGTTTGTCCTAGTAAATCAATCAGTTACTTTTTGTGAATTTGGGAAGGGACATGGGATATTGTGATTGGATTGAGATGTGAATATTCACCTTCTGTCAGCAATGATATCTTTGACTGGAAAATTCAGAATTTCTACCAATGCATAGACCAAGTTAAGATCTGGAGGATGACTTTAGGTATAAAAAAATATAAAAAACGTACACACTTTGGAAATTCCCTTCCCCTCCCACACACCACAAACACCACTCACTGTTACTTTACAAGTATTCAAAACAACAGTTCGGAATCACTATGAATGTAGAAAGAAAAAAGAAACAGTTGGAACAGAAAATCATTAAGTTGTGACATTTTTGCACAAAAACGGCCATAGTGACGATGGAAAGAACACAGTTTGACGTTATAGCTACTACATGATATACTTACCAAGCCTACTGTCTAAAGTATTATTTTATAGAGTAGCCTTCATACCAAACGTAACTACAAAATGTACTGTAAAAACAGCACTCATAAAGGACTTAGCTTGAAAAGAAAGCTTTTAGTTTTCCTTTTTTTTATCAAGCTACTGCCTTTTCAAACTGCCTATCATCTGAAGCTATGGAAGACCATCGTTCAAGAATTACCAGATCAATATTTTTTCAAGTGACGTTGAAATTCTGATTGTAATGAAAACCGTTATATAAAATGAATCTATTATTTTCTGTAGGAAAGCTTTATGCTTCAGCAGGAGCCCCAGGACCTGCCGGTGATCTTAATGCGGAGTGCCCTAAAGAAGAAGGCCACTGTGTTTCGCTCAGTGCGACAGGAGAAGCCAGAGGACTACACTTTACAGGTCAATGGGAGGTGGGAATTCATATACGGGAAATACCCCCTGTGCCAGTTCAAAGTGAGTAAACACAATAATACAAGCTTACTTCACTTTGAGTTTACCCATTTTCTCCATTGATGTTAACTGTTTATTCAATATGTTGTGCCTGGCATGTTAAGTCTGAGTTGGTCTGTATTTGTTTCTTATTTTGTCTACATGTTGCCTCTGTCTGCTCTGTGAATGTGATCTATTTTGTCTGTATATGCTAGGTATGTAATGAGAGCCTTTGGCTCTCTGGTCTCTAGTGGAATGACTCAATGTTTCGGTGGCAGGAGACTCCGTTGTTGGTTTTGAAACTCCTGCTACCTTCAGACCAATGATGACTCATATCTCTAGCAGCCCTCAGAAGGGAACTGCATTGCACATAATTCAGCTGCATTATTAAGCTTCAGTAAATAACAGCCTCCAGTTCTTGAACATGAGTACACCAGTGAATATCTGGACAGAGTTGGGTGGAGTCACCCCTAGACGCTGGTCTTGCATTTTGCCCAACAATTGAATTAGGATTGGGGGAGGGGAAGCTGATCCTAGATCTGTACCTAGGGGAAACTTCTCCCCGGAGTAATCTGGACCCCGGGAAATATGTGTGGGTGATCTGTGTGGTTGACATCCAACCCTTCTTCTTCCTCTCTTCCCTTCTTCCTTTCTCTACTCCTTCCTCAGTACATCTTCTCCTGTTTGAGAGGGGGTCAAACCCCCCACCTGACCATGGTTCATCACTCCACCATTGTCAAATACCAGGAGGAGCAGGGCTGCCTGGGCAGCCAGCTGTCCAAGAGTCGCTCCTTGTCTAAGCCCCCCCCTCTACCCGTGAAGAAGGTGAGTGGTCAGCCACTTGGGACCACAGTCATTTTTTATTAACAGAATGTCAACCTGTTTTGTACCTCTTACAGTTGTTCCTCAGCCAGTGTTATGGACTTTGACATGCCCAAAACATGCTGGGGGGGGGTCTGCCTGAAATCATTAACTTTTTACACTTTTACGTGCATGAACTTTGCTGATTTGAACTCGCTGAGTTTTCTTGTTGTTAGTGGTTTTTACTGTCTGCTTTAGTTGTATGATCTTCAGTGTAGCTTTGAAATGGTAGCACCTATCTCTCCCAATTATCACACACAATGCTGCTAAATGACAATACATTTGTGTGTGTAGTTTTGTATTGGTTAAAACTCTACTTCCCATAATTGATACCAACACAGAAAAGATGAACCAGGTTAGCCTTGTATCAGCTTCAGCTTTTGGAAGCTTTAGTTCCTCTTCTCTTCTCATGTTTTGTTGTTGTTGTTGAAGGTAAAACAAATTCACATTTTGGGCCTTGCATGTCACGCTGACATTAATAATTCACACAAAGCAGGAAACAATTTCAATGTTAATCTAAGCACATGTCCTATTTCTTTCTTACTATCAGCAGAACACGTCGTCTTTGTGGTCCATTGAGGAGCCTTTCCACATTCACTTGCTACAAGGCTACCGAGTCAACGCAGATGAAGGAATGAAGGTTGGTGTGGTTTCATGTGGGCTTTCGCGCTCTGACTGTTGCTCAATGAAGTGCAGCTTCGAGTTGTTTACCAATATCTCACTTTAGGGTGTACAAAGGAGAGGTGAAATGTAAACGATGGGGGTCATATGACCCTTACCGCACATTTCCCATAATTCATCAGAGGCAGTTGGTTAAAACTCTACAAAACAGGAAGTGGGGAGGGCCTATCTGGCTTTCACGTTACACTCTGGTGCCTAGATTCTTAGAAAAGGACAGGCTTTGCGCTCTCGCTCGCCACTTTAACTTTTTTTGTTGATAGGAGAGATGGTTGTCGTTACTATTGCAGATAGGGCATGTTGATGGCTCTGACCTATCTTGAAATTTGTTGAGTTTCTCCACCCTCTAATTACTCTACATAGAATTGTGATACTGTACTGTTGATATTGCATTAAATATCTGGGCAATATTATGTAGAAATGGACTATGCTGCAAATGATTTGATATACATGTCATATTTTCATTATTGAAAGGTTGTTTAACTTGGATCCTGTGAATTGGATGTAAAAGAACAACCAAGAAAAACACATGGGGAATTGGCTTAATGTTTTGTCTGTGTGTGTTTGATTCAGCTTTCTTACTGTTACTGTTTAGATTGGTTGTTGTGTAAGTGCACTTCCGGACTCTTACCTCAGAGCCGAGCATGACTCACAGTAAATTATTTGTCCTGTCACATTGTTGGCAGGCAGAAATTTGCCAAGATACCCTAGGGGGAAATATCCACTCATACAGGGTGCGTCCCAAATTGCACCCTATTCTCTATGTAGTACACTACTTTTGACCAGAACTCAATGGGACCTGGTCAAATGTAGTGCCCTATGTAGAGAATAGGGTGTCATTTGGGTCATACGCACACAGTACTTTTCTAATCTGGCTACAACCCAGCCTGGTTTGAATATATCCAGGGTAGGCAATACACTGAGCCTTGAGGAATTGACTGCTTGATATTGAATTAATCACATTGGAAAAATAGACTCCACTGTTCATTCATGTTTTTTCATTTACTGTAGCCATTTATTGTTCTTATGAAGGCAGTATGCATTGCTTATGAAAGAACAGATTCAGACACCGTACCATATCTTACCAAAAGCAATTTTATTTGCTTTGTGGAAAAAACAAAAACAAACAGATCAGTTAACACAAGGATGTCCAACTCAGTCTCTCATGTGGGTTCTTATTATTTGTGTGTGTGAGTGTGTGCGTGTACGTGCGTGTGCATGCGTTTAAGCACGTGTTTGTGTCTCCCAGCTGGTCGTCCAGGCAGGTCTGTTCCACGGCAGTGAGCTGCTGTGTAAGGTCGTGACCAGTGGTGAGGTTAACGTGTGCTCCGAGCCCTTGTGGGACCAGAAGCTGGTGTTTGACATCAGCGTGAGCGACCTGCCTCGTATGAGCCGCCTGTGCTTTGCTCTCTACGCCGTCATCGAGAAGGCCAAGAAGCCCCGCTCCACCAAAAAGAAGAACAAGAAAGCTGTAAGTCTGCAGCTGTAAGAGCTGTTACACCTTGATCACAACGACAGCGTCATTGCGCGAAATAGTACGCAGCATCATCTGGATATGTGTGCAACAAAAGTTAACCATTCATCTTCTTTTACAATTTCTACCAACAAGCCGTCTACGCATACAGTTTGACGCATATGTTCGATAAATCCAATGTATGCACCACACAGAACGCACTGCAACTGCCTCTGCAACGCAATGCTGCAAGGCAAATGCAGCGTTCCATTGGAAATGAATATGCTTCTGGTGTGCCAAAATGCAATGTCAATGTGTAAGAGCTCAAGTTTAACAATATCTATTTTGAATGAATTTGACACATTTTATTGACAGAGGAGAGAGTTAAAAATGTAGATGAGGATACAGTAAGTGGCAGAACGGGGGTTTCGTACCACTGCTGCCAGGGGTATATGTGGTCTGGGGGAGGCAGCTCTTAAAGCAGAGTTTTGTTTCGGCACTGTAGCTGTTAAAGTGATGGTCTAGAGCTTTTGTATAATTTCAGTCCCCGAAAATGTCTATTTTGTAAGTGCGTAACCCTTTACTCTTGTACCTGTATACGTGTTGAAAATTGCAGGATTTGGGCACTGATAAGTGCCTAAATTGGAACTCAGTGACTGTACACTAACATAATATAAATGACGTCAGAGCTCAGGCTCTGTGCTTCACATCGCTTCATGGGTTTTGACTGACAGACGTTCTGTTCTTGAGCACCGCACGCGACAAGAAGTTGCCCCCATCCCTCCTGCAACATTTGCACATTTTTGTTCGCTGAGTGAGGGAAATGCCATAATTAGGGGGACTATGTAATTTGAAAGATGAGACGCTGATAATTATAATAAATATCGCTATGATGTCATACATGCAAGCCAAACACCCATGAGTCTGAATGTGCACTTCAATTTTCCATATCATAAAACTCATGTCATGTACAGTGTCAATGTTTATGATCACTATGTTTGATGTACAGTTACAAGATGACATGGCGTCAAACCTTGAGTTGTTCTGAACAGAATGAGCCTATGTTAGTCTATTGTGAAGAAAATGTGCCATGGAACACGCACCTGAATACACGCATATAAACTCCTTACTATGCACACTGAAATTAGGATGTGTTTCTCTGAATTGCGCTGTGGAAGACTAAGACTGTAAGATCATATTTTATATAGTGCCTTCAGAAAGTATTCAAACCCCTTTACCCTTTCCATATTTTGTTGTGTTACAGCCTGAATTAAACATTTCTTAAATTTTGATTTTGTGTCACTGGCCTACACACAATACCCCATAATGTCAAAGTGGAATTTTTACAAATGAATTAAAAATGAAAAGCATTGAGTCAAAAAGTATTCAACACCTTTAGGCAAGCCTAAATATGTTCAGGAGTAAAAATGTGTTTAACAAGTCACATAATAAGTTGCATGGACTCATGCTGTGTGCAAGAATAGTGTTTAACATGATTTTTGAATCACTACCTCATCTCTGTACCCCACACATACAATGATCTGTAAGGTCCCTCAGCCGAGCAGTGAATTTCAAACGACAAAGACCAGGGAGGTTTTCCAATGCTCGCAAAGAAGGGCACCTATTGGTAGAAAAAAATAGACATTGAATATCCCTTTGAGCATTGCGAAGTTATGAATTACAATTTGGATGGTTTATTAATGCACTCAGTCATTACAAAGATAACGGCATCCTTCCCAACTCAGTTGCCGGAGAGGAAGGAAACCGCTCAAGGATTTTACCATGAGGTCAATGGTGACTTTAAAACAGTTACAGAGTTTAATGGCTGTGATAGCAGAAATCTGAGGATGGATCAACAACATTGTAGTTACTCTACAATACTAACTTGGATGACAAAGTGAAAAGAAGGAAGCCTGTACAGAATAGAAATATTCCAAAACATCCATCTTGTTTGCGATAAGGCACTAAAGTAAAACTGCAAAAAATGTGGCAAATTGATTTTATGTCCTGAATACAAAGCCTTATGTTTGGGGCAAATCCAACACATAACTGAGTACCACTCTTCATATTTTCAAGCATGGTGGTGGCTGCATCATGTTTTGATGGCAGTCTAACAAGGAGCAACAACCAATTTGTAGATTTTTAAAAGAATAATGGGCAAATGTTGTACAATCCAGATGTGCAAAGCTCACAGCTGTAATCACTGCCAAAGGTGATACTAACATCTATTGACTCGGGGTGTGAAAACGTATGTAAATTACATATTTCTGTATTTCTTTTTCAATACATTTGCAAACATTTCTAAAAACATGTTTTCACTTTGTCATTATGGGGTATTGTGTGTAGATGGGTGAGATTTGTTTTTATTCAATCCATTTTGAATTCAGGCTGTCACACAACAAAATATGGAATAAGTCAAGGGATATGAATACTTTCTGAAGGCACTGTAATTTAGCTAGTCATATTGGCAGTAGAGCAAGCTTTGAAATGATGCCCACCTGAACCAGATTGCAATTTATAATGGACTGTTTTTGGATTGTGTAAACAACAACAGCAATTGTGTGAGTGCGAGGATGCAGGGTTGTGTTCCAAACAAAACAATTACAAGTGTGCTTGCTCTAGTTCCTCAACGGCACAGCTAGTAGAGCTCAAAAAGCACTTTATAGTTGAAAAGTCTTCTTTGAGTGGTAAGTGCATTGACATTACCTATGCTTATGCATATACTTTTCATATTTCTTCTGTAAGAAATATTTCACCCTATCCATACAGGCCAATTCCCACGAGTGTTAAGGGTTAAGATCCCGGGCTGCACCTTTATGAAAACTGACTGAGAATTCAGTATAATGGGGGGGTAGGGGGACACGACAGTTTTAGTTGAAGAACATATGTCACTGTACATGAAATCCCTATCTCAATTCGGAAGAAATGTTGGCACGTAAAACTGCTTTACAGTGAGCTCCAAAAGTATTGGGACAGTGACACATCTTTTGTTGTTTTGGCTCTGTACTCCAGCACTTTGGATTTGAAATGATACAATGAGTAAAAATTAGAGGCATGAATATTATACTGCCCAAAAAATGCTAACCTCCCCTGTTATTGTAATGGTGAGAGGTTAGCATGTCTTGGGGTATGATATTTGTACGTCTAACTTGGGGGGGTGCCTGCTATTTTTGCAGCTACAACCATGTTGCTATTTCAACGTGCTCTGACACACTTTGTGTTTCTGTGGTTGCATGGGTGTCTGTGTGGGTGAGTGTCAGTGTGTGTATTTGTTTGCCTGAACAAAACATGTTTCTTTGTGTGTGTGTGTGTGTGTAGGAGGCGGTGTATGTTTTACTGTTGTCGGATTGTGCAAGCATTTTATTCGCTTCTACTCTTATCTGCTACACTATCACTCCAAGGAAGGAAGAGTAGAGCGTCAATTTCAAGGAATTATAAATGAAGTTTCTAAGCCAACCCACAGATATTTGTTGTATGTACCTCTTCTCTTAAGTACTTCCACTTTCATTGCAAAGACAACTTCCTTAAAGTGGAACTGACAGTGTGTTAACTACTTTACAGATATGAAACAATCATATCAGTACAAAAATACCAAACTTTCTAAGAGATTGTAAAACTAGATTATATTTGACTGAAAATTCCATCACGTACAAGTAAGGCATTGTTGGCAGAATAGATGGATGCAGTTCAATGCATGGTTAATATAATTCATCAATACATTTCTTGGTAGTCCAAAATATATTGTTATCAGGTTGTAAATCACAGCTTGTCTGGTACAGTGTTTGCTGCCTCCACCCATTCGGGATGCACTGTTTCAGTTTCAATGACTCAATATTTTGGACAAGCATGCATTGGCAGGCAAGCTGCAGAAGGACGAGCAGGCTACTATTCCTCATTGTTTATCAGTGCAATTCTGACGTCCAACTAGCTTAAAAAGTTTGAGAGCGTTTAACTAATATTCCCTCATTAGATTTCAGCTAATATAGCTCTGGCTAGCATGTAGTTGTTCATCTTGTTGTTGATGTGAGAGGATACATTTTCATGGTTGTTTGGTCAATAGGACTGTAAAGTTCCCAAATGTAAGATGACTCCCGTGGTATTTACAGTTACACTAAGTTGACTCTTCATTTAAACAGCTTGGAAAGTTCCAGAAAATTATGTCATGGCTTCAGAAGCTTCTGATAGGCTAATTAACATCATAAGTCAAAATTATGTCATGGCTTTAGAAGCTTCTGATAGGCTAATTAACATCATAAGTCAGTTGGAGGTGTACCTGTGGATGTATTTCAAGGCCTACCTTCAAACTCACTGCCTCTTTGCTTGACATCATAGGAGAATCAAGAAAAATCAGCCAAGACCTCAGAAAACTAGGATTAAATGTCAAGAATTGTGAAAATGAGTTTAAATGTATTTGGCTAAGGTGTATGTAAACTTCCGACTTCAACTGTAAGTATTTGTGAGTCGTTTCAGGAAACAAGGTGTATGTCGCGCGTCACTACTTCATAGGAGCGTTTTTTGACAGAAATGCCTTCTGGAACATGTGACCTTTCATGTGCCTTTATAGCAAACGTGTATGCCATCTGTAAATACAAATAAAGTTGTTAAATTATGAGCCTAGTTGGTTTAGCCACGGAAACTAAGCAACCTCCCTGCTAGCCATGATTGGCTGAGTTAATGAGTTGGCTGGACATGCCGACAGATGAGTTCGGATCGGACTGCCATGTAGCACGCTTCTGCCTATAATATGAGCTGGTCAGTATGTGTAGGTAATCCTTTATAACGCAGCTTTTTTGAAAGATATCACATAGTAGAACTGCATAAGTGTTGCTCTCCACTTTCTGGAGGATCGAGTTTTTAAATCAGTGGAATTAGAGTATGGTAGCTAAGGAGATTAGCTAAGGAAAATTCTGGCGTTTGATTGCAAATATGCAGACGGAGTAGAAAAGAGAACACACAAAAGGCTGTTCTATAAAACACCTGTCTCTGGATTACATTTTCAAACTAAGGGCAACCATGGCACCCGTAACAGAGAAGGAGAAGCGTCCATCCATGTATGAGGAAGAGAGTCTAGCTAGCTACATTTTCAGATATTACATGTTTCAAATTTTGTCAAAAAGTAATTTATTTCAAGTTAAAATGTACTGATGCTAACGTTGCGTGTGATTTGTGTAGTAATATAATCTGTATCTCAGAGCCATTTGCATTGCTAGTTATAGCCTAATGTTAGCTAGCTAATTTTGATCCTGGTTGGTTGGTTCGCTACCTGCAGATTCATGCAGGGTAGTAATGTTATAAATTGGGATTATGGTTAATTGTTTAAATTGCTAGCTGTCTAAACAAAAGACTCCACTATGCAAGTAACTACTTCACTTTGACAACTGTCGATAGACAGTAAATTCGCTCTGGCTATCTATTCCGATTTCAGAGCACTCTCGTCTGAGTGTGCCAGAGTGCAGAATAACTGATGAATTTACGAACGCTCAACCCCCATTGAATATGGCCGGTGTCAGTAAACTTAGGCAAAAAAACGTAATTAAATTGTTGCCATTCAGCACAGTTGCAGTCACCAACGATCTGGATAACATAAAAACAGCCTAACCAGCTCTGCTAAGGCGAGTAAAATGGTCAGTGAGCTGTTCTCTCATTTGTGACTGGAAGTAGTTAGCAAGCTAGCCACCGTTAGCCAGTTAGCTTGGATGATTGACTGCTGCTGTTAGTTCAGAATGCTCGGATTAACCCTACTTTTAGCCCAGAGCGTCCAGTGTGCGCTCTGAACGCTCCGAGAGCGAAACGCTCTGAATGTACTAAAGGCCAATCTTTCTAGTAGGCTTTCCAGTAGGTACCAAAACATTCAAGGGCCATTTTCTCATAAGTAAGGTTATAAGTTCATCAACTTTCAAAGCAGAATTACATTCCCATTGTTCCTCAGCTGTAGTGTATGATACAGTGAGGGAAAAAAGTATGTGATCCCCTGCTGATTTTGTACGTTTGCCCACTGACAAAGAAATGATCCGTCTATAATTTTAATGGTAGGTTTATTTGAACAGTGAGAGACAGAATAACAACAAAAATATCCAGAAAAACGAAAGTCAAAAATGTTATAAATTGATTTGCATTTTAATGAGGGAAATAAGTATTTGACCCCCTCTCAATCAGAAAGATTTCTGTCTCCCATGTGTCTTTTATTTAGGTAACGAGCTGAGATTAGGAGCACACTCTTAAAGGGAGTGCTCCTAATCTCAGTTTGTTACCTGTATAAAAGACACCTGGCCACAAAAGCAATCAATCAATCAGATTCCAAACTCTCCACCATGGCCAAGACCAAAGAGCTCTCCAATGATGTCAGGGACAAGATTGTAGACCTACACAAGGCTGGAATGGGCTACAAGACCATCGCTAAGCAGCTTGGTGAGAAGGTGACAACAGTTGGTGCGATTATTCGCAAATGGAAGAAACACAAAAGAACTGTCAATCTCCCTCGGCCTAGGGCTCCATGCAAGATCTCACCTCGTGGAGTTGCAATGATCATGAGAACAGTGAGGAATCAGCCCAAAACTACACAGGAGGATCTTGTCAATGATCTTAGTTACCAAGAAAACAAATGGTAACACACTACGCTGTGAAGGACTGAAATCCTGCAGCGCCCGCAAGATCCCCTTGCTCAAGAAAGCACATTTACATGCCCGTCTGAAGTTTGCCAATGAACATCTGAATGATTCAGAGGACAACTGGGGGAAAGTGTTGTGGTCAGATGAGACCAACATGGAGCTCTTTGGCATCAACTCAACTCGCCCTGTTTGGAGGAGGAGGCATGCTGCCTATGACCCCAAGAACACCATCCTCACCTGCAACCAGCACAGTTGTAACACATGCTTTGGGGGTGTTTTTCTGCTAAGGGGACAGGACAACTTCACCGCATCAAAGGGACGATGGACAGGGCCATGTACCGTCAAATCTTGGGTGAGAACCTCCTTCCCTCAGCCAGGGCATTAAAAATGGGTTGTGGATGGGTATTCCAGCATGACAATGACCCAAAACACATGGCCAAGGCAACAAAGGAGTGGCTCAAGAAGAAGCACAATAAGGTTCTGGAGTGGCCTAGCCAGTCTCCAGACCTTAATCCCACAGAAAATCTGTGGAGGGAACTGAAGGTTTGAGTTGCCAAACGTCAGCCTCAACCTTAATGACTTGGAGAAGATCTGCAAAGAGGAGTGGGACAAAAACCCTCCTGAGATGTGTGCAAACCTGGTGGCCAACTACAAGAAACGTCTGTCCTCTGTGATTGTCAACAAGGGTTTTGCCACCAAGTACTAAGTCATGTTTTGCAGAGGATCAAATACTTATTTCCCTCATTAAAATGCAAATCAATTTATAACATTTTTGACATTCGTTTTTCTGGATATTTTTGTTGTTATTCTGTCTCTCACTGTTCAAATAAACCTACCATTAAAATTATAGACTGATCATTTCTTTGTCAGTGGGCAAACGTACTAAATCAGCAGGGGATCAAATACGTTTTTCCCTCACTGTATACCAGTTTCTAGCTTTGAGTCTCTACTTTTATCCGATTTTTAAAAAAAAATACATAATTTCAAATTTTGCGACATAAAATCGAGTCAGTCGGTCACATTTGCAAAAATCCATTCAGGTGTATTTTGTGGCATGTGGCGAATGCGTGCTAATAATGTAAAATCGTGCTGAACTTGCTTACTGCCTGTAAACACACTGTCCAGTTGAAAGTGAATGATGGCATGCTTATAGGCATATTTGCATAAAGAGCTACTGTAGCTCTGATTGGCTATGGCGTAGACTCCGGTCCTGGGCCAGGCAGATGTTTTTATTTACTGCAGTTTCTATTAATAGTCCAAATGCACGGCCGGGTTCCCACTCTATATTGCTGTATTATTTTCACAAATGCCTTACTTTACGTCATTCTCAAACATTCTATGAATTGATGAAAACGTGAAAATGACCATGTCTAAGTGCTCGCTTGTCAGAAAATGTAAAGTTTTTTTTTAAAGTGTATTTCTTCCTAGGGGTACATATGAACAGATTAGAGTCAAATGTAATGTTGCTAAAAGGCTGTCAGTTCCACTTTAAATGGCTATTACACTGTTTCACATTACATTTAGAGCTGTGGATACTTTAAATGGAAATGTATGTTACGTTCACCAGCAAGAAAACCAAAAACGTCGCTCAAACAGAAGGGGGAACTAACGAAGAGTCACTGATCAACAACTAAAACGAAAACAGGTGGGGTTTTAGGAGGGATTCTGAAAGACACTCATGGGGGCATCCAATGAAAGTTGGCTAGCGAGAACAACTGGAACCTAAAAGACACCCACCATGAGTGCCCACTAAATTTGCCCAAGAAGAGGCAAAAGGGTTAAGCAGGCATTGTGTCAAGAAGCAGTGCAGCTTGGTTGGGTTGTATTTCGGAGGACGCACGGCTCTCGACCTTCGCCTCTCCCAAGTCCGTACGGGATTTGCAGCGATGAGACAAGACTGTAACTACCAATTGGATACCACGAAATTGGGGAGAAAAAAACACACCCAACAAGCAAACCAAAAAGGTGGAGCAAAATTAAATTAGGGAAATCAGACAAAGGAATGTTTTTCTATAAATGAAATAGGGAACGCCAACTAAAGGTGTTGACCCTCCACATCTCTCAAGACAACTGGAGCACTGGGCCAGGCACTCTGAAATACGGGATTTGCAGCGATGAGACAAGACTCTAACTACCAATTGGATACCACGAAATTGAGGAGAAAAAAACACACCCAACAAGCAAACCAAAAAGGTGGAGCAAACTTAAATCACCTTCCCAATGTAGCACAGGTGTAACACATAACACATGACCAATGAGGTGACACCAATCGGTGCCCCTATGTGCTAATGAGCTATACATGCTAAAGTCCAACCTCAAAACATAAATGGAAAAACCAAAGCATGTAACAATGTATATCTGCTTAGAAACATTACCCAAATGTTTGTTCACTTATCTTTTCATCCTTCCGACCCCATTGTCAGTTTATTTGAAAATGTACCCAATAAACAGTTTGCATGTGTCATATGGCTGTTATAAGGACATACAGAAAAAAGTAATGTCTGTGTTCTGTGTAGTTTTTTTTTTGTTTCGATCAAGTCAAGGATATCTCTTATGTTCCCCTTTTCTGCTAAATGCCATAATAGTTTCACTTCTAGACATGAACACACAGTTAACACCACCTCTTTGAATCCCCATGCCATTGGTTACTATGGACTTGTTTGCCATTGCTTTCAGGAAGTGGAACGTGTATGTCGTTGTTGTGTATAATACTGTACACTGAGGCCTGGGCTCAATTTCCCCTTCTTAACGTGGCTCTTGTCACAGTCCTGGGTGTATTCATTAGTGCACACCGTAGAAAAAACATTTCGCAATTGAAAATGTTTTGCTACAAAAACAAGGCTACTCCCTCCCCGTTTTGCCCTGTTACTTCCTAGTGAATACGCCCTGGTTTAAAAGAGGCATGGTGCGAGGCCACATGTGTGCTGTGGGGAGCTAGGCCTCAGCGACTCCACTTCTGCTTTCTGGGCCACTTCTCCCTTCCGTCACCCAGAGGAGAAGTCTTCTCAGCAGGCCAGACAGCGGGCCTGCATCCCTTATAGCACCCTATTTCCTGAATAATGCATACTTTTGATCAGGGTCCATAGGACCAATGTTCAAATGTAGTGCACTGTGCCATTTGGAACACACAACAGGAAGCGACAAGTTATTATGGGTAGCCATGGCCACTCGCATCGGCTTATTTTAATTTAGCTTGTTTTTTTAGCAAGTTCACAGCTGAGCGATGCACTATATTGGTTTTCCCGCCTGAGCTCGAGAAGCGCTTTCCCCTGACCATTTACCACAAGTCATTCTCATTAAACCTTGTGCTAGGAAGGGAGATTTGGACATTTATGATTCATTATAATCATTCAATACATACAATACAATGACAACTCAATTAACCTTTATTTTATAACTCTAATATCAAGTGTTTAACAGTTTCTGAGGTTAATTGAAATCCTTGTAATGGCCAATTAGATATTGGGTCTTGTATTGTTTTATGTATACTGTATATTGAAATGCATTTCAAGCAATTTAATGTAACCATAGAGGCCTACAACACAAATGGCTTGCGAGACATAATGATATCAGTTATTATACGAACGAAGACCTGTTCGTTAACCACAGTGGAAACTCTTTCGCAAAGTGACTGTGCTTTTTGGTGGTGCAAGAATAAGTCTGTTGTTCATTGCACCATTGCCATTCTCAGTCATTCATTTCAAGACTGGAGGCTCCATTTAATCAATCTGGAAGTTTCTAGTTTATGGCAACACATCATTCCTCCCATGCAGCCAGGTATCCAGTTTGAATTGAATATCAAGTTGTATTTATTTTTATTTCACAACGTGTGTTATTGATTGAAAAATCCAAACTTCAACTTAGTGACACTGTGGGCCACATACTGATTTTGATTGAATGAAGCCCAAGATGTACTCACACACATTTGGGTTCTTCTAAACAGATGTAAACGAAAACAGGTTAGAAAGTTTTGAATTTGTTAATAGTGTGCTAATGACTATCAACCTTGGTCGTGTTCAGTAGGGCACACCGAAGCAAAACGTTTCGCGACGAGAAAAACAATATTGTTCTTATTGGACAAGTTATGGTAGTACCTCCCGTTCCACTTTTTTTTCCTTCTTTGCTGAACATGACCATGGTATTTCTCCCATAGAATTAGAATGGACGTTCCCATTCAAGTCATGATGCTATAATGGATGGACTGGGGCCATTTTGAGGGTCCCAATTGGAGCAAAGCTAGGTTGAAGATATCCAGGTTAAGACAACGTCCAATGTCATTCACATGCGGAAGCATTCAAAAATAAACAGATTCATGGTCCCTTAGTTTTAGAATTCTTCCACATGAATGCAAAGAGTTATGGGATATTAGAATCCTTTTGTCTTAACTTTTGTTATCCTCAACCTAGGCGCAAAGCAGAAAGTCAAAGCATGGAAGTTTGGCATTCAATCTGTGCTTTATTAACAGTCATCTCATTATGTGGTTTCTTCCACCAGGACTGTCCACTAGCCTGGGTAAACACCATGGTGTTTGACTATAAGGATCAGCTGAAGACTGGGGAGTTCCTTCTCTCCACCTGGCCTTCAGTCCCTGGTACAGTAGAAACACACACACACTAGTTGTTTTATGAACTGCAAAATGTACACCATTGTTCCGATACAATTTTAATCATTGTACTATTTACCTACAGGTGTTTAAAATGTCATTAAATGGGTAGTAATAATAAATGTAAAAAGCAGCAACAACATTTTTTACATTTAAATTACAACAAATGTGCAACTTTTTTAAATATATATATATCTGGGATAAGGAGTGGCATTTAAATGCTGCAAAAATAAAGATTTAAAAATACTTTTTTACATGTTAAAAAAAATGTAGTTACTGATATACTAAAAAAGGAGTGAGGCTGGTCAAAATCTGTTTCACATTTACACTTTACCACTACATTTACTGAAAATATGCATGTAAGGGTTTTATAGTGCCATCGACTGGTTATGTTTGACGTAGCCACTATTCCTTTGCAAAGTGGTTGTGATGATTTTGGAAATATCAATATGTGCTTCGGAGTGGACGTTTCTTGTAGTGTCCTTAAGCCGCTCAATCAGTATCATGTTGATGAATCAAATAACAGTTAAATCGTGTTTAGTTTAGTTGGGTTTGGGGTAGGGACAATCTTTTTTGCCATATGCTGAGAAACACTTTTGTACAGATTTTCGAAGCTTTACGTCAAACAAAGTGGTGGGGCTGCGCTTTTGACATTGAAGTGCTCATCATATCATCACCTATGGGCCATTCTGTTTGGGATTTGGCCCCATAATAACTCCATTTGTGTTATATGTGTGTTCTATTTATTTTACAATCTGGCCTATAGATATTTGCCCCATGCAATGACAAAAAAATACAAGGCTTCCAACCACTAAGGCTTGGAGCATTAAATAGGAAATCAGCAGTTGGTACATCCATTTAGCAGTTGTTACATCCAAATTATTGATATGTTCCTAGAATCACAATGATTTTGTAAACAAAGTAAATGCAATGTTATTATCATGGATGGACAGTCATTGCATTCATAGCTCTGTCTGTGAATTGGAGAATGGTTACATTTCTCCAGCCCCATCCCACAGTGGTGGGGAGAACGCTGTATTGTTTCTACTGCTGATTGCAGCTTTAACACATTGATTTAGCTAATAGCTGAATATGTTTATTTCGGTTTAATTTGGCCTCCCAGATGATAAAGGCGACCTCTTGAATCCAATGGGCACAGTGGAGAAAAATCCCAACGTTGATAGTGCAGCAGGACTCCTCATTCACTTCCCCAATATCCGACCTCACCCTCTCTACTACCCCCATTTCGACAAGGTACACCTTATATTGCACACACGTTTCAATAGTTGACATTGTACATTTGTAGCCAACCTCGTACATTTGTAACCATCTTGTACTGTACATGTAAAAAAAAATCTATATTAGATATCACTATAGATTTTATGAAATTAGACATTAGAAATGGTATTTTTAGAACTATATTAAGATATCTACACATTTGTATGCTCCTCCTATTTTCAGTTGAGGGACCTAGAAAAAAATGGAGGGAAGGTTATAGCCACCAAGGTAGAGGTAAGGGACTCTATTGTTTGTTTGAAATGTATAAGATTACATTAAAGTAATCCTTTGAAAACCACATTCAACTTTTAAAACGCATAAACCATTTATTATTTGTATTATCTTATTGTATGTTTGAACTTTGAATTCATTATCAATACCATTACGTATAAATTATGTTTCTCACAATTACCAGTGTTTTTTGCAATTACTTTTACATCAAAGTATAGATTCATTGCTAAGAAATTACCATTCCAGTACCTACAGATCTACAGTATGTTCACTCAACCCCTTCCCTGTTGTCTTTGTATTGTGCTGCCCAGCATATGAAGCTAAAGGAAATAGTAGACAATAAGAACTACACAGAGTTCTTTGAGGACGAGAAAGAGCTTCTGTGGAAGCTACGCGGTGTGGTGCGGGAGCGCTACCCAGAGAGTCTGTCCAAACTTCTCCTCATCACAAAATGGAATAAGCACGAGGATGTAGCACAGGTAGGACACTTTCCTCTCGCAAAGACAACTGAGGTGTGAGTTAATGCAATGCAAGTGAAATGATCATCTGTATCTTGACTTAAAAGGTAACTTCCAAAATAAGGGAGACACCAACATAAAGTGTCTAAATAGGGCGTTGGGCCAACATGAGCCAGAACAGCATCACTGCACCTTGGCATAGATTATACAACTCTTGCAGGAATACGAAACAATTCTTCCACCATTTATTGATGGTGGTGGAAAATGCTGTCTCAGGCGCCGCTTGAGAATCTCCCATATGTGCTCAATTGATTTGAGAACTAGTGACTGAGACGGTCGTGGCATATTGTATACATTGTTTTCATGCTCATCAAACCATTCAGTGACCACTCGTGCCCTGTGGTTTGGGGTATTGTCATCCTATTGGGGCATAGCTATGGTTACCAAAATAATTGCCTGCCCAGCATTCTTTTTACATGAAGGGATGTTAAGCATGAAGGGATGTTACTTCAATTAACTCAAGAACCACACCTGTGTGGAACAACCTGCTTTCAATATACTTTGTATCCCTCATCTACTAAAGTGTTTCCATTATTTTGGCAGCTACAAGTATGTTGTAACTTTTCTTTAAAAAATTCCATGAGAGGAACTTTGGTTGAACCAGAGATTTAGTTACCTTGCGATACATATGCAGTGCATCTGTTTTTGCAATTATTAAATATGTAATTATTTTCCATTATCATGTTCAAATTGATTCATGCCTTCAGTATGCATTAGCAATGCTCATGTATGCTGAAAATGAATTTAAAGTTCCAGTAGGTTCAATGTCAAAAAACCTGACCTGTGCCATTGTGTCCAGATGGTGACATTTCTGCAGAAATGGCCGGACCTCCCTGCTCTCCATGCCCTGGAGCTGCTGGACTACAGTTTCCCTGACCCAATGGTCCGCTCTTTCACCATCAGATGCCTAAGGAAGCTGAGGTATTGTAACCTTAGGCATAGTTTCCCAGACACAGATTAAAGATGCACTGTGCAGAAATCGCTCTGCCAATTCTTGGTTTAAAAAAAATGTGAATAGGTTGCCTAATTTCAGTTTATGTGACAAAACAAGCATAGTGAAGAGAATCTAAACCGCTGTGAAATATATTTTCCATAACCAAAAAATATTGTATTTTCATCTGTTTGAAGCTGGTGTACAAATCCACAAATAAAAGACACAAAAACTAAACGTAAGAAGTATAGAAATACCACACACAGAACAGATCTACCGCTTCTTACATTTGCTTTTAATGAGAATGACAGATATATAACATACATTTTTATGTGAATTTGGTTGGGTCCCCCAAAAAGTTACATATTGCAGCTTAAAGTCTAGTCCATGACTAAAAAGCATGTTCAATGGAGAATTCTCATTGAAAGTGCTTTTTATTCCAGGACTAAGCTCAATCCATGTCTGGGAAACCAGCCCTAGGTGACTAGAGAGCTATCCTTTGGCATTCGCCATGGCCTATTTTCTGCTTTTCATTTTGATAGGTACTCAAACTCCAGAAAAAAAGTGACATGATTATAAAGGGATGTATAGGTTTTTTTCTCCTGAAATACAAACAAGTGGTACAAATCAAAAATCAAAACAAGTGGTACCTCTTTAACAATGGTGAGAAACCAATGTTAAGAATTGGTTTTTAGAAGTGTCAACAAGTTCCAACCATACTGGATGCCCGTCAATGACTTGGTTGCTCAGCTGGCAAAAATAATTGTTTTCACAACATTGTGAAAATGTTGCTGTAAATTACTCTGTTTAATCTCCCTCCCAACAGAGATGAGGAGCTGCTCCAGTACTTGCTGCAGTTGGTTCAGGTTCTGAAGTATGAGTCTTACCTGGACTGTGACCTTGCTACTTTTCTGCTGGAGAGAGCCCTCTCCAACAAGAGGATAGGTCACTTCCTCTTCTGGCATCTCAGGTGAGTGAGTGAGTGAGTGAGTGAGTACAACATCCTAAAAACAGGACAGATCAATGTAAAATGGACAGTATGCAATGTAATCAGGCTACTCACAACTGCTGTCTGTGAGTTAAATCCTGTGGGCTAAATTGTTATGGTCAGTGGTTTCAGGTTTGTATCTGTCTATTTCTGACGAGCTGATCATAGCGAAAAAGAAAGCACCTCTGCATTTCCCGATATGTAAACACATTGCAAATAAAGTTGGGTAGCTGATATTCAGAGCTTAAATAGCCAAATTGATTAGTCACAGGAAGTGTCAACCCATTTTATTTTCATGTCACTAAGACACGTGATGCCCAACTTCCATCAACACGTCTCCAATGCCACTAGCATTAACAACCTTCCCTCGTCTGACATTCGGCAAATCAGATCATAACTCCATACTCCTGCTTCCTGTTTACATGCAGAAACTCAAACAGGAAGTACCCGTGAATCACTCTGTTGAGAAATGGTCACCAGAATCACAGATTATGCTACAGGACTGCTTTGCTAGCGCTGATTGGAATTTGTTTAGATACTCTGCCGTTAACATAGACGAGCTAACCACCTCCGTCACTGGCTTCATTAGAAAATGCATCGGCGACGTTGTCCCCACGGTGAGGGTTCACTGCTTCCCCAATCAAAAGCCCTGATTAACACGGAGGTTGGCGCTAAACTAAAAGACAGGGCTACCGCACACAGAGCTATAGTAGACAACCATGAGGCTACGGCCGAGGACAGGAATAAGTACGATAAGTCCCGCAATGACCTCCGCAGAGTCATCTAACGAGCAAAGGACAATATAGGAGTAAGTTGGAATCATATTACATAGCGAATGTGACAGGGGCTACAGTCCATAACGGTTTACAAAGGAACCCAACCGTGATCTGCCCAACAATGCTTCTCTACTAGACGAACTCAATGCATTTATACATGATAACAACAACATCGTGCCAGGTGGGAGTGTCGTCACAGACTCAGAGGATTGGGTGATCTCACTCTCCAAGGCCGACGTGAAAAAGGTCTTTATTCATGTCAAGGCTGTGGGGCCCGACTGTATAGCAAGCAGGGTGCGTTCTCAGAGCATGCGCAGAATAGCTGGCAGGCATATTCACTGTAGTTTTCAACCTCTCATTGTCCCAGTCTGTAATCTCCACGTTTTAAGATGACCAACATCATTCCTGTCCCCAAGAACATGTCATATTGACTACAGTCCTGTAGCATTCACTTCTGTAATCATGAAGTGCTTTGAATGGTTGGTTATGGCACACATTAACTTCACCATCCCAGACACACCACTGCAATTTGCATACCGCCCCAAAAGATCCATAGATGATGCAATCTCAATTGCTCTCCACAGTACCCTCACCCACCTAGATAAAAATACCTATGTGAGAATGCTGTTCATTGACTACAGCTCAGCGTTCAACACTATTGTCCCCTCCAAGCTCGTCACCAAGCTAAGGAGGACTCTGGGTCTGAACACATCCCTCTGCAACTAGATCCTGGACTTTCTGACGGGCCGACCCCAGGTGGTGAAGGTGGCAACATTACCTCCGCCACGCTGACCCTCAACACTGGGGTCCCACAGGAGTGTGTGCTTAGTGCCGTCCTGTACTCTCTGTTCACCCACGACTGTGTGGCCATGCCCGGCTCATCAAGTTGGCTGACACTATGATGTTGGTAGGCCTGATCACCAGCGGTCCTACAGGGAGGAGGTCAGTGACTTGGCAGTATAGTGCCAGAGCAACAAACTCTCCCTCAACGTCAGTAAGACCAAGGAGCTGATGGTGGACTACAGGAAACGAAGGGGCGAGCACGCTCCCATCCACATTAACGAGGCTGCAGTGGAGCAGGTCGAGAACTTCAAGTTCCTCAGTGTCCAAATCACTAAAGACTTAAAATGGTCCTAACACACATGCACATCGTGAAGAAGGAGCGACAGCACCTCTTCCCCTTCAGGAGGTTGAAAAAGTTTGTCATGGGTCCCTCAAATACTCTAAACTTTATACAGCTGTACCATTGAGAGTATCTTGACTGGCTGCATCACTGCCTGGTATGGCAATAGTACCACACACACTCACACTGCTCACTCACACATAATATGCACATACATTTATGCACACCCACTCACATACAAGCTGCTGCTACTGTTTATCTTATATCCTGTTGCCAAGTCACCTTACACCTATACATATCTACCTCCATCACTCCAGTATCCATGCACATTGTAAATATAGTATTGGAATTGACCCTTTATATAGTATGCTTGCTTACTTACTTATTGTGTTCTTCATATTTATTTTTATTTCTTGTGTTTTTTCTAGTATTACATTGTTATTGATTATTGCATTGTAGGGTTTTGAGTTTGCAAGAAGGCATTTCACTGTACTTGTGCATGTGACAATACAACTTTAAACTTGAATCAGGACTAATAAAGCCAATGGCCTGTTTTACAAATTGGTGGTCCAACATGGTAGGCTACACCCCAGTAAGCACCGACCGACGCCAACATCTTTTGGACGTCGTTTTTTGGTATTTTACAAACGGTAGGCCTACCACATAGATGGGTATTCATAAAATGAAATATCACTCGACACTGTAGGCTATACCTCAGTAAGCACGGACTGACACCGATGCCTTTTAGATGTCTATGTTTGGTTCAGATTTGGTCCGGTCTGGACCAGCCTTGGGGAGGTAGGATTATTTTTTTTGTCTCGTCTCGAACGGCCCGGACCAGCCGTGTGTGTGCGCACCTGGCTGTGTGCACGATTGTGGAACAAGCACTTATAACTCTGTATATGAATTGAACACTAAGGTGGTGTTGGTAGAAGTTGTGACAGAAGTCTTTGTCCTCACTCCAGGTCAGAAATGCACGTATCCTCGGTCAGTCTGCGTTTCGGCCTGATTCTAGAGGCTTACTGCAGGGGCAACATCTATCACATCAAGTGCTTATGGAAACAGGTGAGCACACCTTGAGACTATATACTTGTTAATTCTTAGACATCTGGCAATGATATTTGACCATGTCTTTTGTACAATGGCCAGATTCCTTAGAAATAGCATGTGTAGAGGACTAGGGGAGACTGGGGACAATTGTAACATGTTTTGTATTTGACTTTATTGCTCAGAGACCACTCGAACTAGGCCACTAATGTTTTTATATGAGAAACGTACATCTGTCCGCTAATCATTCATACCATTTATAGGTCTGTATATAAGATGGTCTGATCACAATATTGATTTTAATCCGAAAAGTCTGGATGTTACATTTGCCGCTGTGTCAGGGGCAATTGCAACAGTAGGTGGAGTTAAATGTAACACCTATAAAATAAACAAAATAAATTCACTTAACTTTGATCAAATTAATGTTTATGAATTATCATATTATAGACCTATGTATGTAATAATTTTGCAAGAAATATAAGTATTTCTATGTACGTAACCAACATTTACAGTAACAGTGTGCATGGCCATTCGGTAGCTCTCAAAACATCTGAAATGTCTGATGGTGTCCAGAATATATCCGTTTACAACTTATTTGGCACTGTACAGGACCCCAAGGCTATTTAAAGTTAGTAATGTAGAATTCATACAACCTTAAAGTTAAAAAAATAAATAAAAAATAAATGTTGCTGCTTGGCTCAGGATCATTTTAACACTGTGTTACAATTACCCCCAACCCAGCAGCCATGACAAAACCTCATGTGCCTAGCAATAGACAACACATGTCAATCATGCCACTGTTTAGCCAACACATAGTGATGAAAATGTTGCTATTTTGAATTCTTGGACATTAATGCTCAGGACAGCATAAGAACAATACAACCGGTGGGGAAAAAACTACATTCACCCCTAAAAAACAAACATTTGCTCATGATAGTGACATATATATTTGTAAAAATTTTACCCCCTTTTCTCCCCCTCTCCAATTTTGTGGTATCCAATTGTTAGTAGTTACTATCTTGTCTCATCCCTGCAACTCCCATACGGGCTCAGGAGAGACGAAGGTCGAAAGCCATGCGTCCTCCGAAACACAACCCAACCAAGCCGCACTGCTTCTTAACACAGCGCGCATCCAACCCGGAAGCCAGCCACACCAATGTGTCAGAGGAAACACTGTGCACCTGGTGACCTGGTTAGCGTGCACTGCGCCTGGCCCACCACATGAGTCGCTAGTGCGTGATGAGACAAGGATATCCCTACCGGCCAAACCCTCCCTAACCCGGACGACACTAGGCCAATTGTGCGTCGCCACATGGACCTCCCGATCACGGCCGGCTGCGACAGAGTGAACCCAGAGTCTCTGGTGGCACAGTTAGCACTGCGATGCAGTGCCCTCGACCACTGTGCCACCCGGGAGGCCCGATAGTGAGATATTTTGCTGAAACTTTTCAAGCAATAACCTAAATGGGCATGTACTGTGTGAGTTTAATCTCTATCTTGTTTATGTTTGGAGAAAGTCAAGATGTTACAATTGCCCCTTGTTACAATTGCATGGGCTCCCCACCTGGTTTTCTTCCCATATGAAATGACCAACCAGTAGGTGCAAAAATTAAACAATACAGTTTTGAGTTGAGAACACAAAGAATGTGGTTAGCAAGTTTTGAGAATGACACAAATATTAATTTCCACAAAGTTTGCTGCTTCAGTGGCTTTAGATGTTTTTGAAGTATAACTGAAGTATAATTACAAACATTTCATAAGTGTCAAAGGCTTTTATTGACAATTACATGAAGTTGATGCAGTGTTGACCCTTCTTTTTCAAGACCTCTGCAATCCGCTCTGATGGCAGCCCATTCTTGCATAATCAATGCTTGGAGTTTGTCAGAATTTGTGGGGTTTTATTTGTCCACCCGTCTCTTGAGGATTGACCACACGCTCTCAATGGGATTAATGTCTGGGGAGTTTCCTGGCCATGGACCCACAATATCGAAGTTTTGTTCTCCGAGCTACATAGTTATCACTTTTGCCTTATGGCAAGGTGCTCCATCATGCTGGAAAAGGCATTGTTCGTCACCAAACTGTTCCTGGATGGTTGGGAGAAGTTGCTCTCGGAGGATGTATTGGTACCATTCTTTATTCATGGCTGTGTTCTTAGGCAAAATTGTGAGTGAGCCCACTCCCTTGGCTGATAAGCAACCCCTCACATGAATGGTCTCAGGATGCTTTACTGTTGGCATGACACAGGACTGATGGCAGCGTTCACCATGTCTTCTCCGGACAAGCTTTTTTCCGGGTGCCCCAAACAATCGGAAAGGGGATTCATCAGAGAAAATGACTTTACCCCAGTCCTCAGCAGTCCAATCACTGTACCTTTTGCAGAATATCAGTATGTCCCTGATGTTTTTCCTGGAGAAAAGTGGCTTCTTGCTGCCCTTCTTGACACCAGGCCATCCTCCAAAAGTCTTTGCTTCACTGTGCGTGCAGATGTACTCACACCTGCCTGCTGCCATTCCCAAGCAAGCTCTGTACTGGTGGTGCCCCAAACCCGCAGCTGAATCAACTTTAGGATGCGGTCTTGGCGCTTGCTGGACTTTCTTGTGCGCCCTGAAGCCTTCTTCACAACAATTAAACCGCTCTCCTTGACGTTCTTGATGATCCGATAAATGGTTGATTTAGGTGCAATCTTACTGGCAGCAATATCCTTGCCTGTGAAGCAATGATGACAGCACGTGTTTCCTTGCAGGTAACCATGTTTGACAGAGGAAGAACAATGATTCCAAGCAACACCTCCTTTTGAAGATTCCAGTCTGTTATTCAAACTCAATCAGCATGACAGAGTGATCTCCATCCTTGTCCTCGTCAACTCTCACACCTGTTTTAACGAGAGAATCACTAACATGATGTCAGCTGGTCCTTTTGTGGGCTGAAATGCAGTGGAGATTCAGTTCATTTGCATGGCAAAGAGGGACTTGGTAATTAATTGCAATTCATCTGATCACTCTGGAGTATATGCAAATTGCCATCATACAAACTGAGGCAGCAGACATTGTGAAAATTAATATTTGTGTCATTCTCAAAACTTATTGCCACGACTGTACTATCCCAAAACTTTATCAATATTTCATCCTCCTTGTCTCTCGGTGCAGAACGAGGCACTGAACAAGATGAAGGCTCTGAATGACTTTGTGAAGTCGGGCTGGCAGAAGACATCGCGCCAGCAGATGACAGATGACATGAAGCTGTGTATCAAACAGGAGGCCTACATGGAGGCCCTCTCATATCTGCTGTCCCCGCTCAATCCCAGCATCATGCTCTCAGAGATTTGGTGGGTACCTGACACGCACAGATGCAGGCACGCACTCACAGACGCACACAAAGTTGCAGACAGACAGACACCCAGGAATGCACACACACACAGAAGCATCATGCACCTCCATGTTTTAAGGGCACTGATAGCCACATTCAGCATCTTTTAATTAATGATGTGTTAAAAATAACTATGTTGTGTATTTTTTTCCCTACAAATGGGTAAAATTATGTTATATAGAGAGGTCTTCTCCCAGTGTCAACAAATTTGCTTGATGTTGCAGTGCGGACAGATGCAAGTTCATGGACTCCAAGATGAAGCCCCTGTGGCTCATGTACAAGAACAAATGGGTGCAGGGGGACGCTGTGGGCATAATCTTCAAGAACGGAGATGGTGAGAAATCCAAGTAACACAGGGGATTCCACATGATACATCATTTTTTTTAGGTTATATTTTGTATTTGCATTTTTTGGGGGGCACTGCAATGGTGAACGGTGGTGTTGGTTCTGTATGTCGCCTTAACTATTGTTATATTATATATACTGTATGTGTATGACTGTCCTTAGTGGAGGACCAAAAAAAGCCGATACCGATTAATCGGCCGATTTAATAAAAAAAAAGTATTTTATTTGTAATAATGACAATTACAACAATACTGAATTAACACTTATTTTAACTTAATGTAATACATCAATAAAATCAATTTAGCCTCAAGTAAATAATGAAACATGTTCAATTTGGTTTAAATAATGCAAAAACAAAGTGTTGGAGAAGAAAGTAAAAGTGCAATATGTGCTATGTAAGAAAGCTAACATTTCAGTTTCTTGCTCAGAACATGAAAATATATGAAAGCTGGTGGTTCCTTTTAAATATGAGTCTTCAATATTCCCAGGTAAGAAGATTTAGGTTGTAGTTATTATAGGACTATTTCCCTCTATACCATTTGTATTTCATTATTAAATGTTCTTATAGGCACATTAGTATTGCCAGTGTAACATTATAGCTTCCGTCCCTCTCCTCGCTCCTCCCTGGGCTCGAACCAGCAACACAATGACAACAGCCACCCTCGAAGCAGCGTTACCCATGCAGAGCAAGGGGAACACCTACTAGAAGGCTCAGAGCGCGCGCTAACTAGCTAGCCATTTCACTTCGGTTACACCAGCCTCATCTCGGGAGTTGATAGGCTTGAAGTCATAAACAGCGCAATGCTTGACGCACAACGAAGAGCTGCTGGCAAAACGCACGAAAGTGCTGTTTGAATTAATGTTTACACGCCTGCTTCTGCCTACCACCGGTTAACCCACCATTCCTAGGCTGTCATTGAAAATAAGAATGTGTTCTTAACTGATTTGCCTAGTTAAATAAAGGTATAAAAAAAATATTTGTCAAATCGGAGCCCAAAAATACTGACTTCTGATTGTTCTGAAAACTTGAAATTGGCCCTAATTAATCGGCCGACCTCTAATCTGAAGTGCATCCATGGTGGTATCCATGGAGATGCAGGATGCAAGCAGTATCCAGATTGAGAGAACCAGGGGCATCGGGACTAATGTCCAGGCTGGAGAAGAACCACTACTGGCTTCATGGGCAATACCATTGAACTGGAGAGCTAAAGAGACTCACCCTGGACCCTCCAGATTATCTCAAAGTTCCGTCAATGTAGTTAGCTAGGTTAATTAGCTGCCTATCTGCTAGCCAATGTCTGTAGCCTAGGCTACGCACAGTCCGCTGCTCAATAAAGTATATCAGATATCTTCCTCAGCTAAGATCAGAGACACCAGTCAGCCAACACCATGGAGAGTAGCACTATTTTTTCAGTTTGCTTTTTTATGTTGTGCTATCGTCGTCCAGTCAGCCTAGTAGCTAGGTCTACCGTGTGTATCCCCAAGCTACTATGTTAATTCCTTTATTTTCTGAACCACTCCAAAAAGAAGATGCCTTCAAGAAATTGAAGTTATTCTGTTCTTACACCGGTTAGAAAATATACACTTTTTCTACTGTATTTACCTAATCTATGGCCATGCAGTTATTTGAAAAGATGCAACAAATAAACACTTGTTCATAGATTAATAATTTGCGGTGTTATCCCCCACTCCATGGCCCATCGATTTGTGTGTATTGAGTTATGTCGCATTTATATTGATCCAATGCGGGAATATTAGATACTGTCACTTGTAAATTAAAGTTATAAACTATTTCTCTTCAGACCGACCTTTAATCATGCTAATTTTGCGCGAATGCCATCGGGAGCATTAATCATACTGGCCTAAATTGTAAGTCTGGCTACCATGAGAAAATTCTATGGAGTCTGCATCTGGGATATTCATCCCATTTCTGGTTGGATATACATGTACCTTTAGCCTGACATAACCTCTATACTTTCAGATCTCCGACAAGACATGTTGACCCTCCAAATGATCCAGCTGATGGAAATCCTTTGGAAGAAAGAGGGACTAGATCTAAGGTATGTGTTAGCAGCAGGGGTTGGAACCAAAATTATTTTCCAATCGTTTCGTTCTGAACAAAACCATTATTTGTTTTGTTCCATTTCACTGTTCCGACCTGCAAAATAAAGTTCTAAACTGGTTTGAACCAGAAAAATGTTCTTTATCGTTCCTTTCTGTTCCTTTTTAAACCTCTAAATTCCTTTTATATATATACACTGCTCAAAAAATAAAGGGAACACTAAAATAACACATCCTAGATCTGAATGAATGAAATATTCTTATTAAATACTTTTTTCTTTACATAGTTGAATGTGCTGACAACAAAATCACACAAAAATTATCAATGGAAATCAAATTTATCAACCCATGGAGGTCTGGATTTGGAGTCACACTCAATATTAAAGTGGAAAACCACACTACAGGATGATCCAACTTTGATGTAATGTCCTTAAAGCAAGTCAAAATGAGGCTCAGTAGTGTGTGTGGCCTCCACGTGCCTGTATGACCCCACCTACAACGCCTGGGCATGCTCCTGATGAGGTGGCGGATGGTCTCCTGAGGGATCTCCTCCCAGACCTGGACTAAAGCATCCGCCAACTCCTGGACTGTCTGTGGTGCAATGTGGCGTTGGTGGATGGAGCGAGACATGATGTCCCAGATGTGCTCAATTGGATTCAGGTCTGGGGAAAGGGCGGGCCAGTCCATAGCATCAATGCCTTCCTCTTGCAGGAACTGCTGACACACTCCAGCCACATGAGGTCTAGCATTGTCTTGCATTACGAGGAACCCAGGGCCAACCGCACCAGCATATGGTCTCACAAGGGGTCTGAGGATCTCATCTCGGTAGCTAATGGCAGTCAGGCTACCTCTGGCGCGCACATGGAGGTGCGGCCCCCCAAAGAAATGCCACCCCACACCATGACTGACCGACCGCCAAACCAGTCATGCTGGAGGATGTTGCAGGCAGCAGAACGTTCTCCACGTCGTCTCCAGACTCTGTCACGTCTGCCACATGCTCAGTGTGAACCTGCTTTCATCTGTGAAGAGCACAGGGCACCAGTGGCGAATTTGCCAATCTTGGTGTTCTCTGGCAAATGCCAAACGTCCTGCACGGTGTTGGGCTGTAAGCACAACACCCACCTGTGGACGTCGGGCCCTCATACCACCCTCATGGAGTCTGTTTCTGACCGTTTGAGCAGACACATGCACATTTGTGGCCTGCTGGAGGTAATTTTGCAGGGCTCTGGCAGTGCTCCTCCTGCATCCTCCTTGCACAAAGGAGGAGGTAGCGGTCCTGCTGCTGGGTTGTTGCCCTCCTATGGCCTCCTCAACGTCTCCTGATGTACTGGCCTGTCTCATGGTTGCGCCTCCATGCTCTGGACACTATGCTGACAGACACAGCAAACCTTCTCGCATTGATGTGTCATCCTGGATGAGCTGCACTACCTGAGCCACTTGTGTGGGTTGTAGACTCTGTTTCATGCTACCACTAGAGTGAAAGCACCGCCAGCATTCAAAAGTGCCCAAAACATCAGCCAGGAAGCATAGGAACTGAGAAGTGGTCCCCACCTGCAGAACCACTCCTTTATTGGGGGTGTCTTGCTAATTGACTATAATTTCCACCTGTTGTCTATTCCATTTGCACAACAGCATGTGAAATGTATTGTCAATCAGTGTTGCTTCTGTAACAGTATAACTTTAGACCGTCCCCTCGCCCATACCCGGGCGCGAACCAGGGACCCTCTGCACACATCAACAACAGTCACCCACGAAGCATCGTTACCCATCGCTCCACAAAAGCCGCGGCCCTTGCAGAGCAAGGGGAACCACTACTTCAAGGTCTCAAAGCAAGTGACGTCACCGATTGAAATGCTATTTAGCGCACACCACCACTAACAAGCTAGCTTTTTCACATCCGTTACACTCACCCCCCTTTTGACCTCCTCCTTTTCCGCAGCAACCAGTGATCCGGGTCAACAGCATCAATGTAACAGTATAACTTTAAACCGCCCCTTCGCCCATACCTGGGTGCGAACCAGGGACCCTCTGCAGAGACCCTCCGATTGAAACGCTATTTAGCGCGCACCACCGCTAACTAAGCTAGCCGTTTCACATCCGTTACACTCCCTAAGTGGAAAGTTTGATTTCACAGAAGTGTGATTGACTTGGAGTTACATTGTGTTGTTTAAGTGTTCCCTTTATTTTTTTGAGCAGTGTATTATTATTATTATTATTTTAACATTTAGCTCAACATTAAATTACTTTGTGGATATTACTTTGTGGATAGAAAAGCTTGCTATGGAGAGGGAAAGCTATAGCTCAGTGAATTATTTACATTTGTGATGGAAAGACAAGCGAGAGTGAGTGGAGGAGGCGGCGGCTTGGCTTGAAGCACTGGGCATCTTGTGATAACATGCATTATCTAAATTAGGCCCACAGAATTATACCTACAGAGGAGTGGCTTTTATGCAGGAACTTTTAATGACTTCAGAGTTGGTTTATCGTTGGAGCTAGCTAGCTTGTGTGTGCAGAGCGGAATTAAAAACACATCTTACCTTTTTGTAGTTAATAAAGCCAATGTGAAACGTGATAATTATAGTATCCCGAAGTAGCATTGAAAAAGTTAATCCATTCTTCTCTAATAAAAAATCTCTCCCTATTTTCTGAATCATGCTTGTAATGTAAGTAGAATACAGCTTTGCTTCGGAAGGTGACGGGCAGGTAGCCTACACACTTTCACTGGCAAAGATTTTCAGCTGGCAGACAGACACTGGAAAATGTTTCTGATTGACAGAGGGGGGGGGCTTTGCATTGGTGCTTTATTGTGTTTGTTGTGGGACTGGAAAAAAATCCTGTAATGTGAAATAACATTATTAACCGGTTCCCATGCTTTTAAAATAACGGTTCTGTTCCAGAACAGTATAGACCACTTTCGTTTATGGTTCTGATTCTGTTCCTTGAAAAACTGAATTATTTTTCTGTTTTTGGTTCTTTCATGAACTGGTATCAACCCCTGCTTAGCAGTGGACCTAGTTGTGGGTTCAGAGGTGGGTTCAGTGAACCACACTTACAGGATGAGTAACCTTGCTTGAGACCCATTGAATACCTGCATTAGCCCCGTAAGCTAATACCTAGGGTTTTGCTTGTGGCGCGCAGGAATCCTGGATTTGAATTCAGTAGGTGACATTGCAGTCAAACGGTCCTACAGACATACTGGGAACAGGTTCGGGGAAAATTGATAAGATGGTTTTCTAACAATGTACTTAGGGCATACAGTTATACGTTATTAATTGTTATGAGCATATAATAGGCCTTATAATGTTTTATGGATTAACTTTTTCTACTGTCTCTGTAAGGATGATCCCCTACGGCTGCCTCTCCACCGGGAACAAGACAGGCCTCATTGAGGTGGTGAAAAACTCAGACACCATCGCCAACATCCAGCGCAACAACAGCAACAGTGCCGCGACTGCTGCCTTCAACAAAGACGCTCTGCTCAACTGGCTTAAATCCAAGAACCCAGAGTAAGTGTGACAGAGACACTGGTCTAGCAGTCATGTCTACGGTGACGGCATGGGTTTGTATGGAGCCTACTGCCCTTTGACACAACCTCTCTCTATCTTTTCCCACTGTCATCCACTGTCTCTATCTAGGGTGGGCAGGGTAGCCTAGTGGTTAGAGCGTTGGACTAGTAACCAGAATGTTGCAAGTTCAAACCCCCGAGCTGACAAGGTACAAATCTGTCGTTCTGCCCCTGAACAGGCAGTTAACCCACTGTTCCTAGGCCGTCATTGAAAATAAGAATTTATTCTTAACTGACTTGCCTGGTTAAATAAAGGTAAAATAAAAAATAAATAAAAATATACACTGAGTATACAAAACATTAAGAACACCTGCTCTCATTACAGACTGACCAGGTGATTCCAGGTGAATGCTATGATCCCTTATTAATGTCACTTGTTACATCCACTTTAATCAGTGTAAATGAAGGGTAGGAGACAGGTTAAAGAAGGATTTTTAAGCCTTACTACAATTGAGACATGAATTGTGTACCATTCAGAGGGTGAATGGGCAAGACAAAAGATTTAAGTGCCTTTGAACGGGGTATGGTAGTAGGTGCCAGGCGCACCGGTTTGTGTCAAGAACTGCAAAGCTGCTGGGTTTTTCACACTCAACAGTTTCCCGTGTGTATCAAGTATTTGCCACCACCCAAAAGGGTATCCAGCCAACTTGACACAACTGTGGGAAGCTTGGAGGCAACATGGGCCAGCATCCCTGTAGAACGCTTTTGACACCATTTAGTATCCATGCCCCGATGAATTGAGGCTGTTCTGAGGACAAAATATATACACTGAGTATACAAAACATTATGAACACCTGCTATTTCCATTATATAGACTGACCAGGTGAAAGTGAAGCTTTTAGGGGGGGGTTATTAGGAAGGTCTTCCTAATGTTTGGTATACTTAGTGTAATCTGAAAATATCTTCAACTACACTACCGGTCAAAAGTTTTAGAACACCTACTTATTCAAGAGTTTTTCTTTATTTTTAATATTTTCTACATTGTAGAATAATAGTGAAGACATCAAAACTATGAAATAACACATATGGAATCATGTACTAATCAAAAAAGTGTTAATCTATTTTATATTTGAAATTATTCAAATAGCCACCCTTTGCCTTGATGACAGCTTTGCACACTCTTGGCATTATCTCAACCAGCTTCATGAGGCAGTCACCTGGAATGCATTTCAAATAACAGGTGTGCCTTCTTAAAAGTTAATTTGTGTCTTTCCTTCTTAATATGTTTGAGCCAATCAGTTGTGTTGTGACAAGTTAGGGGGGGGGGGGGGTATGCAGAAGAGAGCCCTGTTTGGTAAAAGACCAAGTCCATATTATGGCAAGAACAGCTCAAATAAGCAAAGAGAAATGACAGTCCATAATTTTTTAAGACATGAAGGTCAGTCAATATGGAGCATTTCAAGAACTTTGAAAGTTTCTTCATGTGCAGTTGCAAAAAATGTGATGAAACTGGCTCTCATGAGGACCGCCACAGGAATGGAAGACCCAGAGTTACCTATGTTGCAGAGGATAAGTTCATTAGGCTTAACAGCATCAGAAATTGCATCCCAAATAAATGCTTCACAGAATTCAAGTAACAGACACATAACAACATCAACTGTTCAGAGGAGACTGTGTGAATCAGGCCTTCATGGTCCAATTGCTGCAAAGAAACCACTACTGAAGGACACCAATAAGAAGAATAGACTTGCTTGGACCAAGAAACACGAGCAGTGGAAATTTTTCCTTTGTTCTGGAGTCCAAATTGGAGATTTTTTGTTCCAACCGCTGTGTCTTTGTGAGACGCGGTGTGGGTGAACGGATGATCTCCGCATGTGTATTTCCCACCGTAAAGCATGGAGGAGGTGTTATGGTGTGGGGGTGCTTTGCTGGTGACACTGTCTGTGATTTATTTACAACTCAAGGCACACTTAACAAACATGGCTACCACAGCATTCTGCAACGATACGCCATCCAATCTGGTTTGGGTTTAGTGGGACTATCATTGACCCAACACACCTCCAGGCTGTGTAAGGGCTATTTAACCAAGAAGGATCGTGATGGAGTGCTGCATCAGATGACCTGGCCTCCACAAACCCTCTGACCTCAACCAAATTGAGATGGTTTGAGATGACTTGGACCGCAGAGTGAAGGAAAAGCAGCCAACAAGTGCTCAGCCTATGTGGGAATTCCTTCAAGACCTTTGGAAAAGCATTCCAGGTGAAGCTGGTTAAGAGAATGCCAAGAGTGTGCAAAGCTGTCATCAAGGCAATGGGTGGCTATTTGAAGAATCTCAAATATAAAATATTTTAACACTTTTTTGGTTCCATATGTGTTATTTCATAGTTTCATTATTCTACAATGTAGAAAATAGTAAAAAATAAAGAAAAACCCTTGAATGATTAGGTGTTCTAAAACGTTTGACTGGTAGTGTATATCTTCGACGAAACGAATTACAGATAGGGTAGCTCTCAAGCATGCTAAACTGAACCTATGATTTCACCTTAGAGGTGAATTGCACCAGCTCTGAGCTTATTAGCTGTTTAAACCTCTAAATCCAAGACAATCATACTGGCCAGTTGTGACAGCGTTTTTGCAGTTGCCTTTGATGCTGACTGGCGGCGGGACCTCAATCCTAATCTCTCATAGACAGGTGCACGTAACATAGGATGGTATCGTAGCGTCTGTCAACAGGCTGTGGGAGGCGACGACTAACAAGGAACTTTTTTCTCAGTGCGCAGATGTTTGTCACTTATCATTTAGACCAATCACAATTTTGCAGGTGAATTCAGGTGTATTCATCTTTTGAATTTCGGAAGGCAAGGGGACATTTGGCCAATTCTTTGGCTCACAGTTTCCATTTAGTGGGGTGGAGTCTCATTAGTGTCTTTTCTCATACATTTCCCCCAAGTAGTTAATCGAGCATCTGATGCAATTACGCAAAAGAAATTACATTTCTGGCTTTGCAAGATTAATCTGGAGGCAAAAGAAACGGACACCTGTTTAGGCGAGGTGCTGGCTAGCGGAGTAGAACACTTGGAAAAGAAAAGGAGAGACGCACACTCTAGGAGCTCAGATGCAATAATTTAATAACCTAATAACCAATGTTTCGACAGACAAGCTAAACCTTTAAATAATGTATAAACTATTGGCGTTATATAAGTAATGTTGGGTGGGTGCAGTACAAGGGCTGTCAAAACAGCTCCACATCACACAGAAGCTGCAAAGTGTTAAAGCCTCTTGGTTAGAATGGAATGGGGAATATCTGTAATAGTTTAACATAGTGAACCCAATAGATGTCTAGACAGGACTGTGTAACATGGCTGTCAATCATCTGTCACCCTCCGAATCTTCTCTGCAAATATTTAATAGAGCTGTGACAAAAACCTGCCTCATGCCTCAACTATATTGAGAACGAGAGGGTCAAGTGTGTGCGTGCGTACCCCACTGTTTCCACTTGACTTGGGAATGTGAGAGAAAGGTAAAGAGATATAACATTCAATGGAGGAAGGGATAAAAGAAAGTGCGGAGAAAGCAAACTGATCCCATGTGGTCTCTCCTCTCTCTCATCTATTTTGTCAGCAGGGATAAACTTGACCAGGCCATTGAGGAGTTCACACTATCATGTGCTGGTTACTGTGTAGCCACTTACGTGTTGGGTATCGGTGATCGCCACAACGACAATATCATGATCAAGGAGACTGGGCAGGTGAGATGCACAGGATTTTCTTTTTTTTTAAAGTGTAGAAACTTGATAATTTGTATAAATCTGATTAGAGTGGGTATTCCTGGTAGGAATAGAACTCATTGTTTATACCTAAGAAACAAAAATGTTTAGCTTTTTTATCTTACACAATGAATCATTCATAAAGTAAACTGATGAACACTTATTCTTAGACAGACAATTGAAATGCCAGTAAGTCAAAATAATCACACTTGACCTCTCAAAAACTATGATACTGACTCTACTACATGTGGTAGGTGGATGGATCGATAGATTACAAAAGTATGTGGACACGTGCTCGTCAAACATCTCATTCCAATATCATGGGCATTAATATGGAGTTGGTCCGCCCTTTGCTGCTATAACAGCCTCTACCTCTTCTTGAAAGGCTTTCCACTACATGTTGGAACATTGCTGCGAGGACTTGCTTCCATTCAGCCACGAGCATTAGTGAGGTTGGGCACTAATGTTGGCCGATTAGACTTGGCTCGCAGTCGGACTTCCAATTCGTCCCAAAGGTGTTCGATGGGGTTGAGGTCCGGGGCTCTGTGCAGGCCAGGCCAGTCAAGTTGTTAAACACTGATCTCGAAAAAACATTTCTGTATGGACCTCGCTTTGTGTACAGGGGCAATGTCATGCTGAAACATGAAAGGTCCATCCCCAAACTGTTGCCACAAAGTTGGAAGAACAGAGTCGTCTATAAAATGCTGTAGCATTAAGATTTCCCTTCACATGAACTAAGGGGCCTAGCCCGAACCATGAAAAATAACCCCAGACCATTATTCCATCAAACTTTACAGTTGGCACTATGCATTGGGGCAGGGAGCCTTCTCCTGGCATCCTCTAAACCCAGATTAGTCCGTCGGACTGCCAGATGGTGACGCGCGATTCATCACTCCAGAGAACCTGTTTCAACTGCTCCAAAGTCCAATGGCAGCGAGCTTTACACCACTCCAGCCGATGCTTGGCATTGCGGGTGGTGATCTTAGGGTTGTGTGCGGCTGCTTGGTCATGGAGACCCATTTCATGAAGCTCCCGACGAACAGTTATTGTGCTGACATTGCTTCCAGAGAAAGTTTGGAACTCTGTAGTGAGTGTTGCAAACGAAGACAGACGATTTTTACATGCTAAGTGCTTCAGCACTCCGCGGTCCCTTTCTGCGAGCTTGTGTAGCCTACCACTTTGCGGCTGAGCCGTTGTTGTTCCTATATGTTTATACTTCACAATAACAGCATTTACAGTTGACCAGGGCAGCCCTAGCAGGGCAGACATTTGAAGAACAAACTTGTTGGAAAGGTGGCATCCTATGACGGTGCCACGTTGAAAGTCACTGAGCTCTTCAGTAAGGCCATTCTACTGCCAATGTTTGTCTATGGAGATTGCATGGCTGTGTGCTTGATTTTATACACCTGTCTGCAATGGGTGTGGCTGAAATAGCCAGATCCACTCATTTGAAGGGGTGTCCACATACTTTTGGATCGATAGATACATATGCGTAGTAGTTAGTTCTACCACAAAGTGGCACGTCTTACTACACACAGCAATGCTAATTGTCTTGAAAACACAACCCTAGGCAACAGCAGTGACAATGGTCTGGGATCAATGACAGACTTTCTTAGTAACTTCAAAAAGGGAATCAATCACGAGGCAGACATGCCAGAATGTCGTCATTTAAAACCAGTGGTGGAAAAAGTACTAAAATGTCATACTTGAGTAAAAGTAAAGATACCTTAACAGAAAATTACTCAAGTGAAAGTTACCCAGTAAAATACTACTTGAGTAAAAGTCCCAAAGTATCTGGTTTTAAATGTACTCAAGTACAGTAGTAGAAAAGGTACTCAATTGTCATACTTGCGTAAAGTACAAAGTAAAAGTAAATGCTATACATCAAATTCCTTATATTAAGCAAACCAGACGGCACGATTATCTTATTTTTTTAAATGGACAGACAGGCACACTCCAACACAAAGTGTTATATTGATAGATGCCCTAATACTGTCCTGGTTGAGCATTATAAATGTAAAAAAGTACTTTTAGGTGTCAGGGAAAATGTATGGAGTAAAAGGTACATTATTCTCTTAAGGAATATAGTGGAGTAAAAGTAAAAGATGTCTAAAATATAAATAGTAAAGTACAGATACCCCCAAAAACGACTGAAGTAGTACTTTCAAGCATTTTTACTTACAGTTGAAGTCAGAAGTTTACATATACCTTAGCCAAATACATTTAAACTCAGTTTTTCACCATTTCTGACATTTCATCCTAGTAAAAATTCCCTGTTTTAGATCAGTTACGATCACCACTTTATTTTAAGAATGTGAAATGTCAAAATAATAGTAAAGAGAATGATTTATTTCAGCTTTTATTTATTTCATCACATTCCCAGTAGTCAGAAATGTAAATACACTCAATTAGTATTTGGTAGCACTGCCTTTAAATTGTTTAACTTGGGTCAGACGTTTCGCGTAGCCTTCCACAACCTTCCCACAATAAGTTGGGTGAATTTTGGCCCATTCCTCCTGACAGCTGGTGTAACTGAGTCAGGTTTGTAGGCCTCCTTGCTCGCACACGCTTTTTCAGTTCTGGCCCACAAATTTTCTATAGGATTGAGGTCAGTGCTTTGTGATGGCCACTCCAATACCTTGACTTCGTTGTCCTTAAGCCATTTTGCAACAACTTTGAAAGTATGCTTGGGGTCATTGTCCATTTGGAAGACCCATTTGCAATCAAGCTTTAACTTCCTGACTGATGTCTTGAGATGTTGCTTCAATATATCCACATAATTTTCTTACCTCATGATGCCATCTATTTTGTGAAGTGCACCAGTCCCTCCTGCAGCAAAGCACCCCACAACATGATGCTGCGACCTCCATGCTTGTGTTCTTCGGCTTACAAGCCTCCCCCTTTTTCCTCCAAACATAACGATGGTCATTATGGCCAAGCAGTTATATTTTTGTTTCATCAGACCAGAGGACATTTCTCCCAAAAAGTATGATCTTTGTCCCCATGTGCAGTTGCAAATCGTAGTCTGGCTTTTTTATGGCGGTTTTGGAGCAGTGACCTCTTCCTTGCTGAGCGGCCTTTCAGGTTATGTCAATATAGGACTTGTTTTACTGTGGATACTGTGGATTTTACTGTTTCCTCCACCATCTTCACAAGGTCCATTGCTATTGTTCTGGGATTGAGTTGCACTTTTCGCACCAAAGTATGTTCATCTGTAGGAGACAGAATGCGTCTCCTTCCTGAGTGGTATGATGGCTGCGTGGGTCCATGGTGTTTATACTTGCGTACTATTGTTTGTACAGATGAACGTGGTACCTTCAGGCATTTGGAAATTGCTCCCAAGGATGAACCAGACATGTGGAGGTCTACATTTTTTTTAATCTAAGGTCTTGACTGATTTCTTTTGATTTTCCCATGATGTCAAGCAAAGAGGCACTGAGTTTGAATGTAGGCCTTGAAATACATCCACAGGTACACCTCCAATTGACTCAAATTATGTCAATTAGCCTATCAGAAGCTTCTAAAGCCATGACATAATTTTCTGGAATTTTCCAAGTTGTTTAAAGGCACTGTCAACTTAGTGTATATAAACTTCTGACCCACTGGAATTGTGATACAGTGAATTATAAGTTAAATAATCTGTCTGTAAACAATTGTTGGAAAAATGACTTGTGTCATGCACAAAATAGATGTCCTAACCGACTTTCCAAAACTATAGTTTGTTAACAAGAAATTTGTGGAGTGGTTGGAAAAAAAAGTTAATGACTCCAACCTAAGTGTATGTAAACTTCCGACTTCAACTGTAAGTACTTCACACCACTGTTAAAAACAAAGTTTGAAAGCAAAACCTTTGCAGTGGTTTTAGTGAAGACAGATGATGCAAACTAGCCACTTTATAAGAATTTATATCATTCATAATAATCTGTAAAGCATTTAAAAAATCTAATGAAATGTTATTTGTCACATGCACCAAAGACAACAGGTTTTTGTTAAATGCTTACTTACAAGCACTTAACCAACAACGCAGTTCAAGAAATAGAGTTAAGAAAATATTTACTAAATAAGCTAAAGTAAAAAATTCAATAAAAAGTAACACAATAAAATAATTATACCGAGGCTATACATATATACTGGTACCGAGTCAATGTGCAGGGGTACAGGTTAGTCGTGTTAATTTGTACATGTAGTTGGGGAAAGTGACAATGCATAGATAATAAACAGCAAGTAGCATCAGTGTAAAATCAAAGGGTGGTAGGGGGTGTCAATGTAAATAGTCCAGGTGGCCATTTTGTTAATTGTTAAGCAGCCTTATAGTTTGGGGGTAGAAGCTGTTAAGGAGCCTAGACTTGGCGCTGTGGTACCGCTTGCTGTGCGGTAACAGAGAGAACAGTCTATGACTTGGGTGACTGGAGTCTTTGACAATCCTCTGACATCGCCTAGTGTAGAGGTCCTGGATGGCAGGAAGCTTGGCCCCAGTGATGTACTGGGCCGTACACACTACCCTCTGTAGCACCTTACGTTTGGATGCTGAGCAGTTGCCATACCAGGCGGTGATGCAACCGATCAGGATGCTCTCAATGGTGCAGCTGTAGACCTTTTTGAGGATCTGGAGACCTACGCCTAGGGCTGTTGCGGTGACCACATTACCGTCACACCAGCGGTCACGAGTCACGAAAGCAGTCAAATTCCACATGACCGTTTAGTCACAGTAATTAGGCTTCTCCAAGCTCTGATGGTGCTGCTGGTCATTAGTAGTCTACCAAACTTGCTTAACTGCCTGTTACTCAGCACTCTATTGTCCCTCTAATCACTCTGACATCAATGCAAATGTATATGAAAATCTAATCAAACACGTCATGGGAGCCCATTGCGCAACATTTCTATAGGCAATGCAATTGCGGGAGAAAACAGAGTGATGGCCGCTAATAAAAAGACTAGAATCCCATCAGCTTTCTACAGGCTAGGCCTACTATATTTATTTCTCAACTTTCCTAATATTAAGCACATTGCTTATATTTACAACAGGAGTATAGCCTTCCTGGCTGGCATGAAAATAAACTACGGGGAAAATTGTCCTCCAATCGCTATTTAAGTGCATAGATGACAGATTTTTTTCCCACTGTCCCTGTTTCGATACAGGTGCATGATAATGGTTCATTCTAAATCAAAACAAATTTAACACATATATTATTTAGTATATGTAAGGACAAGATGAAATCAAGATTAGTCTGATGGGTGACAATATTAGCCTATCAATTGTGAATTATATATTATCACTTGTGAATGATGCCCAGCATAAGAAAAAAACACTTTTTGGAATCATTGTCGCACACCTCACGTGGCCTAGCCCATAGGCTAATGTGTTTTAATGAGATTTGTATCACAACTATAGCTGACTACCATGCACGCATTGCTGCGCTTATAATTTGAAGAAATAGCCAAATAGTTTATCAACATTTTAAGTTCAACTTTCTGATCTGTTGCGTCATCCACATTGCATAAAAAACTTTTTTTTTATGCTAGTGGTTGTATTAATTTGGGATCTATCGCATCCCACAACTGTCCCAGAATGTTTGGAATATTTATTTATTGCACAGAATAGAATAGTTTGACTTTTGTGCTATGGGGATAGTAGATTGACATAGGCTAGTACTTTTGCTGTTCATTAGGCAGCCATCTTGTTGGCTGATGAAAAGTAAATGCGGACAGTTCTTCCAATATCTTCTCTATGCACCTCGGAATTGAATAAGCCCATGCGGAGTTGGGCAATGTGTCTCTTCACTTGTAGCCCGTGAGAAAGATCTGATCACATGATGGAGTGCGCAGCCCTCAGGGAGAAGGGCACAACGGTCACTGGTCGCAAAAGGCATATATTTTTTTTAAGGTGCATTACGGCCACACAAAGGGGATGCTGTCGTGAAATTCTAGGCATTATCAAGTCCTGGTCAAATTGTGAATGATTGACTGATGTAGTGTCTACAGGCTGCACAAAAAAACAGAGCAGAGTTCATGCCATTCAAGCGACTTTTTTCAATTCATCATTAGTCAAACCATGCAGCCATACAATGTATTAAAAATCAAAACATACAGTACCAATCAAAAGTTTGGCCTACTCATTCCAGGGTTTTTGTTTATTTTTACTATTTTCTATGTTGTAGAATAATAGTGAAGGTGTCAAAACTATGAAATAACACATATGGAATCATGTAGTAACCAAAAAAGTTTTTGAACAAATCTAAATATATTTTATACTCTTCAAAGTAGCCACCCTTTGCCTTGATGACAGCTTTGCACACTCTCAACCAGCTTTACCCTGAATGCCTTTTCAACAGTCTTGAAGGAGTTCCCACATATGCTGAGCACTTGTTGGCTGCTTTTCCTTCACTCTGCGGTCCAACTCATTCCAAACCATCTCACTGGTACTTTCTGCTTTAGGTTTTGCTTGTAAGCAGGAATCAGGATATAATTATGGTCAGATTTGCCAAATGGATGGCAAGTGAGAGCTTTGTATGCTTCTCTGTGTATGGAGTATAGGTGATCTAGAGTTTTTTCCCCTCTGGTTGCACATGCTGGTAGAAATGAGGTAAAACGGATTTAAGTTTAAAGTCCCCGATCACTAGGAGTGCCGCTTCTGGATGAGCATTTTATTATTTTCTTATGGCCTTATACAGCTCGTTGATTGCGGTCTAGTGCCAGCATCCATTTGTGGTGGTAAATAGACGTTTATGAAAAATATGGTAGATAGTGTGGTCTATAGTTTATCATGAGGTACTCTACCTCAGGCGTGCAATACCTCGAGACCTACTTAATATTAGAAATTGCGCACCAAATGTTATTGACAAATAGACACGTAGGTGTTCTGTCAATGCACAGACAACCCAGCCAACTGAATATTATCTGCGTCGTCGTTCAGCCACGACTCGGTGAAACAAGATATTACATTTTTTAATGTCCCGTTGGTAGGATAGTCTCAAGCGGAGATCATCCAGTTTATTTTCCATTTAATGGCTTGTTCATGAGTTATTCAATACTTGTGTTACCAACATATTTAATCTGATCCATTTTTAAGACCTCACTTGCCTGCAGCTACAATGGAAATCTCAATAATGATGTTTCATAATAATGTTTGGATGGTGTGGAAAACGTCTGTTAATCTCCTGCTTGTCTTCCCTCTTTTTTTCTCTTTTAGCTGTTCCACATTGACTTTGGGCACTTTCTGGGAAACTTCAAGAGCAAATTTGGGATCAACAGGGAACGTGTGCCTTTTATTCTGACGTACGACTTTGTCCACGTCATCCAACAAGGGAGGACCAACAACAGTGAGAAGTTTGAAAGGTAAAACATGAAATCTATCAATCCCTTATCATGTGTTCAATTCCCGCTGGGGCCAACCATACGAAAAATGTATGCACGCATGACAGTAAGGCTCTTTGGATAAAACCGTGTGCTAAATGCCATATTTTGTGTTATATAGTATTATATAGTATTATATATTGTTCATATCCAACACTGTATTGTCTCTGTTAATATAGAGTTGTACCAAGATAAAAAATAAAACAGAAAGATACATAATGATGTTTTACGAATCTGTCACCGTATTCATATAATTCCATTTGTTGTTTTGTTTTTACTCCAAATCAGAGACGATAGGGGACACATCCGATCATCTTAATGTATTTGTCAATCTCATATTATTGGTGATTTGTTAGCACCCAACTGTGAATAATTGTACTTATACCTGTACGTACTTATATAACCATGCATACTTATTTTACGGTGATCCTGAAGCTCCATTATAATGGTGTGGTACATCTCGTATTGTGCCACCAACAGGTTCAGAGAGTGCTGTGAGCAGGCCTATAAGATCTTGTGTCGCAATGGGACTCTGTTTGTTAACCTGTTTGCCATGATGAAAGCAGCCGGACTGCCTGAGCTGAGCTCCTTCAAGGACATCCAGTACCTAAAGGTGAGAGGGGCGCCTCCTTTTATTGCCAGATATGTTGAACGGAGCATTATGTATACTGTAGTACATCACTCCTACACACACAATGATTTATGCTATTTTACACTTGTTAGTTCCTCTAGTTTTAGCCACAGTAGTCAGATAACGTCTATGCAAGGTCCTACACCTGAGATCAGTGTCCTTTTCAAAATATGGTTATGATTTGGTGATGGTTACAAGGATACGTCTGCAGCTACTAATGATGGTGATGATGTTGATGACTAGTGCGATTGATGATAATGGTGATGATGATGTTGGTTGCAAGGACCTCAATGATGGTGATTATGATCATGTTGATGGTAGTGGTGGCAGGGACCTTGCTAACAATGATGATGATAATCTAATTATCATGATATTAATATTGATGATGATTACCAATATAGTAATGTGAGTTGTTTTAAATGGTAAAGGCACATCCGTCATCCTTCTGATATTTTTGTTCTTGTCTCACCCTTTTCTAAGGACTCATTGGCTTTGGGGAAATCGGAGGAAGAAGCGCTGAAGAATTTCAAAGTCAAGTTTAACGAAGCTCTGAGAGAGAGCTGGAAGACCAAGGTGAACTGGATGATGCACTCTCTTGCCAAAGATAGCAGACTTTGAATAAAAGCCACTGCCCGGAGAAGCGTTCTGAACCTTAATACCCCTGATTTGTCGATCTGATCAGGGTTTTCAGCTTATGGAGCCAAAAGGAATGAAAATGCACTGAAGTCTTTGTCGTAAAATAAGAGCAATTGGCAATGTTTTACAGATGTTTACACCTGACTGGCAGTCATGGTTATGGTTTATGAACTGATGCAAAACTGCAAGTACTTGTTGACAGTCACATTTCATTGGGAGTAATTGCCATTGTTACTATATCATACAGACAGTACAGGGTTGAAAATCATTTGCACGTGGGCACGCCCCATGTCAACCAGACCTATCACCACATGAATAGCGCCCTGAAAGTGACAATCTCAAACCAAATTGGGAGCAAACAACATAATAATGATGCCTAATGAAACAATGTATGAACATTTTGTCAGGAGAGTAGTAAGAGAGAGGAGTTAAATTATATGTGAAATACTGTAATAGGAGATTGATTAAATGACTTGATAAGTTTTTTTGCATTGATTATAGTTAAATGACCAGGCCAGAGAGAGGTACGTAGGACCTCAAGTGTTTCATGCGGTTTACATTCATTCTATGATTTTTTTTATTTTTTTTTACTTTTGAATTTTATTATTTTCATTGAAATATACTGTATCCTCTGTTTTACAGTGAGCTCCAAAAGTATTGATACGTTGTTTTGCTGTTTTGGCTCTGTACTCCAGCACTTTAGATTTGAAATTACACAATGACTACGAGGATAAAGCACATACTGTCAGCTTTAATTTGAGGGTATCTTCATCCATATCGGGTGAACCATTTAGAAATTACAGCACTTTTGTAAATAGTCCCCCCATTTTAGGGGAAAGTATTGGGACAAATTAAATTATGTGTATTTAAGTAAGAAAAAGTGAAGTAGTCGGTCCCATATTCGTAGCGCGCTGTGACTACAAATTGGTTGGATGCATTTGCTGTTTGTTTTTTGTTGTGTTTCAGATTATTTTGTGGCCCTATTAGAAATAAATGGGGAATAATGTATTTGGGGGATGATACTTGTGCATCTGTAAATTTCTCACTCAATCATTATTCATGATTCATTCAGAATTATCCGTAATCATGGTAGCAATCCACATTAATGTAGAAGTGTTTAGAAACATATTCTATTCTTATTTACAATAAAAGTGAGTCCAAAATTACTCTACATTATTTACCATCAATTTCTATTGGGCACAAAATAATCTGAAACACAACCAAAACAAACAGCAAGGGCCTCCAACAAATGTGCAGAGTCACAAGCTTGATGTTGTCATTGTGTGCTATGAATATGGGACAAAATACTTACATTTTTACTACTTAAATACACAAGTGAATTTGTCCCAATACTTTTTGTCCCTTACAATTGGGGGACTATGTACAGAAAGTACTGTAATCTCTAAACAGTTAACCCAATATGGATGAAAATACCCTCAAATTAAAGCTGACAGTCTGCACTTTAACCACATAGTCATTGTATAATTTCAAATCTAAAATGCTGGAGGACAGTTTGCACTTTAACCTCATAGTCATTGTATAATTTCAAATCCAAAGTGCTGGATGACAGTCTGCACTTTAACCGTATAGTCATTGTATAATTTCAAATCCAAAGTGCTGGAGTACAGAGACAAAAACGAAACAATTTGTCACTGTCCCAATACTTTCGGTGCTCACTGTATTTAAAGTCTTGAAAGTGTGTTAAATGTTTTTGTACAAAGAATCAAGCTTTCTTTGTAAAGGTACTTTTTAGGTTTTGACATGATAATGTTATGGAATAAGGTCTTATTTGTCTATTGTGTATGTATGAGATTTTGCCATCTGGGATGTTTTATACCTTGTGGAATGAGATACCCCAGTCTGTTGTTTGTAACAGAGATGGAGTCAAGAGTATATTTCCTTCAACAACATTGCATTCCAGCCCTGCTCCTACATAAGTAAAGCAAGACGTTTTGCCAGCCAGGATTTTGAGTCACTGCTACTTGGCCATTTAACTCAGGAGTTGATATTCATACGGTCTTGTCAGAGACTATTACACGAGACCCAGACCCATACACTGGTGCCAGGACTCAAGCCCAAAACTTGGACAGTGATCCCCAGACCAAGTGATCTTGTGTGGTTCTTCAGACCAAGACCACAAGCTTGAGTCTATAATAAATTTGTAATAAGCCATAGCTCTTTATCTCAAGTGTTGCTCTTCAATGTCTCTATGTGGTGTCATTATACATAAGCTACCTGCTACATGCTGTGAAATGATGTAGGGTCGATTCTCATGATAGGTCAGTTGAATTGATCTACAATACCTTGAAGAAAATGCAGGGACAGTTCTGTATGTTTTAGCTTTCAGATATGCACTGTATGTTGTCCCCAGTGGCAGTCCTGACCTATGTGCCTATCTATGCCTTTTACTTTTATGCTTGAGAAAATTATTCTAGAAAATAATACTGTACATACCTAGCGGGCTTTATCTCTCTCATCTCAAAATGCTGTGTCAATGCTGTGTAGAGTGACTGATGTTCTGTGAAAACAAACCATGATATTACTGTATTAATGTACATTTGTCGTTGAATTATACATTCTGTATCTATTCTCTCCTGATTAGAGTATACTGTGGACAGAATCCACTAATGATTATTTTAACCATAGGATGTGTGTGTGGGGGGAGGAAGCGTTGCTATTGAGCACTGGTGCCTATATTTAATTGATTTATATTGTATGTCCATTATTTTCTGTTGTTGCAGATTGCAAACAAGGGTCAATTGTAAAACATAGGGCATTGCTGTGTGGAACACTGAAAAGCATGAATTGAAGAAGAGCTTTTATATGCATTCCATTGCGTAACCTGCTCAGTAATATCTGCACTGAATGTTAATATAGCCAGGTAAATGGATATTTTAATAAATTACTATGTTTTAGTATTTTGTTCATTAGTCCACAATCCCATATCTTGTATTTGCATGTCAGCAGTCAACTTTTCAAGATGGAGCACTTTCAGTACAGACTAAAAACTGTGATCATGCGTTTATTTTGAAAACTTGACTGCTAACATGTAGTCAAAAAACAAGATTTTAAATAGATTTTTACACTGAGGTTGGAATAATACTGGGAAAATTATGAAAATGCCCTTCTAGTTTGAAAAGACCACCTGAAATGTCAGCCTGTTATGGTGGGATGGCGTTTTGGCCTGCCTGGTGACATCACCAGGTTAATTAGTCCAAATTTCTCTGCCAATAACATCTAGTTTTCTGTTTTTACCGCCCCATTCCCAGACAGTCCTAACAAAATTCTTGCTTGAGAAATTGCACTTTGCTAAGAAGCAATTTTTGTTTATTTTTTACTACTTTAATTGAAAACAATCACAGTAAGGTATTTAATTGTTACCCAGAAAGGATTTGATATTTAGATAAAACGTCTGCATTGGACCTTTAACAGTGGAATAATGAATAAATGACCAATAGTTTTGAGTAAGATGATCATTTAAGTCAGGGCTCTCCAGCCCTGTGCCTGGAGAGCTACCATTCTGTAGTTTTTTTCTCCAACCCTAATCTACCGCAACGGGTTGGATTGAATACCTACAGGAGTGTCACTCTCCAGGAACAGGGTTGGAGAGAACTGCTTTAAAGGTGTTCCAGAATACCCATATTTCCAGAATAGCCATATATTTTTAAAGGCCAGTGTGGAGCAAGATGTCTTTGTTAAGCATATGTGCCTTTTTGGTTTTCGCTATTGATAATCTTTATGTGCTGTGAAATACATGACCGTGTCTTTATTATTATTACGGCCATCATTATCATCAATATTATTGTCATCATTATCATTTCAAGCTTTATAAATTGATGGTGGACAGCCTCTGTGCTTTTCATTGCAGCATCTTTTTATGATCAAATATATTTGTATTTATGACCAGGGCTCTGAACATGTGCATAGACTTATTCTGAAAAAAATAGGAATTTGAGAACCATAGTTAATTTCCCATGAACCTTGTGCTCGCAAGTATACTGGATTGGCTGGAAATGTATCCCTGCTTTTGAACTACCTGAATCAATTATCTGAATGAGTAATACTATTAATCAATGTTTTACCATCATGAAGTTCAAGTGATAGACTCAAACATACTGTGTTATACCTATTCAAGTTAATGCGCTTTAAGGCTCTTTCAACTCAACACAAATACACTGTAGACTTGAAGGAGGGAGGGCCTTTGTTTTTCATTTGGCATTTGCTAATTTGTTTAAATCATGTGGAATCAAGTTTGTGAAATAAAAAGGGGACACTATACCCTGTGTCGGCCAATTACTACATTTGACCTCTATAATAATCCTCATCCGGTCTTTAGAAATAAGCAGTCCTTAAAAATATCCACATCCCTATAGACGGGTTGGTTGTTTAACAAACAAAACCGTTGCGTGTACAACCATTGGGCAAAACCGACAGGGTTGGCTTTGATTGTTGACATAAAAACTATATTTTGTCTCCAAGGTTTATTGAAACCAGAAATACATTTGCACTTGTCTCTCCCATACATCGTTACCTAGTTTGCGAATTTTAGCCATATTAGCATAGACGTGACATCGATCAAAACGCATCAAAACAAGACATGGTATCTAATCAAGTACAAGATATAAAATAAAGCTGCAAGCAGAAATTCTGGAATTCAGCTGTGGGCCTACTGTGCCACCATTAGGACAAATTGGATATCACCCTAGGATGAGCTACTTCTGTACTGCTAACCACACTTGGCCAATATCAGAAATCAAAATCAAACTGATCATGCAATATGCTTTTGATGCATTTCTGACTATTTTGTATGACATTGACTACTTTAAACATCTTCTCCAGAACCAATAGACTGATCGACACATTTTGTGCATCACATCGATGGATGCACATCTTAAAACACAATATTTTCCAGGACGAGCTGAAACAATATGGCTACTATAAGCCAATGAGCTTTCATAAATGTTTTTTTCCTGTCCAACTGCGCCACCATGCAGCCAAACTGAACTATAGTTTACAGGTTAGCTAGACACATCCCTGAGCATGTGTGCCAAAGTTCATCATGAGTCAAATTGACCAAGAGATATAAACATGTACCAGTTATAGCGCCACCATGTGGTCCATCTGAATGTGCCCGCTTATGTTGAGTCTTCAGTGTTTGGATCTTTTGTACCAAGTTTTGTTAAAATACGAAAATCCATATCTGATTTATATGCATTTATGTTTCAGACCACGCCCACGCGAATGTTTATTGATCAATAACAGTCATGTCGTTTGAGATGTTAGCCTGGAAAATATTGCGTTGCGAGGCCTTGGTCTAAAGATACTATATATCGCGTTTTGTGCAGATCCATCATTCGGTGCTAGAGGAATAGCATTTTGAATGTTTTTCACACAATTCTAAATGGCGAAAAATCCTTCATGGCAGACATTATTGGTCCTATAGCAAATGTGTTCCTTGTGAGCAGAGGGACCTATGTACTGAATTTCATGACACTCGGACACAGCATGAGGGACGTTCTCGCGTTCCAAGTTTGCATTTTCAATTGTTTGTTATAGCGCCAGCATGTGGCCAATTGGCATCGCATGAGAGGGTGTGGCCCATGGTCCTTTACCATCATGCAAAATTCACGGGAATTAGATTTTTTTAACCAAATTTACGGAACCAGTATAATAATAAATGCAATAAATACAATCGAGTTTCATCAGCTTAGCTGCTGAACCCCCAACTAGCTGACATGAGCCACCTATACTTCCCTAGCTTGTCGCTATCTATCTTGCCATCCAGAATCACAACACACGGCCTTCTTCCCCATTGAAGCTTGCGCATAGTATTCGTGACGTCAGCTAACCTGTCTATAAATTACTTAAATGTAAATAACAAAATAATGCATAAAAAAAGTCAGTCACAAAATTACATTTTGGGCGGACGGCTCCCCTAGTGGTCGCCTGGAACTAAAACAACAACGGGAGCCAGCTCCACCACGCAGCTCCAACTGGAGGGTTTACACCAGATTCCCAACTGGAGGGATGTGACCCCGGAACAGGACGCCTTCGTAAAACAACACACCATTAAAATAAAACACAGAAGAAAGGAAAACTGGACCAGGAGGGGTAAGCTCAAATGTAAAATGTTATGACGTCGGGTAATTCTCCTCCGAGTTTGGGGGACGTTGTATTGTTAGAAATATCGCATTTACTCCGTTGAATACTTACAATCGGCGAGCGGTACCTGGATGGAATTGCACCCCCCATAGCATAGGAACTTCATTCACAAGGCTTTTGTCTCGAGCCTAGTGCTGTTAGCATTATTTGGTGGCAAAGGGAAGCTCTGTTGTTACAGACATATGTGAAGTTTGCACGTTAGTAAGTAGTGTGGGTTTCGTAATATATTTCCAATGCTTTCAGTACTGGTTTGCATGAGGGGATTTGCAACGATCCACGAGTTCGTCAGTTAATAGCAACCGACCAAGCTATACTGGGAGACAGGAAACGGCGTTGAGTGATTGCTGGCTAGCTCGCTAACAAGCTACAATGTTACACTTGGTATGCTGCAACGGTAACAACCAAGTAACTAATAGCTAGCTATAACCAGTGTAGTGTTCGTTTTACACTCCATACCATGTGTACAAAACATTTACGTTATCCCTATCAGGAAAATGGAACTTAGGAGTTTTCTGTTTCCTCTAGATATTTCTTATAGCCTGTAATATTTGTGTTATCGATGAAATATGATATATTATATTGAGGAGATATATTCTATCAAATAAGCCCCATGTAGCAATTTAGCTATTACATTTTTTGTTGACTCACTTCGTGGTCTATTTTTCGTGGACAGATTTTGGGCAGAGTAAACCCTCTTGCTTCGCCTCGTCTGTTGTAGCTTATTGTTTGAATGTTTCAACATTCCGGACGTAACGTTATCAGTGATTTACGTCCTGATATCAAACAGGGGGTCTTGAATCGAACAAAAAATAGGGATGTGTTGGGTATGAGGTGTTATATTTGCCACATAATTAAAATAATAAAAGTTACTGACTTTAATGCTCAACCTATTTGTATATATACAGTCAACCCTATTGTTATAAATGAAATTGTCCTTTTTCAACTTTCCTACATTATTTTCAATAATATTAATAGCCAACAGTAATAATGTTTTGTTGGGGCATTTAAAAATAAAGCGCTCTACCTAGCTAGGCTACCTCTTCTACTTCTAAAACCTCATCACATTGACTTCTGTAGGCTATTTTAGTCTCTCTCCACACCCATGAGAGCATTGTGCTCAGCCTTGCAAGGTCTTATTTCCCCAACTGGCAGATGGCTGACAACACATTCAGCTGTGAAGCTGGCATATTGCCTGCAGTGGAGCATTGACGAGTGGGTGTTAGGGCAGGCTACGGACAGGGGCTTGAGATTCTCCTGGAAATGTGTGAACTTGGTTGAACCGTATGGCTCTCTTAGTCTGCACATTCCCCTGTGTGTCTGGGGTTTGGAACCAGATTAGGACCCTTGCCCTACCATCCCTATCAACCCTACCCCCCCCCTCTCTTTCTCTCTCATTATGCCAGGGAGGTGCTGTTATCAAGTACAAGTAGGGTACTCGTACATACAACACCAAACCTAGTGTAAAATGGACAGTGGACTCAGTCCACCACCATAAGTTGTTGGACTTGCTGAAAGTACTGAACAAGGAGGATGATGCTCCGACCTAGTAGATTGTATGCAGCAGATGCCTTTTCAGTGTAACTGAGTGGTTGGTTCAAATTGTCCTGTTGCTGTCATTTCCCCCTAAAATGTCTTCTCAAATACTGGTAGTATCAGTCCAGATCTTACCTTGGCAGTAATAGCCTATGCCATTCCTTTTGTAGAGCTGGCACTGATTTGCAGAAATTATTTTATTATTTATCTATATCATTGTTTAATGGATGCCAGACATCTTTGTCTCTTTCAGATCTCACAGCCATGTCCCAGTGGGACCAGATTACTGCTGCCACTTCTGTCTCAATTCCTTAGAGGTTGTGTAGAGCAAGAGGAAAAAGCTATGCATTGTATTTCGTAATGCAGTAGTCCTACTTCGTCTCTGAAATTCTTTATTTGATGAAGACCAACTTGTGTGTATGTAGTATTTACTGACGTATGTGTAACTGGTGCACAGACACTACATGTTGATGTTTTTACATGTATGGAAATTGTAACGTTTTTTGTATGGTGTATTTTTTTGTTGTGTCGGACCCCAGTAAGACTAGCTGTCGCCATTGGCGTCTGCTAATAGGGAACTTAATAAATCAAATCAAAAAGCAATCATGGAAAAAGAGCAGGCAAATTTTTACTCAGGTTAATTGACACAGTCACATTATTAGTCAAGTTGACACACAATATTTCTAGTTTGCTGCTGTTTGTAGGCTCTTCCACTTAGCTTTTCAACACAGACTTAGTCATAATGATATAATTTTGTAGAATTACATGAATTTATGCCTCACATGGTGATAACAAGGCATGACCTACTTATCAATCATATTTTCACAATCCAGTTCATCACCATTGTCTTCAAATACTGTGGCCATTGTTGCTGAACTGCAAATGTGAAGAGGTAGACTAACCAGTAGTCACAAAAGCAGCCTGCTGCAGATATACAGTAGCCTAGATCAGGGATGGGCAATTGGTGGCTCATGGGCCGCATGCGGCCCCCCCTTTTGTAGGCCGCAGACCAATTTCAACAAACAAATAAACAAAATGTATATTTTTTTTTTGCGTGGAACTCAGTTGGGGTCTCAACTTACTGTTGAGAGTTAGAATATACAAGGTGCTATTTTGAAATTTGGTTGTGCATCAGCAGTCACTCAATCAGCATTTTTTTTTTGATTGATAAGTTAGTCTAGGGGCCAACTATCTAAACTAGTAGCATGGTCGAGTTATCGACCGGGGTGGGGCCCACTGATCATTGGTTACTATATTAAGAACGGCACATTTTTCTCTCCGCCACATGGAAAAATGTGCAGAATTGCATGAAATTTACTTTAAAACTTATAATGTTCCTCTTCGCTGTCATGAGGGGGGCCACCCAAACATTTTTGCTCGCAGGTGGGGATGTGGGTACGCAGACCCACCCCACTGTGGCCCCTCATGAAGAGTTCAGTTTTTTTGTACCCCCCCACCCCCATCAAAGTTGCCCATCCCTGGCCTAGATGGAGCCCTCCACAGCCTGCCCTACATTGTATGACCCTCTCCAGTTGAGGTCCTTTTTCAAAACAAGCCTGCATTTTATAAAAGCAATTTCCTTGATGTGCTACTTAGGGCTTGTTTTCACAACCATAGAAGGGATTGTTACAGCAAGCAGGAGTTGGTGATCAAGTGCTGATTTTAAGAGAACATTTTCATGAGAAGTTGTCTGATCAATTGGAATTGACCTGCAGCTCTGTTCACTTCCCAAATGGAAGAGAGGCCCATAGGGCCTAGGCCCTATGTAAATGTGTTACTGGTCCATGCCTGGACCTGCTTGGCTGCAGAGAATGGCTTAGTAGTTGGCAATCAAGCTGCCAGTGTGCGTACAGGACTTTTGTTTCTGACACATTGCTTATGAGATGGACTTAGGCCTAAGATAACTCAGAGAATGCAAGCTAAGCCATTTCTGCCCATCAACCCTGCCTACAACATGATTTGGTTTATAGAAGGAGTCTGAACTTCACTCAATGCTAATTCCCAAGTCAAATTCTATCGCTCCTATTTGGCTTCTTTCCCAGGCCCACTGTACAAGCATACTATTTCTGAACAATCAGACATTGTGAGTGACTTTAATAACAGGTTAAATGGGCAGACATGATGTGTGGAAAGGGCTCCTATTTGTCATCATTGGGTTGGTGCACCGTGGAGGCCTGTGGCCTTCCTGACCCTGTCACATGCGAAGGCCTATCGTATTGCACACTAATCCCTGGCTGTGGTCCCTTCCCTGGCTGTGGTCCCTGGCAGCTAAGGGTTGAGTGTAAGGGGAGTAGGCAGTGTCAGAAAGCTCCTGAGTAGCTGTGTTCTTGTCTCTCACACAAACTCAGTCACGCATGCATGCAGAAGATGCTTGGTGGATGATCGCAAATGGATCTTGAAGCATTTCCTCTGTTTATGACGCATTTAGGCGGCTCTGCTTGTAGCGACTTATTTCAAATGTCACGTCCCTGTAGTGCACTATATAGGAAATAAGGTGCCATTTGAGACGCAAACTACTGTTATTGTTGTTAGGATCCCTGATATTAAGCTGAGATTTAACAGCGCTGCCCAGTAAGTCTCAGACAGCTAGCCTCCTGGAGTGCCTGCCTGCTCCGTGCTGCAAAACATGGCAACACTGACAAGAGCCCAAACTGAGTCAGAGACAAGGATTAGTTTGGGCCTAAAGCAGCGTTTGATTGTGTCTGGCTGGGTTATTAACCCCGTTGCTCTGAGCACCCCTTGTGGATCAGTGTTCATTTACCACAGAATTAGCCTGTCCATTAAAGGGATGCATCAGGATTTTTTAAATGAGGCCCTTTATCTACTTCCCCCAGAGTCAGATGAACAGTCTATGGGTATCTGCTAGCGGAGATTTTCTTGTTGTTTTCTTAATGTTTGTGGTAAAAGCAAAGAAGAATCCCATTTAAAACAGCGCCATTGTTAGCTCATTTCAATGAAAACCAACTGCATATTTTAATAATATACTGAACAACGATATATACACATGTAAAGTGTTGGTCCCATGTTTAATAAACTGAAATAAACGTTCCCTGAAATTTCCCATATGATTTTGTGCACAAATTTGTTTACATCCCTGTTAGTGAACATTTTTCCTTTGCCAAGATAATCCACCCACCTGACGCTTGTAGCACATCAGTAAGCTTATTTAAACAGCATGCTCATTACACAGGTGCACCTTGAGCTGGGGACAAAAGGCCACTCTAAAATGTTCTGTTTTGTCACAACACAATGCTACCGATGTCTCACTTCAAATGTCACATCCCTGTTCTATAGGGTAGATAGCGGGTAGATAGCAGACAGTGTATGGTGTCGTGTGGGCGAGCGGTGTGCTATTGTCAACGTTGTGAACAGAGTGCCCCATGGTGGGGTTATGGTATGGGCAGGCATAAGCTACGGATAACGAACACAATTACATTTTATCGATGGCAAGTTGAAGGCATAGAGATATCATGATTTTATCGCCTAATGTTTCATCATGATAATGCATGGCCTCATGTTGCAAGGATCTGTACACAGTTCTAGAAAATGGCCCAGTTCTTCAATGGCCTGTGTACTCACCAGACATGTCACCCATTGAGCATGTTTGGGATACTCTGGATTGACGTGTACAACCACGTGTTCCAGTTTCCGCCAATAACCAGCAACTTCGCACAGCCTTTGAAGAGGAGTGGGACAACATTACACAGGCCACAATCAACAGCCAGATCAACTCAATGCTAAGGAGATGTCACACTACATGAGGCAAATGGTGGTCACACCAGGCACTGGCTGGTTTTCTGATCCACGCCCTTACTTGCTCTGTGACCAACAGATGTATATCTGTATTCCCAGTCATGTGAAATCCATAGATTAGGGCCTAATGAATTTATTTCAATTTTCTCTTTTCCATATATGAACTGTAAATTAGAAATTGATTTTGTTCAGTGTAGTTACAAAATGAATGTTTGTTTTATATTACCTCGTTTTGTGCCTGCCAGTTTGCTGTAGGCTACACCGCTAGCAGCTTGCTAGCTAGCTAAAAACAGCAAAAGAGTTAGCCTTTTAGCTTCCCACATCTCCCCAATGTGCAATGATCAGATTTATAATTAAATGTACCCTGGCCAATATTCTTTACTTGCCAGTGTAACCTACAACTTTATCTCAGTTTAATGTGCACAATGTCTTGTTTTGGTCACAGAGAAAAAGCATATCTCGCAGCTGCTTTTACCAATAGCCTTCACTAGTTATTACTTTTAAACAAAATGCATTTTGGGGGGGATTCTAATAAGTTAAATAAATGTTAAAAAAAAAAAAAAAATAAGTAGGCTACTTTAAAGCATAGCCTATAGATCAGATCAAGGAACCAGTTAACATTAACCTATTAAAACATTACTATAGCAATGGGGTTTGTTAAAGTAGGCTATACGCCCAATACATTGTCATCACATTGGCTTTGCTTGAATTACAATTCATTGTTCTTCTCAGACCTCTATTTTAAAATTTTAATTTCAAAAAGTGAGTTAGGCTATATGGTTACACCGGTAATAGATCAGTTGTTGTATTACTTGAGAAACAGCTGAGTGATCATACATTTAAATAACTAGCATTTATATATTTTTTTCTGGACTGATGCCTGCATCTGATGGTCTGTCTCAGAGGAAGGTGAGAACAGCAGACTGAGGGTCCACTTCTCAGCATCCCTTCACTCTACCTTTCCTCCACTGACAATTAGCAGCAAGGGGACATTGTCTTCCAGCTGACGGCGTAACTCGAGTCGCACCTCATTATTTCTGCCTCATGCCAAAAGTCCCAAGCCGCCAATAATAACAACGTAAGCCTATCAATACACTTTCATACTCATTCATTGTAGCTGCAGTGCTGGTTGTAGCACAAGTGGAAGTAGGGAGAACATGTATTTTATGGCTTATAAAAGTGTTGATAGTGCTGAGTAAACTTATGAACTCACTCAATCAGTAAATCTTTATTGTATTTGTTGACAGTCTCTAGTTATGGTTTTGAAATCTCACAGACCCTCTCAACGTAGACTTTTATCGGAAGCCATTCTTGTGATTATTGTGATTTTGCTATTGTAAATGTTTGTAGGCTTATGTAGCCAAATTGTATCTATGATCGTACTCTATCTATCCATTTATTACATTTACATTACATTTTTAAGTCATTTAGCAGACGCTCTTATCCAGAGCGACTTACAAATTGGTGAATTCACCTTCTGACATCCAGTGGAACAGCCACTTTACAATAGTGCATCTAAATCATTAAGGGGGGGGGGGGGTGAGAAGGATTACTTATCCTATCCTAGGTATTCCTTGAAGAGGTGGGGTTTCAGGTGTCTCCGGAAGGTGGTGATTGACTCCGCTGTCCTGGCGTCGTGAGGGAGTTTGTTCCACCATTGGGGGGCCAGAGCAGCGAACAGTTTTGACTGTTTTTTTGTATGCTATTTTAACATATGACAATTAACTAATGATATCAGGCCACACCCGGCCATGATTAGACACCTGTGTGTGTCTTTTGACACTATAAATGAGTCACCCCGCAGTGTTTGTCATTATACCCTGATGAAGACAGCTTGGACACTGCATTTTTGCATCTGAGCTCCTAGTGTGTGCGGCTCTCCTTTTATTTTTTTTTAAAGGCTCCAGACAATTACAGATTATAAAGGGAACGACAGCCATGTCGCGGTCACCATAGCCTTGCTTCCGGACGAACTAAACACCCTCTTCGCCTGCTTCGAGGGAGAAAAAAACATGAATCCGCCGATGCAGGTCCCGGACGCTCATGCTTCGTGGCTGAAGTGAGTAAGTCATTTAAGCGTGTTAACCCTCGCAAGGTTGCTGTCTCAGACAGCATGTGCAAACCAGCTGGCTGGAGTGGTTACAGACATATTCAATCTCTCCGTATCCCAATTACTTAAAGATTTCCACCATTGTTCCTGTATCAAAGAAACCGAAGGTAACTGAACTAAATGACTATCGCCCCGTAGAACTCACTTCTGTCATCATGAAGTGCTTTTTTAAGGCTAGTTAAGGACAATATCACCTCCACCTTACCCGACACCCTTGACCCACTACAATTAAATATATCGCCCCAGATCAACGGACGACGCAATCGCCATTGCACTGCACACTTCCCTATTCCTTCTGGAGAAGAGAAATACGTATGTAAGAATGCTCTGACTACAGCTCAGCCTTCAACACCATAGTGCCCTCAAGCTCCCTGTGTAACTGGGTCTTGGACTTCTTGAAGGGCCGCCCCCATGTGGTGAAAGTAAGCAACAAAAACACCTCCGCCACGCTGATCCTCAACACGGGCCCCATAGGGGTGTGTACTTAGCCCCTTCCTGTACTCCCTGTTCTCCCATGACTGTGTGGCCACGTACGTCTTCAACTCAATCATCAAGTTTGCTGACGACACAACAGTGGTAGGCCTGATTATCAACAACAGTGGGACAGCCTACAGGGAGGAGGTGAGAGCCCTGGCGGGGTGGAGCCAGGAAAATAATCTCAACGTCAACAAAACAAAAGGTTGATTGTGGACTACAGGACACAGCAGAGAGAACACGCCCCCATCCACATCGACGGGGCCGCAGTGGAGAGGGTCAAAAGCTTCAGGTTCCTCAGCGTGCACATCACTGACTTCCTGAAATGGTCCTTTCACACAGACAGCGTAGAACAGTGCCTTTTCAACCTCAGTCTGAAAAAAATTGATTTGGCCCCCAAGACCCTCACAAGCTTCTACCGATGCACCTATGAGAGAATCCTGTCAGCCTATCACTGCCTGGTACGGCAACTGCACTGCCCGCAACCACAGGGCTCTCCAGAGGGTGGTGCAGTCAGCCCACTCTCTGCCCTCCAGGAATTCTACAGCGCCCAGTGTCACAGGAAGGCCATCAAGGACCTCAGCCACCTGACCATCTAGAAGTCAGTGACACTACAAGTTTTAACTAGGCAAGTCAGTTACAAATTCTTATTTTCAATGACGTCCTAGGAACAGTGGGTTAGCTGCCCTGTTCAGCACGGGGATTCGATCTTGCAACCTGTCGGTTACTTGTCCAATGCTCTAAACACTAGGCTACCTGCCATCCGCTACATTGAATATGCATCAAAGCTGGGACCAAGAGACTGAGAAGCAGATTTTATCTCCAGGCCATCAGACTGTTAAGTCACCACTAACCAACCTCCTCCCAGTACCTTGCCCTGAACCTTAGTCACTGTTCTATCCGGCTACCACCCGGTTCTCTACCCTGCACCATAGACTACTGCCCTGTGTATGCAAAGTCATTGAACACTGGTCAGTAATAATGTTTACATACTATTTAACCCACTTTATATGTACACTGAACAAAAATATAAATGCAACATATAAAGTGTTGGTCCCATGTTTCATGAGCCAAAAAAACAGATCCCCAACATACACCAAAAGCTTATTTCCCCCCCGCAAAAATTGCTCAAATTTGTTTACACTCCTGTTCGTGAGCATTTCTCCTTTGCTACGATAATCCATCCGCCTGACAGGTGTAGCATATCAAGCTGAGGAGTATTTCTGTCTGTAATAAAGCCCCTGCCCAGTCATGTGAAATCCATAGATTAGGGCCTAATTTATTTATTTAAATTGACTGATTTCCTTGTTAACTGTAACTCAGTACGTTTTTTGAAATTGTTGCATTTATATTTTTGTTCAGTGTATATACATACTGTATTCGATTCATGGCTCATCATATATAACTTATTTCTTTTTCTGAATTATGTATGTGTTTTTTTGCTAGGTATTACTGCACTGTTGGAGCTATTTTATATAACATCTGCGTATGCGACCAATAAACTTTGATTTGATTTGACATATTGCTGTCTGTGTTATTATCATGCATTACGCGTCGTCGGCTGTTAGGCCTCTGCCTTCCCAGAGTCCTGGCTGACCCATTTGTGGGGAGGGGGGCAAGGGAGGGACATTTGATCAAAAGTATCACCACTAAGGCTCTGAGCTACCATCCCAACCCCATTTTTCCCAAACGTGTACGTCTTTAATGTTCTTCTCACTTTGAGTCCTGTAAAAAGCAGGCTCTCTGTCTATCCACCTCTCTCTGTCAATATGAAGAGCTTCTATTGAAACCTTTTGTTTATGTTGCACTGCATCATAGATATCTTGGGTTTTTAGTGTGTAGGTCGCCTAGTGGTTAGAGCGTTGGGCCAGTAACCGAAAGGTTGCTTGATCGAATCCCCAAGCTTATAATGTAAAAAATGTAAAAATCTGTCATTCTGCCCCTGAACAAGGCAGTTAACCCATTGCCTACATTAATTTTTATTTCTGTAGGCCTTTTGCTTGCTTGCAGCATGCAGCTAAGAGAGTATAAAATCAACCCACCGTGTAGAAATGATCCACATACAACTAAGGTCAGGTGACCAATGTTTTTTTTGTTGCCAATGTCTGTCTGTCCCCCTCAATGACACCCCAGCTAACGGCAGTAGCAGCATCCTTCTAAAAAAGGGGGCTGATCCAGCTTTTCGATTAAATCAAACAGCCTGTCAACATGTGTTAGCAGCCCTTTGTATAGGAAGAGGCCCGACAAATGTGAAAGAAACCCTATCAGACTGTGTCTCCCATAGGATTCTCCTGTGATACCCAGCCCCAGGGAATTTATTTGTAAAGGATTAATCTTTCTCTTCTTGGTTATCCAACTTTTTACTTTTCAGTATTCCACTTTGTAGAAAACAGCTTTAGGCTTTTTTGGGAAAATATGGAAATATTTATTGGTGCACCACGAGAAAGAAATCAAATTCGACAAAAACAAATATTGTGATCGGCAGCAGCCTGTCACAAAGGAACCTATCCCTTCTGTCATTTGCATTAGCAATGGAAGGGCTTTTTATCGCCTCTGTTCCCTTCCCATCTCTCCGCATATTGACTGTGAAAATAGGTCATTAGTAACAGAGGGAGAGATGGAGGGAGCAAGCAGGGGCGAGAAAGGGAGCGCTGTGAAAACTCCCATGCAATATTAATGAGAGCTGTTTCTACTGAGATGTACCAACCTGCACTGACTTAGTATGCATCCTAAATGGAACCCTATTCCCTACATAGTGCACTATGTAGGGCATAAAGTGTCAGTTGGGATTCAGCGTTAGCCCATGATAGGCCTCGACTTTTAGCATCATCATTGACCCGCTCTCAGTGGTTTTAAATATGGGGGTCGGCATTACAACTCCTTGAATTAACTACTCCTTCTAGTTTGCAGCTTTCTAAGAAAACACTATTAAGTGAGTTTACATTACTCTATTTATACTTGGGATATTGCTTTTCAACAGGAAAGTTTAAAAAATAGCTGGAGGATGCCTTTCACTTTCTAAAAATGTATTTTGTGTCTCAGAGCTACAGGAGCAGGGGGGATGAACCGTGAGGAGGCCCCAGGGAAGTCTCCTGAAGAGATGTACGTCCAGCAAAAGGTGCGGGTCCTGCTCATGCTGAAGAAGATGGGATCAAATGTACGTATACCCATATATTGTATTAGAAGCATAGATATTTGGTGCATTATCAATTTCAAAGCTATAAATAATTGTAAATAATTGATTCATTTTTATGTGCGGCGTCACTACAGTCTGAGGTTTGATCTCAGGCTGTGTCATTACCAGCCGTGACCGGGAGTCCCTTAGGGCGGCGTACAATCGGCCCAGCGTCATCCGGGCCAGGGGAGGGTTTGTCCGGGGGAGCTTTACTTGGCTCATCACGCTCTAGTGACTTCTTGTGGCAGGCCGGGCGCCTGCAGGATGACTTTGGTCATCCTGCAGGCAGTGTTTCCTCCAACACATTGGTGCAGGTGGCTTCCAGGTTAAGCGAGTGGGTGTAAAGAAGCGAGTTTAGGCGGCTCATGTTTCGGAGGATGCATGACTCTACTAGAGTTCGACCGTCTATGATTTTTCAACGCCGATACCGATTATTGGAGGACCAAAAATGCCGATAGCGATTTAATCGGTCGATTTTTATTTATTTGTAATAATGACAATTACAACAATACTGAATTAACACTTATTTTAGCTTAATATAATACATCAATAAAATCAATTTAGCCTCAAGTAAATAATGAAACATGTTCAATTTGGTTTAAATAATGCAAAAGCAAAGTGTTGGAGAAGAAAGTAAAAGTGGAATATGTGGTGCCATGTAAGAAAGCTAACGTTTCAGTTCCTTGCTCAGAACATGAGAACATATGAAAGCTGGTGGTTCCTTTTAACATGAGTCTTAAATATTCCCAGGTAAGAAGATTTAGGTTGTAGTTATTATAGGACTATTTCCCTCTATACCATTTGTATTTCATTAACCTTTGTCTATTGGATGTTCTTATAGGCTCTTTAGTATTGCCAGTGTAACAGTATAGCTTCCATCCCTCTCCTCGCTCCTCCCTGGGCTCGAACCAGCAACACAACGACAACAGCCACCATCGAAGCAGCGTTACCCATGCAGAGCAAGAGGAACAACTACTAGAAGGCTCAGAGCATGGGTAACGCTGCTTCGATGGTGGCTGTTGTCGTTGTGTTGCTGGTTTGAGCCCAGGGAGGAGCTAGCTAGCCATTTCACTTCGGTTACACCAGCCTCATCTCGGGAGTTGATAGGCTTGAAGTCTTAAACAGCGCAATGCTTGACGCACATGCTGTTTGAATTCATGTTTATACGCACCTGCGTCTGCCTACCACCACTCAGTCAGATACTTGTATGCTCAGTCAGATTATATGCAACGCAGGACACGCTAGATAATATCTAATAATATCATCAACCATGTGTAGTTAACTAGTGATTATGATTGATTGTTTTTTATAAGATAAGTTTAATGCTAGCTAGCAACTTACCTTGGCTTACTGCATTCACGTAACAGGCAGACTCCTTGTGGAGTGCAACGAGAGAGGGGCAGATTGTTATTGCGTTTGATTAGTTAACTGTAAGGTTGCAAGATTGGATCCCCGAGCTGACAAGGTGAAAATCTGTCGTTCTGCCCCTGAACAAGGCAGTTAACCCACCGTTTCTTGGCCGTCATTGAAAATAAGAATGTGTTCTTAACTGACTTGCCTAGTTAAATAAAGGTATAAAAAAATAAAATAAAAATAAACGGCAAATCGTCCAAAAATACCCATTTCCAATTGTTCTGAAAACTTGAAATCGGCCATTCCGATTAATCGGTCGACCTCTAGACACTACCTTTTCCTCTCCCGAGCCCGTTGGGGAATTGCAGCAATGAGACAAGATTGGGGAGAAAGGGGGGGGGGTAAAAAATGACTAATATATATATAATTTTTTAATACGTTATTAATGAATTGTTTCTCAGCTGACGCCGAGTGAGGAGGCGTTTCTACGGAATTACGCAGGCGTGGTCAACGCTCAGATGAGCCAGCTACCACAGCACAACATAGACCAGGGTAAGGGCCACACCCATACACACAGCAGATAGACAATAAAATCTGTTCTACATAATTATTTTCTATCACGTGGAACTGGAATTTCTGTTTGGTTACATTTTTATCTGCATTGTTGTAAACGTTTCACCTTAATGAACACACCCTTGTGCTCTGGTCTACCAACCCTGGTGGATTACTCACCAGACCAACAGGCTGTCTGGGTGGAGCTGTCAGTGACTCAGGTGTCATTATTCCCTGCCAAGCACACATTTGGGGAAATTGTTTGTAGACACTTAATTGATGGAATAAAGTAATATCCACTGTACATGAGTCGCTCAGCAAGGCACAAGATGTTATGGAGCCTCTCTCGCTCTTGCCGATACACACATCAACACAAGAGGGAGCCAAGTCAATAGAAATAAGGACTTGGTTGGTTGGTTGATGGATGTCACTGCCTGCTGGTGCCTGTACTTGATTCGACCAGACTTATCAGTTGCCTTCCAGGCTGAATCTCAAAACGGCTGTGACTGGAGCCTTGAAAGCCCTTGCTGTCCTTCCGTGACCCTGCTGGGTCTTGGGCCTAGTTTATCCACATTTTATTATTGCCTCAGGCCAGCAGTGGCAACCAGAGAAACTTGCCTGTGAAACCGTACCTGAAATAATAGAATCTTATCTCCCTCTGTCTGGGTGGTTGCTGTTTGCTGGAGAGTAGTGATCTTATGGACTGAACTATTGTGAAAGATAAGCTGGTTTATGTGATGTATTGGGAAGCAGCATTGTACTAGACTAGTGGTATTCAAAGTCTTGGTCAACTGCAGTGGTGTTGCCAAAATTAAACAAATATATACACTGAGTGCACAAAACATTAGACACACCTGCTCTTTCCATGACATAAACTGACCAGATGAATCCAGGTGAAAGCTATGATCCCTTATTGATGAAGAGGAGAAGATGGGTTAAATAAGTATTTTTAAGCCTTGAGACGTGGATTGTGTATGTGTTGCACTAAGGGTGAATGGGTAAGACAAAAGATTTAGGTGTGGGGTATGGTGGTAGGTGCCAGGTGCACCGGTTTGGGTGTGTCAAGAACTGCAACACTGCTGGATTTTTTAAAATACTCAATTAAATTAAATGTATTTATATAGCCTTTCGTACATCAGCTGATATCTCAAAGTGCTGTACAGAAACTCAGCCTAAAACCCCAAACAGCAAGTAATGCAGGTGTTGAAGCACATTGGCTAGGAAAAACTCCCTAGAAAGGCCAAAACCTAGGAAGAAACCTAGAGAGGAACCAGGCTATGAGGGGTGGCCAGTCCTCTTCTGGCTGTGCTGGGTGGAGATTATAACAGAACATGGCCAAGATGTTCAAATGTTCATAAATGACCAGCATGGTCAAATAATAGGTCTGGGACAGGTAGCACGTCCAGTGAACAGGTCAGGATTCCATAGCCGCAGGCAGAACAGTTGAAGCAGGAGCACGGCCAGGTGGACTGGGGACAGCAAGGAGTCATCATGCCAGGTAGTCCTGAGGCATGGTCCTAGGGCTCAGGTCCTCCGAAAGAGAGAATTAGAGAGAGCATACTTAAACTCACGCAGGATACCGGATAAGACAGGAGACATTCTCCAGATATAACAAACTGACCCTAGCCCCCCGACACAAACTACTGCAGCATAAATACTGGAGGCTGAGACAGGAGGGGTCAGGAGACACTGTGGCCCCATCCGATGATACCCCCGGACAGTTTCCTGTGTGTATCAAGAACGGTTCACCACCCAAAGGCCATCCAGCCAACTTGACACAACTGTGGAAAGCATTGGAGTCAACATGGGCCAACATCACTCAACATGAATATAAAAGCAACATGTAAAGTGTTGGTTTCATGAAAAATACATTTGGAAAAACCCCAAAATGTTAAATATGCAGAAAAAGCTTATTTCTCTTGACATTTGTACCCACATTTCTTTACATCCCTGTTGGTGAGCGTTTCTCCTTTGCCTAGATAATCCATCAACCTGACAAGTGTGCCATATCAAGAAGCTGATTAAACAGCATGGTCATTACACAGGTGCACCTTGTTCAGGGGACAATAAAAGGCCACTCTAAAATGTGCAGTTTTGACACACAACATAATGTTACAGATGTTTCAAGTTTTGAGGGAGTGTGCAATTGTCATGCTGACTGCAGGAATGTCCATCAGAGCTGTTGCCAGATAATTGAATGGTAATTTCTCTACCAAAAGCTGCCTCTATTGTCATTTTAGATCATTTGTCAGGACCTCCACATCCGGCTTCTTCACCTGCAGGATCGTCTGACTGTAATAAAGCCCTTTTTAAGGGGAAAAACTTGTTCTGATTGGCTGGGCCTGGCTCCCCAGTGGGTGGGCCTGGCTGCCAAGTAGGTGGGCCTGTGCCCTCCAAGGCCCACCCATGGCTGCACCCCTGCCCAGTCATGTGAAATCCATAGGTTAGGGCCTAATTTATTTATTTCAACTGACTGTGCCTTTAAACAGCTTGGAAAATTCCAGAAAATGATGTCATGGCTTTAGAAGCTTCTGATAGACTAATTGACATCATTTGAGTCAATTGGACGTGTACCTGTGGATGTATTTCATAGCCTACCTTCAAACTCAGTCCGTCTTTGCTTGACATCATGGGAAAATCAAAAGAAATCAGCCAAGACCTCAGTCTGGTTCATCCTTGGGAGCAATTTCCAAACGCCTGAAGGTACCACGTTCATCTGTACAAACAATAGTACCCAAGTATAAACACCATGGGACCACACATCCGTCATACCACTCAGGAAGGAGACGCGTTCTGTCTCCTAGAGATGATGGTGCAAAAAGTGCAAGTCCTTCCCAGAACAACAGCAACGGACCTTGTGAAGATGCTGGAGGAAACGGGTACAAACGTATCTATATCCACAGTAAAAACAACATAACCTGAAAGGCCGCTCGGTAAGGAAGAAACCACTGCTCCAAAACCACCATAAAAAGCCAGACGACGGTTTGCAACTGCACATGGCGACAAAGATCGTACTTTTTGGAGAAATGTCCTCTGGTCTGATGAAACAAAAATAGAACTGTTTGGCCGTAATGACCATCGTTATGTTTGGAGGAAAAAGGGGGAGACTTGCAAGCCGAAGAACACCATCCCAGATGTGAAGCATGGGGGAGGCAGCATCATGTTGTGGGGGTGCTTTGCTGCAGGAGGGACTGCTGCACTTCACAAAATAGATGGCATCATGAGGAAAGAAAATGATGTGGAAATATTGAAGCAACATCTCAAGACATCAGTCAGGAAGTTAAAGCTTGGTAGCAAATGGGTCTTCCAAATGGACAATGACCCCAAGCATACTTCCAAGGTTGTGTCAAAATGGCTTAAGGACAACAAAGTCAAGGTATTGAAGTGGCCATCACAAAGTTCTGACCTCCTTCCTAAAGAGAATTTGTGGGCAGATCTGAAAAAGCCTGTGCGAGCAAGGAGGCCTACAAACCTGAGTCAGTTACACCAGCTCTGTCAGGAGGAATTCACCCAACTTATTGTGGGAAGCTTGTGGAAGGCTACCCAAAACGTTTGACCCAAGTTAGACAATTTTAAGGCAATGCTACCAAATACTAATTGAGTGTATGCAAACTTCTGACTCACTGTGAATGTGATGAAAGAAATAAAAGCTGAAATAGAATTATTTATCTACAATTATTCTGACATTTCACATTCTTAAAATAAAGTGGTGATCCTAACTGACCTAAGACAGGGACTTTTTACTGGAATTAAATGTCAGGAATTGTGAAAAACTTGAGTTTAAATGTATTTGGCTAATGTGTATGTAAACATCCGTCTTCGTGTGTGTGTGTGTGTGTGTGTGTGTGTGTGTGTGTGTGTGTGTGGGAAAAAAGTATTTAGTCAGCCACCAATTGTGCATGTTCTCCCACTTAAAAAGATGAGAGGCCTGTAAGTTTCATCAGAGGTACACTTCAACTAAAATCCAGAAAATCACATTGTAGGATTTTTAATGAATTTATTTGCAAATTATGGTGGAAAATAAGTATTTCATGAATTTATTTATATATAATGTATATATATTATTATTTTTTAGATGGAGGACTCAATAGGCCTATGTATGGAGCCTTACTGAACAATATGTCCCTTTTTGCCCTTGAATTTACAGCTTGCAGAGCTCAATCTGGGAGCCCTACTGTGTCCACAATGCGCTCTTCGTTCAGGGAAGAGCCAAGCCTCATCAATTATACACTAGCATGACTCGTCAAATGTGCACACGAGACAAATATTTAGGCTATGTCCCAAATGGCACCCTCTTCCCTACAGTGCACTACTTTTGACCAGGGCCCATAGTGTTCTGGTGAAAAATAGTGCACTATGAAGGGAATCGGACGCCATTTGGGATTCAGAGTTAGTCGATTGGCAGTGTGCCACCCACTCAGTATGATAAATTATTAGTAATTTAGGAGTTGTTTTAAGGACTGGGATTAGGAAGAGCGGCGATAACAACTAAGAATAGTGGCTTAATCACTTTTAACGAATATCCCCCAGAGCCCAAAGATCACACTAGATAAATGCTACAGTGCTACAAGGCTGCTTTCATGTGTGGTGGCTCCAATATATAATTTTAAGAAGGAAGTCCAGAGTTGTATGGACAAATGTAATTAAGCACCCAATCATTCCTCAAAAGGGAAATTCTTGTTGATATCAATACCTAGGAGAGCCAGGGTAAGGAAACCAACATGTACTTTGGGTGAACTATTCCTTTAACTAGTAGATGGTTGCACTTTGTAAAAGCTATTTTCCTCCAGCACTACTGATGCTTTGTGAAGGTTCTGCTATGTCATAACTGTCCTACCAAGCTGTTGACCTACTTACCAATAGAGTACAATACAGAGATGGGCTATATGTGACAGCATCTCCAAGAGGGAGGTTGTTTCTGTCTGCCTCACCACCCAGTTATAGTTCAGGCCAAAGCCCCACTGGGACCCATTATTACTTTGGTAGATGAGTAGCAGAGAATGTCCTCGTACATTAACGGTGTAGAGGTTTTGTACAGGTTAAGGAGGGATAGCTATATCATTTTTGGCAAAACAAATTAAACATATGACTTCAAATATTCTTTCTTGGCATGCTTGGTTTTGTGGACAAGTGCCATTTTATATATATGGTACATCTTGTAGCTATCTTCATTTCATCCCACCTCATGTAGGCCTAAATAGCTACAGTACTTACTAGGTTAACATAAGAATGAGGCCTATATAGCTACAGTACTTACTAGGTTACCATAATAATGATGGATAATCCATGATCCTAGATTTCTCTGTACCACTGGGCTAATGTAAAACTGCATAGGACTACATACAACTAGATTACTTGTAGAGGTCAGATGGACTTCATCCAAAGGTGTCTTTCTGACTGCATAGTGAAACCGAATCCGTCTGCCCAGCTACTAAAAGCTGAAAAGGGATGAGGTCCTTGGTGCTGAATCCTGCTGACTGCAGGGGGTTTGGTATGAACTCTCAGGGGTGAGTCTAGGACTGTCCTGCAGTGACGGTGTCATATGTCAGTCATGGATTCATTGATCCAAAGAGAACTCGGAAAGTACAGTTAGACTCCAGAGGACGTAATGGAGACCTTTATGAGGCAAATTAGCATCAAAACATTTTGTGAATTATTAGCATTTAGTGCTGTAGTTTGCTGTTGTAGGTACATCATATTGTGGGTTTGTTGATACAAATGGGTATTGGAAGGAAAATGTTCCTCCTTGGTCCTTCTTTACAAAGAGAGAGCCTGTAGACCGCTTTATGTATAAAGTGAAGCTTTGTGTTCACCATGAAACACTTTTTCTGTTTGGATATTGTGTAATTTTTATATTGACGACTGGTCTTCATCTTACCACCCCAAGCAGTTGGATCATGAACAAGATGCACTATTCGGTTTTTATACAACTACAAATTCCAGATTCAGCATAGGGACTGTGAGATTGGTGTTGTGCAGTTCTGAAGTGTTTCTCCCAAAGACTGAAATGGTTCTGCTGCTGGTGTTAATGAGAACGGCATAAAGGAAAGCAAGTTTTGAACAGGCAACAGTGAACTGTTTGTGAATGGATGCCAGCGGCAGTAGAATAGGACTATGTCACAGAGTGAGGCCTCTGTTTGCCTGATAGTCTATGCTCCCCCCCCTTTCTCTCTCTCTGTGTCTCTCTCTGTGTCTCTCTCTGTGTCTCTCTCTGTGTCTTTCTCTGTGTCTCTCTCTGTGTCTCTGTCCCCTCATCCTTTGATGTGCATCAAGCAAGCTTATATGTGAGAATTTTCTAGACAAGTGCACTGGAATGCATTTGTGAGTGTCTCGGGCATCATAATGCTTTTCACTCTTTGTCATGCTCGGTTTGGAAATATTGCCTAAACACAGAGATCTTGATTATAAATCATCACATTTATTTCAGAGCATGCACTGTCAGAGGTAAGAGGGAACTGGTGCATATGCTGCTAGTCATGTTTCTTTTAACGACTGGGTCAATGAATTTGCATTTCAGGTGGTTTTAATTGGCAGATTAGCATATATGCAAAATAGGATGTTATGCTATTTTAATCAGGCATGAGAGGAATGTTGCTCCTGACGCTGATGCTGTGAATTTTTTTCAGATGAAACACTGACGATATTCTGTCTCAGAGCGGAAGCTGGTGGATGAAGACTGTGTGCTGTGTATATGTAGTTATTTTGTCCCGAGTCAAAGCTTTCAGGGCTAACGCATTAAATCAGGCCCAAGGGCTTAAAGGAGCCTGCTGCTGGACACTCCCTTCATTTTGCATAATTATCTTGAATAAACATGACTGTTAACCTAGAAAGTAACAGTAATTTGGAGCCAGATTCACGGTCATTTGACGCAAAAGGCTGAAAATACTTTTAGACAGGAAAGGAGCATTCTTATTGGATAGGTTTTGTTCCTTGCCCGTCATTGAAAATAAGAATTTGTTCTTAACTGACTTGCCTAGTTAAATAAAGGTTAAAAAAATTTTTTAAGTAGTAAACCAACCTACCTCCGTTTCCATACTGTTTTCCCGGTTGGCTCTACTGAACGCAACCCATGCAGTCTTAATGAGCAGCTTAGTTCGTTATTTTAGACCTTAAAGTTATCGTTCTTTACCCTGACTATAGTCCATGGACCAGGATAAACTGTAATCCAGTAACCAAGAGCAAGAACTCAATTCTTCATCTTGGTCTTCAGACCAATTTCTTGTATTTTTTTAGGAAGTGAGCTTTATGCAACATCTTTTTGAGTGTGGACACATCGCACCTTTTTGCTGGTATTCAGACTTAAAAATTGAGGATTTTCACTTATTGTGAGCCACCACCAAATGACTACCCTTAATGATACAAAGGGAGTTTCCTCAATATTGCAATAAATCTAGTCTCCATCAAATTTATTTATAAAGCCCTTCTTACATCAGCTGATATCTCAAAGTGATGTACAGAAACCCAGCCTAAAACCCCAAACAGCAAGCAATGCAGATGTAGAAGCAAGCAGAAGTCTCCATCAAGTTATGGTGAGCATTCTGACACAAAATAGCCAGCCTGGGGAAGTAAATTACCACAAGGAGTTGCCCCATTTCAATATTGCAATAAATAACAACTTTATACTCCATTATAAACTGGTTAGTTTGGGTCCTGGATGCTGATTGGCTGGAAGCTGTGGTATATGAGACATTATAAACTGGGTGGTTCGAGCCCTGAATGCTGATTAGCTGACAGCTGTGGTATATCATACCCGTATACCACTAGTATGACAAAAAAAATATTTTTACTGCTCTAACTACGTTGGTAACCAGTTTATAATAGCAATAAGGCACCTCAGGGTTTGTGGTATATGGCCAACATACCACAGCTAAGGGCTGTATCCAGGCACTCCGCGCTGCGTCGTGTATAAGAACAGCCCTTAGCTGTGGTATGTTGGCCATGTACCATACCTTCTCGGGCCTTATTGCATGCTATGAGAAAATGGCTACCGTGGGTGTGTGGTGACCACATGCAAGCCCCTCTCTCAACACCTCTTAACCCCACTGCAGTTTCTGCGGGGGATTCCATGTCTTTATCCTCATGTCCTGCACAGATTGTTATCTCTCTGCACTAATAACATAGTCATGATTTGGTCAGCCTGTCTGCGACCTCATGTAACAAGGTGCTTTGGTGAACCACGCTTGCGTGATGAGTAACACTTGCTTGAGACCTGGAAACTCATTCAGCTAATGCTTGAGCTTAGTGGGCTAACATGGGGTGTGCTTGTCCGGAGAGTGAAACGAGATTGTTTCAGACACGTAGACCGCATATTAAAATGTTTCTCCTTTTAGTGCATGAGGATATTTGAACAAGTCATATGTGTAGATGAATAAATAGTTTTTTAATATTTTGCAAATATGAAGGAACCATGTAATTAGTCAATGTGTTAGTGAAGGCCTAAACAAATGGGTCCAATATCTGAAAAGGCGCAGTACGTCGTGTAGAATATTTGTGTCACAAAGGCTATAGCATGTTGCACATTTTGTGGCAAAGCTCTTCCGTCATACTTGTACAAAATGTCCTCTTCAAGAAGAGCAACCCAGACCCAGAACTGTACACAATGGTTTCTATGGCAAAGTGTTGCTCATTTTGTCTTTTCATTTGCAAGGAGGTAGGTGTTTCTTTACTTAGTTGGGGACAGGACTGGTCGGTTTTTCTTTCGGCTCCTCACATGCCACACTCCTCACATGCTATATACATAAGGGCGGGAGGTAGCCTAGCGGTTAGAGCATTGGGCCAGTAACAAAGGTAGCTAGTTCGAAAAAAACTATTTCCAATTCATACATGCTTATTAATACACACTTGTGTAAAATAGGACAAATATAAGCACCAAATAAATAGTCTGGTGGTGCACAGGAGACCTGGGTGTCAGCCCTGTCAGTCACTCTGACCAGCAAGACATCAACTGAAACATTGCACCATCTCCCTTACACAAATATTTCAGTTTAAACAGCAGTAGAAATGCAGTAACTGCAGTCGACTGGTATTTTGGACACAGTAATTGCAGCATACTGCACTCTAACTGCAATATGTGCACTCTAACTGCATCACTCATTCATATCTTTATGTACATATTCTTTATCCCCTTACACTGTGTATAAGATATTAGTTTTGGAATTGTTAGTTAGATTACTTGTTGGTTATTACTGCATTGTCGGAACTGGAAGCACAAGCATTTCGCTACACTCGCATTAGCATCTGCTAACCATGTGTATGTGACAAATAACATTTGATTTGATAAAACCTCTGGTGACTCCCCATCCCACATGCGGGAGCGTAATCATTGCCTGACACTAATTAGCATAACGCAACGGACATAAATATCCCGAGAAAATATTCCTATTCATGAAAATCCCAAATGAAATATATTGAGAAACAGCTTAGCCTTTTGTTAATCACCCTGTCAGCCAAAGCTAGACAAGCATTTGTGTAAGTTTATCGATAGCATAGCATTTGTCCAGCTAGCAGCAGGTAACTTGGTCACGGAAATCAGAAAAGCAATCAAATTAAATAGTTTACCTTTGATGAGCTTCGGATGTTTTCACGCAGGAGACTCCCAGTTAGATAGCAAATGTTCCTTTTTTCCAAAAATATTATTTTTGTAGGCGAAATAGCTCCGTTTGTTCTTCACGTTTGGCTGAGAAATCGCCCGGAAATTGCAGTCACAAAAACGGCAAAATATATTCCAAATTAGCTCCATAATATCGACAGAAACATGGTAAACGTTGTTTATAATCAATCCTCAAGGTGTTTTTCAAATATCTATTCGATAATATCTATTCGATAATATATCGAGACAATTAGTTTTTCAGTAGGACCGATTGGAGTAATGGCTACCTCTGTATTTTATGTGAGAATCTCTCTGGCAGCATCAGGTGACCACTTGCTCAATGTAGCCGCTTACTGGTATTCTTCAACATAAATGCGCAAAACTACATCACAATGCTGTAGACACCTTCGGGAATACGGAGAAAGAGTAATCTGGTTGATAGCCCATTCACTGCTCAATAGGGACTCATTGGAACGCAGCGCTTTCAAAACATGGGGCACTTCCGGATTGGATTTTTCTCAGGCTTTCGCCTGCAACATCAGTTCTGTTATACTCACAGACAATATTTTTTACAGTTTTGGAAACTTTAGAGTTTTCTATCCTAAGCTGTCAATTATATGCATATTCTAGCATATTGTCCTGACAAAATATCCCGTTTTACTACGGGAACGGTTTTTAATTTTCAAAAATGAAAATACTGCCCCCTAGTCACAACAGGATTTATTAAGAGCTCTGACTTCAATCGATATTACGTTTGTACATTTGGTTAAAAATTGTTTTTATTTATTCTTGCTCTGGGCTGTAGTAACCTAGTAACCTGCTTGTTGAACATCTCATTCCAAAATCATGGACATCAATATGGAGTATGGAGGTTGGGCACTGATGTTGGGTGATTAGGCCTGGCTCGCAGTCGGTGTTCCAATTCATCCCAAAGGTGTTCGATGGGGTTGAGGTCAGGGCTCTATGCAGGCCAGTCAAGTTCTTTCACATCAATCTCGACAAATCATTTCTGTATGGACCTCGCTTTGTGTATGTATGTGTATTGTCATGCTGAAACAGGAAAGGCCTTTCCCCAAACTGTTGCCACAAAGTTGGAAGCACAGAGTCATCTAGAATGTCATTGTATGTTGTAGCGTTTAGATTTGCCTTCACTGGAACTAAGGGGCCTAGCCCGAACCATGAAAAACAGCCCCAGACCATTATTCCTCCTCCACCAAACTTTACATTTGGCACTATGCATCCCGGCAGGTAGCGTTCTCCTGTCATCTGCCAAACCCGGATTAGTCCATCGGACTGCCAGATGGTGAAGCGGGATTCTTCACTCGAGGCGGCGAGCTTTACACCACTCCAGCCAACACTTGGCATTGCGCATGGTGATCTTAGAGAGAAAAGGCTGAGGTGGGGGATCAGTGAGAGGGGAGGAGAGCGAACAGGCTGATGTGGGGGATCAGTGAGAGAGGAGGAGAGCGAACAGGCTAATGTGGGGGATCAGTGAGAGAGGAGGAGAGAGAACAGTCTAATGTGGGGGATCAGTGAGAGAGGAGGAGAGAGAACAGGCTAATGTGGGGGATCAGTGAGAGAGGAGGAGAGAGAACAGGCTGATGTGGGGGATCAGTGAGAGGGGAGGAGAGAACAGGCTAATGTGGGGGATCAGTGAGAGAGGAGGAGAGAGAACAGGCTGATGTGGGGGATCAGTGAGAGGGGAGGAGAGAACAGGCTGAGGTGGGGGATCAGTAAAGGAGGGAGAACAGGCTGAGGTGGGGGATCAGTGAGGGAGGAGGAGAGAGAACAGGCTAATGTGGGGGATCAGTGAGAGAGGAGGAGGGAGAACAGGCTGAGGTGGGGGATCAGTGAGAGGGGAGGAGAGAACAGGCTGAGGTGGGGGATCAGTAAAGGAGGGAGAACAGGCTGGGGTGGGGGATCAGTGAGAGAGGAGGAGGGAGAACAGGCTGAGGTGGGGGATCAGTGAGGGAGGAGGAGAGAGAGCAGGCTGTGGGGGATCGGTGAGAGGGAAGAAGAGAACAGGCTGAGGTGGGGGATCAGTGAGAGAGGAGGAGGGAGAACAGGCTGAGGTGGGGGATCAGTGAGGGAGGAGGAGAGAGAGCAGGCTGTGGGGGATCGGTGAGAGGGAAGAAGAGAACAGGCTGAGGTGGGGGATCAGTAAAGGAGGAGGGAGAACAGGCTGAGGTGGGGGAGGAGGGAGAACAGGCTGAGGTGGGGGAGGAGGGAGAACAGGCTGAGGTGGGGGATCAGTGAGAGAGGAGGAGGGAGAACAGGCTGAGGTGGGGGATCAGTGAGAGAGGAGGAGGGAGAACAGGCTGAGGTGGGGGATCAGTGAGAGAGGAGGAGGGAGAACAGGCTGAGGTGGGGGATCAGTGAGAGAGGAGGGAAGGAGGGAGAGAGCAGGATTGGAGCAAACATTAGCCAGCAGCGGTAACAGCCTGCCGTGCAGTGATGCAATCTGATTTGACTCGGTTGCTAGGCAATGGCTCCGAGGTCCTGACGTTTCTATCCTGTCGGCTCGCGCTTGTGTGACACTGCAAGGGAGCGTGTGTGTTGACTGTGCAGCAGGGTGCGGCCCACACATTATGACTGCGAAACAGAGGGCTCCTATAAAGCAGATCCCCTCTTGCTTCAGTTCATCAGTAGTCCAGTGGTGTATTCCACTCTAATGGCCGTCGGTCCTGTATCTCTGTCGGTTTATTCTGAGCCTTTCTGCTGGTCTGCCTGCTCGAGTCTTTGTGCTAGACACGTGCTCAGTCTGAGCTGCCCGTTACGCAATAGCAAGCTCCCTTATGCAACCACAAGATCAGGGATTTTTCTTTATCAAAATGGGGCTTAGGTGATGGGCGTAGCGGGGGCGTGGCCAATGGTGCGGTCACTGACCAAGTATTTTAGAGGCTCTCCTGTTGGCCGCAGTGACAATGTAGCTGTTTTAAAACACATTTCCTGCAATTCTACACATTTTGCCATGTCAGGGAATGTTGCAATTTTAAGCTTATTCCCTGAAATTTTACTAGGGCTGTCCCTGACAACAAAATAATATTGGTTGACCAAGAGTGGTCTGTTCTTTTTACCAATTGATTGATCTAAATTTAAAAATCCAGCATTTTTCAATACATAACCCTATGTGTTTTAATCTAATCAACTATGTGCACTGAGCTTGTCTGATGCTTTAAGCACACTGTTTGATTAAATAATTAATACGCTGCACCAGGGGCAGGCAACCTTTTTCATGTTGAGTGTTAATCTATCTTACACAAGAGGTATGTGGCAGGGTCTACAGTCAATCACGGGACTATAAGAAGGAATCCAGCTCAGTCACGGTCCAGGATGTCTTGCTCCCAGGCAGACTAAATAACTTTTTTGCCCGCTTTGAGGACAATACAGTGCCACTGACACGGCCTGCAACGGAAACATGCGGTCTCTCCTTCACTGCAGCCGAGGTGAGTAAAACATTTAAACGTGTTAACCCTCGCAAGGCTGCAGGCCCAGACGGCATCCCCAGCCACGCCCTCAGAGCATGCGCAGACCAGCTGGCTGGTGTGTTTACGGACATATTCAATCAATCCCTATACCAGTCTGCTGTTCCCACATGCTTCAAGAGGGCCACCATTGTTCCTGTTCCCAAGAAAGCTAAGGTAACTGAGCTAAACGACTACCGCCCCGTAGCACTCACTTCCGTCATCATGAAGTGCTTTGAGAGACTAGTCAAGGACCATATCACCTCCACCCTACCTGACACCCTAGACCCACTCCAATTTGCTTACCGCCCAAATAGGTCCACAGACGACGCAATCTCAACCACACTGCACACTGCCCTAACCCATCTGGACAAGAGGAATACCTATGTGAGAATGCTGTTCATCGACTACAGCTCGGCATTTAACACCATAGTACCCTCCAAACTCATCATCAAGCTCAAGACCCTGGGTCTCAACCTCGCCCTGTGCAACTGGGTAATGGACTTCCTGACAGGCCGCCCCCAGGTGGTGAGGGTAGGCAACATCTCCACCCCGCTGATCCTCAACACTGGGGCCCCACAAGGGTATGTTCTGAGCCCTCTCATGTACTCCCTGTTCACCCACGACTACGCGGCAACGCACGCCTCCAACTCAATCATCAAGGACGACACAACAGTGGTAGGCTTGATTACCAACAACGACGAGACGGCCTACAGGGAGGAGGTGAGGGCCCTCGGAGTGTGGTGTCAGGACAATAACCTCACACTCAACGTCAACAAAACGAAGGAGATGATTGTGGACTTCAGGAAACAGCAGAGGGAACACCCCCCTATCCACATCGATGGAACAGTAGTGGAGAGGGTAGTAAGTTTTAAGTTCCTCGGCATACACATCACAGACAAACTGAATTGGTCCACTCACACAGACAGCATCGTGAAGAAGGCGCAGCAGTGCCTCTTCAACCTCAGGAGGCTGAAGAAATTTGGCTTGTCACCAAAAGCACTCACAAACTTCTACAGATGCACAATCGAGAACATCCTGGCGGGCTGTATCACCGCCTGGTACGGCAACTGCTCCGCCCACAACCGTAAGGCTCTCCAGAGGGTAGTGAGGTCTGCACAACGTATCACCGGGGGCAAACTACCTGCCCTCCAGGACACCTACACCACCCGATGTTACAGGAAGGCCATAAAGATCATCAAGGACAACACCCACCCGATCCACTGCCTGTTCACCCGCTATCATCCCGAAGGCGAGGTCAGTACAGGTGCATCAAAGCTGGGACCGAGAGACTGAAAAACAGCTTCTATCTCAAGGCCATCAGACTGTTAAACAGCATCCACTAACATTGAGTGGCTGCTGCCAACACACTGACTCAACTCCAGCCACTTCAATAATGGGAATTGATGGGAAAGGATGTAAAATATATCACTAGCCACTTTAAACAATGCTACCTAATATAATGTTTACATACCCTACATTATTCATCTCATATGTATACGTATATACTGTACTCTATCATCTACTGCATCCTTATGTAATACATGTATCACTAGCCACTTTAACTATGCCACTTTGTTTACATACTCATCTCATATGTATATACTGTACTCGATACCATCTACTGTATCTTGCCTATGCTGCTCTGCACCATCACTCATTCATATCTTTATGTACATATTCTTTATCCCCTTACACTGTGTATAAGAAATTAGTTTTGGAATTGTTAGTTAGATTACTTGTTGGTTATTACTGCATTGTCAGAACTGGAAGCACAAGCATTTCGCTACACTCGGATTAACATCTGCTAACCATGTGTATGTGACAAATAAAATTTGATTTGATTTTTACTGATTTGCATGCCAGGTATGATTTTCATATGCATATTTTTATGTATCGCAAAATCATTGTCATCTGGTTAATGTAAACTTTAGAAATCTACATTTAAAATGATACAAATCTAAAAGTAACAACTATGTAAAAATAGCCTACATAAAGCCAACAAATAAAATCAGGTATTTTATGACAAATAGATGTATTATCATTCTGATTGGGTGTGCCTGGCAGGGCCTTTTCCTTCCCCGTAATGTATTTTTAAAATAATAATAAGAATAATAACACTTAAATATTACCTTCTCTGTTGTCTTCTCCCTGCACCTTTTATAATGTTTATTGTATTGTTGCATTTATTTGATCCTTGTATGATTACTGTGTATGCCATTTTTATGAGCTTTTTAACATTTTGTGTCAATTGAATTTGACCATTTTATGGGCCAAGTCCATTTCATGTGAAGTGGAGAAGCATATCAGTTCAATATTTTTTTAAATAAAATTTGTCAAAACGTGTGCCACATTCAAATTCAGTCAGGATTTGTGCAATTTATTTCTTCTGATGTGCCGCGTCTCGTTCTCCTTCCCTGGCAGGGCCATTTTGTAGCATAGGGCTGTTCTTTGCCACATCCTCATTGGATGAGGTCTATAGGGGACTGGGAAACTGAAAGGAAGAGCAAGTCCAAAAATAAAAAGATCCTTCCCCAGATCCTTATCTCACTTATTTAGATTATGCCGACCCAAGAGCACCATAGAAACATCTTAATTATCTCCTCTTTAGAAACAACCAAACTGAACACCGAGTCTATGCCTGGTTGTGTCTGCGCACGATCTTCTGAAAAGGGTCCACCCTATGAGCCAAATAGATATGGACGCAGTCTGTGTGACCTACTTTCATTTCCCCCTGTAATAATTAAATCTAAAAAGCAATGATACCTTTTATAGCAAAGTTGTGAAAAAAGAAACCTCTGTTACGAGTGCACCTCTCCACTTTCAAAAGTGATATCTGCATTCTGATAGCGCTTGACAAATCGGTTTGGTAAAACTTGAAACAAGACCAGCATTTACTGGCAATTCAAATAATTTACCATCAATGAAAAAGTGCTTACCATCCATCAGTTGCAAGTGTGGCAGCTCTGCCTCCTCTGATGTTGGCATTCAAGTATGACTGGGCAATATTCATTTTGTTACCATCAAACCTATTCAGCCTAAATCTAGGAAAGTTAAACCTTTTGGAAATAAATGCAAATATGATGAAAGTTACTAATGTAAGCAAAGTCTATTTTTGAATAGCTAAAGGTTACAGAATATGCTACAATCAGATCATGCTTCAACTCAAAAATGTTTCTCTAACTTCGGAAAATGGGCAGGGCAGTCTGAAGGTGCCCAGACTGAGGTTTTGGTGTAGAGTTTGGTTTTCTGTCGTTTTCTCCCAACTCCACACCCTGGCATGTTCTCTTTGTTAACTTTGGCACGGCAGAATTTGTAATCTGGGATTGGTATTGATTAACCCTCAACATAATAGAAGTAAATAGAATACAAAGGGAAGACAAGCCATACCTCCCAATGTACACCAGTGATCACTGCATTTGTCTGCCTTTTGGTACCTATATACTGTAGCACAGCATTGCTTTTCTTTCTTCGCAATGATATCTCATGGCTTAGTGAGATTGGCTACGCCAGCTGTACTCTAGCATTAGCTCTCCACAGGTATTCCATGCCTCCTGCAGTTTGGGTTGGAATAGAGATGTGGGTGGAAGGGTCGTTTAAGGCCTCCGATGTATTGCTTATCAGGTAGGACACAGGACTGGATTATGTCTGCAGCTGGGTACTCCTAGGGAGACCTTGATTTTGAGTTGTGTGATTGAGAATACTGTACCTCTGGACTGTAGGGAACATGGCAGTAGTTTGGAATAGCTAGATGCATTTACCCTAAACCAAGTGATGTCCAGAGACTTTCCTATTCCATGTGCGATGTGGAAGTCTTGTGGCACGGTTATATAGTGTAGTGTGTGCTGTCGCTTTGGTGATTCACCGTATTTAACCTCACCACACTCAGTCATGATGACGTCGATTAAGTCAATGGCACACCCAACATGAGCTCAAAGTCAGAAAGTAAACAATAAGAATAGGTATACTATTAATTCATTCATACAATCAAAGATTTCAAGAAATTCCCCCTAAATACAGAATTTATTGAAATATAATGTAGATTCAGTTATGTTACTCATGCTTATGATTACTAAATGTTTTATTCACATATATAATAGGACTTGTGTAGGTGGAAGGAATATCGAGATGGAGTTTGTCGTTGATATCTACTGACCTCTGTTTGTGGATCTGGGTCACCAGGTGCGGAGGATGTGGTGATGGCTTTTTCACGACAAGAAACCGAAGACCGGCGGCAGTGACCCTGGGGCACTCCCCCATCGTCTACGGCAACCCAAACTCCACCGACCGACACAACACTGTTGAGTTTCTGGGGAGAGGATGGGCACCTGTGATGGATGGAAGGAGGGTGGGAAGGAGCACTGGGTGTTGGTTACCTTTCGCTCTCCCCCTCCCTTTCAACCAGCCTCCTTCCCATTCAAACGGATACACCATTGCCCCAGCCACAGTAGGTATGCATTACCATGGGTTAGGGCCTTGGTGTCGAGCAAGTCGATGAAAACACTTACAAGTTGTGTGAATGCAAACCTTGTCCTTTTGTCTCTTTTTTTATTTTTTATTTTTTTATCTGGCAGTGTTGTTTTCGTAGCTGCTCTACTCAATGGTAGAACTGACCAAGGACATAATTTTTCCGTCAAATGAAAGAGAGAAGCGTGAGTGTTTTAACTAATGACCTTGCGGGAAAATAATTCATTACTTTCTTTGGTTGAATTATATATATTTTTTAACTGTACACAGGGTCCCTGTAGGTGGAAAGGTTAAAAACATGTTTAATGGTTTTCCTATTCTTTCAAACCAATTGCACTTCTTCCTGCTTATTGTTGATTTGAACAATAGGCTGTTTAGATGTCAACTTGGCTTCCCATTCGGGACATTAGAATCAATGACACTAGCACAAACACACACAGTTCACATAGGTACAGATGGCCTTTCCCCAAGCAAACAAGGTCTTGGGGTTATTGTGAAATTATATAACTTTTTTTATTGTACAGATATTAGAGGGAAAATACAATAATAATGAATTGATTGTGCCAATTATTATTTTATTTTTTTTATCTGTAAAATAAATGTAACATGATTTTTAAAAGTTGCCTGACGAGGGACATAGCGTAGTTCTAATTTATTATTGATAGAATTGACTCTCTCCCAAACTATTGTTTAGGGAAAAAAATCATCATTAGAAGAACGTCTACACGGATCGAAACGCCTAATCTTATCAAAAGAATCCAATAGCATAATATTGTCACTCTTTAGATTGGACAAAGCTTACTCTTGACTCACACTAATATAATTATATCAACTCGAACCACATCCATGGAGCTACTAGAAACATGGTGAATACTCGCAAAAGAAACTACAGTGTTTTTACTGCCTCCTCATACCCTTCACCAATTGACGTGCTGTAAACAAAACCGATCCGTTTTCTGTGTTCGTTGATTGCAACTGGAATCTTTCCATTCAATTGAATATTTGTAGTTTTTTTTCAATCCAACTTTTTTTTTTTGTAGTAACATACTCTATATTTAATGTGTGTAAGTACTCGCTTAACTTAAACAATTGTGACTTGATGTTTTGAAACCAAGCATGCCTGCCTTGTGGTTAACAGTGTACATTTTAAGTAGATCTGGGAGGGTCTTAAAAGCCGTGCCACAATGACCATTGCTTGTACATTCTCAAAGTTTATGGACGCTACTAGCTCTTTAAAAGAAATTTCAGAAAAATAGTCAGCTATTTAAAAAAACAAAAAAAATGTCATCCATGTTATCCTGTTGGCAATAATTTCAGGATCAAATTTCCTCAGCGATCATGGCTACATACATTGCCAACAAATAGTTACAGTATCTGCCTATGACAAAAGTTTGTCCTTTTTAATGTTTACTCTTGTTTTAACTTTCTTGAACCTAATTTCTCTGTGCATTGTTTTGCTTTCATCTTAAAGACAACAATGCAAAGGTATCTTATATACTATACCTGTCATAGTTGACCAACAGCCTTCATTTTTTTATCTTTGTGTGTTTGAGTGCGTGCATGTGTGTGATTTCCTCTGTTCAAAAATTATACAAATCAGATTTTTCAGCATGCTGTTCAGTATGACTAGAGCTGTGTATCTTTCAATGTGATGACCTGTCTTTGCCTAGTTGTCGTTTGAGTTATTTTGTGTTGCCTTTGTATTTCTCTGTTGACATCGATTAGTTGGTTCTTGCTGTATGGCTGCTGACTAAATGCTTCCAAATCCTATACCAATTGAACCATTAAAGGAATTTTAAAAAACAAATACTTATTTAATCTCATCATTGCAGACATTGGTTTGTGAACACTGCCTTTAGTAGCGCTCTGCCCACATATCAACCTTTCAGTCTATGAAATTAGGCAGAAGATTGACCTATTTCCTTTCGGTGATGAGAAAGTGGGAGTAGGTTGTCCCTAGACACTAATCTTAGGTGTTTCGAATTTTTCCCACTGATGTTTATGGTTAGGATTGGGGGAGGTGAAGCAGATCCTAGATCTGTACCTAGGGGTAACTACACCCCAGAGTGAGAAAGGGACACTTAAAAACAAGTACAATCGGCTTACACACAATAGAACCTTGATAATAAGGGTTACATCTCGTCTTTTGAACTCTTCCTTTACAGTTGCGGTCAGATAATGATGCTGTTCAATCTGATACATAAAACAGTTGTACATTTGAGCTATTTAGCAGACACTCTTATCCAGAGAGACTTACAGGAGCAATTGGGGTTAAGTGCCTTGCTCAAGGGCACATCAACAGATTTTCACCAAGTCAGCTCGGGGACTTGAACCAACAACATTTTGGTTACTGGCCCAACACCCTTAACCACGAGGTTACCTGCTGCCCCATACTATAATGTGGCTTGTATACAGATAGGCTGTATGTAAGTAATTATGCAAAACCGTCTCAAATTGTTCTTCAGTTTTCTCACCATGAACATTTGGAAGTCGTTTCTCATCATTTAGTCTAGCAGTCTATTTAAATAGATTGTCATTCACAAGAGGCCATATCGGTTAAGGGCACACCTGTTTGCCACAAATTAGTGAAAAGCACCTCTGCCATAGGGCGGCGCACATTTGGCCCAGAGTCCTCAGGGTTAGAGTTTGGTCGAGGTAGGCCGTCAATGTAAATATGAATTTGTTCTTAACTGACTTGCCTAGTTAAATAAATGGTATTAAATATCATTATCTTTTAGGTCCACTCACGTTATGTAAAACAGGAATGACAGCAAGTTCCTTTGGTGCCATTTTGTGAAATACACCCGGAATAATGACAACAGTAATAGCTTCCCTCTACTTCGATCAAGAGTTATCTCTCGAAATAGTCACAGTCTCTTAAGGGTAGCTATCAGGTGGTAATTGCCGAAGATGTTTGAGGATTGGTGGCATGTTTTTCCTCTGCTAATGACGAACATCTGTTCACTGTTCCTATGCTATCTTTCACAGATGTTTCAAAATCCTGCAATTTCAAGAGAACTGATTCTGGGAAAAAACGACAGCTGTTGGTGAATATTAAATGCTGAACTGAGAGTGGGAACGAAGACTGGTTATGTGCGTTTGAGTGGCGTGCGCTACCTCTTGAGGAGCAGTCAAGACGTGACAAGTTTGCAAGTTTACATTGCAGCAATATGTATAGGCAAAGGTATTTTTGTGAATAGCAATTATTTATATATACACTAGATGACTACAGGGGTCGCTGTTTTGAAGCCACCAAGCCTCCATCTTGGCATCCCCACTGTTAAAAATATTTGGGAAGGTATAGAAATGACTTTATAAATGTCCACATTTATTTTCCATGTTTGTTCTATTACAGACACCTTAATGCATACATTTTAAATTATATTATGCGAGCTAAACATACAAGCACAAAACTGTTACTGTCCCCACGACATTTTTTAAAAATGGGATCAGCAATCCAGGGTTTACTATATATACTGTAGAAAATTGGTGAAGAACCTCTAATAGGCCCACTAGCTGAGACGAGAGTCAAACCCCTGACTCTACCTATGACAATGGACCACTTGTTATAGATCAGACCATGTCAAAAATACAGTGCATTTTGCTACGTTGCAGCCTTATTCTAAAGTGTATTGAATACATATTTTTCCTCATCACTCGGCACACAACACACCATAATGTCAAAGCGAAAAGTTTTTTTAGAAATGTTAGCAAATATATAAATGTATAAATATATATTTTTTTAAATGAAATAATTATTCAGACCCTTTGTATGAAATTTGAAATTGCGCTCCGGTGCGTCCTATTTCCATTGAACATCCTTGATGTTTCTACAACTTGATTTGAGTCCACCTGGGGTAAATTCAATTGATTGCACATGATTTGGAAATGCACACAACTGTCTATATAAGGTTGACAGTGCACGTCAGAGGAAAAACCAAGCCACGAGATCGAAGGAATTGTCCGTAGAGCGCCGAGATATGAGTGTGTTGAGGCACAGATATGGAGAAGGGTACCAAAACATTTCTGCACATTGAACGACCCCAAGAACACAGTGGCCTCCATCATTCTTAAATGGAAGAAGTTCGGAACCACCAAGACATCCTAGAGCTGGCTGTCCGGCCAAACTGAGCAATCGGGGGAGAAGGGCCTTAGTCAGGGAGGTGACGAAGGACCCGATGCTCACTCTGACAGAGCTCCAGAGTTCCTCTGTGGAGATGTGAGAACGTTCCAGAAGGACAACCATCTCTGCAGCACTCTACCAATCAGGCCTTTATGGTATAGTGGCCAGAAGGAAGCCACTCTTCTGTAAAATGCACATGACAGCCCACTTGGAGTTTGCCAAAAGGCACCTAAAGTCTCTCAGACCACGAGAAACAAGATTCTCTGATCTGATTAAACCAAGATTGAACTCTTTGGCCTAAATGCCATCTTCCAACAGGACAACGACCCTAAGCACACAGCCAAGACAACACAGGAGTGGCTTCGGGACAAGTCTCTGAATGTCCTTGAGTGGCTGAGCCAGAGCCCAGACTTGAACCCGATCAAACATCTCTGGAGTGACCTGAAAATAGCTGTGCAGCAACACTCTCCATTCAACCTGACAGAGCTTGAGAGGATTTACAGAGAAGAATAGTGGAAACTCCCCAAATACAGGTATGCCAAGCTTGCAGCATCATACCCAAGAAAACTTGAGGCTGTAATCACTGCCAAAGGTGCTTCAACAAAGTACTGAAGAAAGGGTCTGAATACTTTATGTAAATGTGATATCAGTTTTATTTTTAATACGTTCAAAAATTAAAAATGAAAAACGTTTTTGTTTTGTCATTATGGGGAATTTTGTGTAGATAAGGAAAAATCCATTTTAGAATAAGGCTGTAACATAACAAAATGGGGGTCTGAATATTTTCAGAATGCACTGGACAAGCTTTTATTTTATATTGATTCTCACAAGGCCTAAACTACGAAGAACACAGTTCCTGTTGTTACATTATCATGGAAGATTAACCAAATTCAAGGATGGTTCCATCAAAATGGAAAGTTAGAAGAAATGTACCATAATTCAGAAAGAATGTAGACTGGATTCTAATGTAATTCTAGGAAATGTAAATGCTTTACATTAGCGGGTTATCTGAAATAGCAATAAGACACCTTGAGGGTATATGGCCAATATACCACAACTAAGGGCTGTAACCAGAACAGTAAACAAGTATTTTTGCCTGTGGTATACACGTGGTATATTGTCTGAAATACACATGGTTGAAAGGGTTTTAGCCAATCAGCATCCAGGACCCAAACTACCCGGTTTATAATGGCCAATATACCACACACAACCCCTCGGGCTTTATTGCTTAAGTAGTCTACCTTGGGAATTAAACAAAAGGTTTATTTATCCTTTAAACAGCCAATGTCACACCTACGCAATACATATTAGGAACTTTCCTCCTCAGACCTCACCTCAGCCATGTCTCAATCCTGCACTAGTCAAGCGTCACTCTTCCTCTTCAACCCTCAGCCCTGCATTACTCAAGGATCACCCCTCTGCCTCACCTCTCCACCCTTCCACCTGTGCATCACCACTGCATCCTGGCGACACTTGACTAGTGCAGGTTTGAGACATGACTAGGGAAGGGGTGAGTTCTTAGGAGGAATGACAGTTCTTACTGTGTATTCCGTAAGTTTTGTACTCTTTACACATCCGCAAAGAGAAATCCCACCACCCCTGGAATTTGTGAGGAAGCTTTGGATATCAATTAGAGATTAAATGGAAAAAAACTCCTCTTTCATCTAAAAGCAGAGGCTGCTCAAAGCAGAGGCGCTGCACTTGAAGAAGTGAGTGAGGCTAGCCTCCCACCCACGTATGACTCAACACTTATTGAAATAAGCCAGGAGTTAGATAGCTACTCTATACACCAAAGAGAAAGAAGAGGCGTATTGGTAGAGGACATGTAAAATTATACTCACGCCTCTCTCACAAAGCACTGCAGATACACTCTAGTCCACCCGGAGCCTCATGGCTTATAGATGACTCTCTTCTCTCTGTCTTTTGCTGAGACAAGTTTGGCCTCTTTTTACATCACTAAGCCACAACCCTCTTTTGTGCATCGTAAGCCATCAAGAGTCTGTAGTTCAGCCGAATGGCCACCTTAACCTAACCCTGCCACTTGATTTGGAACAGAACAAGCTAGGCTTACACTGTCACAGAATCACCCCCAAATTTGGTTATTGTGGATAGTTTAAACCTATTTAGCTACACCTAAACCTATTAAAGAAGAATTGTCATATTTCTGAAGTAAATTTCTATTGATGCAAGTGGCATGTTATAGAAAGGTCCAGACACTTTGTGATTTGGCTTGTTTTTTTGAGAAACTTAACCCAGCCGCGATTCACTTCCTCATTGCTCATTGTGCAGAAAAAAACACCCAAATACGTCCCAAATCATAATGATTTAAAAAACTAAGTAGAAGCCAAAACAAAAAAAAGGGGTCTGGACCCTTCTTTACCACGCCATCTACATATAAAATGTAGATTTACTTCAGAAACATATACAAAATCAATGCATATGTCATTAATTTAAATAACCATTTAACAGATATACATGAACAAAAATATATAAATGCAACATGTAAAGTGTTGGTCCCATGACCTGAAAAAAATAATAATCCCAGAATTGTTCCATGCGCACTATGTGGCAACGTGGCATCGATTTTAGACAAACATTTATTACACAACCTCAGTTACACAAATCTCACAAAACTGTTTTGGAATATATTGGACTTTGTTTTTGTCAATTTTCTGTCTAATATTGATGCCACATAGGCCATTGTCAACCAAAGAAGTAATTTTGTTTGCGTTCTGTTGCGCTTTAAATAGGACACCCCTTACCCAGAATGCATCACAAACCATGCCAATTACATAATTGACAATCAACTTCAATAAAGGTATGAAAAGTTATACAAACACATTCAGGTAATATATTCCACATGATCAATATCCACACCTCGATAAGTGATAAACCATGTTTTAAGCTTCATTATAAATTGGGTGGTTCGAGCCCTGAATGCTGATTGGCTTACTATTACAGTAAGATACTTAATTGTTACCCAGAAATGATTCATATTAAATGGCTGCATTGGGCCTTTACACGCAACATTTATTCTGCTGCTGTAATGTTATATATTTCGATGGAAAGATATCATGCCATCCAAAAGGCAATGTACTGTAATTTATGTTATCTATGAGTACCGCCTCACCCCTAGTATCAGAAGCATCACTGTTATAGAGGTGCCAGCATGCTATTTAGCACTTTGTGACAACTGCTGATGTAAAAGGGCTTTATACAATAAATGTGATTGATTGATTGAAATTTCTACAGGTAATTGAAGAATACAGACATCTAGAAAACCACATACAGTATGCTCTTACAATAACTAATTTTACCAGGCTTTGACAGACTATCATTTCCACAATATGCTGAGGATCAACAAACCTGTCCACCTACAATCGTTCCACTCATTGCCTCCCACTTTGGCTGGATTTATTGCCATCATCGTCTTCCCACTTCCGCCGGTGTCTTGATACAGTTTGTGTGGGAGAAAGGCTGTATGGAGATGCCATCTGTAATTTAGGTGGTTCACATACTGCAGCAGTGTGCCTTACTGTGAGGAGGTGGATATCTCTGTAGAAAGGATCTAGACATAAGTTGAACCTCTGGGTCACCATCTGTTGATTTGGTGTTGCTTTTCTTATAATTTTAATGGAAAGGCATGAGAAATTATTCCAGACTTATTCTCGCAAGTTGATCTCATCTAAGATCTCTGTTAAGATGGAAAGATTATTTTGCTAGTCTTCCTTGGCATCTTTGTCAAATAGATTGATTCATTTTCATGTTTAATGCATTCGAATATGTTTGAAACCATTTTCACCTTCTGAGTGAGCACAGTCTGTGTTTACACATTTAGGGCTCCCGAGTGGTGCAGTGGTCTAAGGCACTGCATCACAGTGCTAGAGGCGTCACTACAGACACCCTGGTTCATATCCAGGCTGTATCACAACCGGCTGTGATTGGGAGGCGCACAATTGGACCAGCGTTGTCTGGATTTGGCCAGTGTAGGCCGTCATTGTAAATAAGGATTTATTCTTAACTGACTTGCTTAGTTAAATAAAGGTTAAATAAAAAATACACAGACAGCCCGATTCTGGTATTTTTCCACTAATTGGTCTTTTGAACAATCACATCAGATCTTTTAACATCAGAACTTTCTCAGGGCTGATCTGACTGGTCAGACGCAGCCAGTGTAACTGACTTGGTTCAAACCCAGGTCTCCCTGCGCCTCTGTGCGCCAAAATACTGTGTTAACCGGTTGAGCTAAAGCCTAGAAATTCTCTGAGAAATGTGTGATCAACAAGAGTGGCAGAAATGTCATGTTTGACTAGTGCAGGGGTGAGACGTGACTAGGGGAGGGGTGAGGGTTAAGGAGGAAGAATGACAAAGTATGTATCAATATATATCCTAATATGTGCATTGCGTTCAAGGGCTGCTGCTCAGGATCAGTGTCAGTGGATTTGCGAATGGATGCACCAGAGACGCTTGGACAGGAGAAGCAGATGGGAGTTGAGTGGGTGACAGAAACCGCTTTAGATGCTGAACCACTGTTGCTAACCTTGTTGCTTTACCAAGAAGGGGAGGCACTGGTCAACTACTCTACTCTCGACTACTCTACTTCCACATATCTACAATACAAAATCCATGTGTTTCTAGAGCATGTGTATGTGTGTTAGCATGTGTATGCGTGTGACTGTGCCTGTGTGTCTCTTCATAGTCCCTGCTGTTCCATAAGGTGTATTTTTATTTTTTAAATGTATCTGATTCTACTGCTTGCATCAGTTACCTGATGTGGAATAGAGTTCCATGTAGCCATGGCTCTATGTAGTACAGTGCGCCTACCATAGTCTGTTCTGGACTTGGTGACTGTGAAGAGACCTCTGGTGGCATGTCTTGTGGGGTATGCATGAGTGTCCGAGCAGTGTGCTAGTAGTTTAAACCAACAGTTCAGTGCATTCAACATGTCAATACTTCTTACAAAAACAAGTAGCGATGAAGTCCATCGCTCCTCTACTTTGAGCCATGAGAGCGGCAGGTAGCCTAGTGGTTAGAGCGTTGGACTAGTAACCGAAAGGTTGCAAGAATGAATCCTGAGCTGACAAGGTAAAAATCTGTCGTTCTGCCCCTGAAAAAGTCAGTTAACCAACTGTTCCTAGGCCGTCATTGAAAATAAGAATTTGTTCTTAGCTGACTTGCTAAGAATATTATTAATGTTCATTTATGTAATGTACATTTAAGGGCCAGCCATGCTGCCCTGGTCTGAGCCATTTGTAATTTTCCTAAGTCCTTCTTTGTGGCACCTGACCACACGACTGGACAGTAGTCCAAATGCGACAAAGCTAGGGCCTGTAGGACCTGCCCTGTTGTAATAAAGGCAGAGCAGCGCTTTATTATGGATAGACTTCTCCCCATCCTATCTACTGTTTTATCAATAGGTTTTGACCATGACAGTTTACAATCCAGGGTTGCTCCAAGCAGTTGTCACTTCAACTTGCTAAATTTCCACATTATTCATTACAAGATTTAGTTCAGGTTTAGTGAATGATTTGTCGCAAATACGATTATTTTAGTTTTTTAAATATTTAAGACCAATTTATTTTTTGGGAGACACACCAAACATGTCGAAGAAGGTGCTCTGGTCAGATGAAACCAAAATTGAACTTTTTGGCAACAATGCAAAACGTTATGTTTGGCGTAAAAGCAACACAGCTCATCACCCTGAACACACCATACCCACTGTCAAACATGGTGGTGGCAGCATCATGGTTTGGGCCTGCTTTTCTTCAGCAGGGACAGGGAAGATGGTTAAAATTGATGGGAAGATGGATGGAGCCAAATACAGGACCATTCTGGAAGAAAACCTGATGGAGTCTGCAAAAGACCTGAGACTGGGACGGAGATTTGTCTTCCAACAAAACAATGATCCAAAACATAAAGAAAAATCTACAATGGAATGGTTCAAAAATAAACATATCCAGGTGTTAGAATGGCCAAGTCAAAGTCCAGACCTGAATCCAATCGAGAATCTGTGGAAAGAACTGAAAACTGCTGTTCACAAATACTCTCCATCCAACCTCACTGAGCTCGAGCTGTTTTGCAAGGAGGAATGGGAAAAATGTTCAGTCTCTCGATGTGCAAAACTGATAGAGACATACCCCAAGCGACTTACAGCTGTAATCGCAGCAAAAGGTGGCGCTACAAAGTATTAACTTAAGGGGGCTGAATAATTTTGCACGCCCAATTTATCAGTTTTTGATAAAAAAAAGTTTGAAATATCCAATAAATGTTGTTCCACTTCATGATTGTGTCCCACTTGTTGTTGATTCTTCACAAAAAAATACAGTTTTATATCTTTATGTTTGAAGCCTGAAATGTGGCAAAAGGTCGCAAAGTTCAAGGGGGCCCGAATACTTTCGCAAGGCACTGTACGTCCTTCGTGGAGACCGTAAGTACGTGATCCTCATTGTCCTCAGGGATTCTCCTCGGCAGCTCAGAGTAGTCGTTGTGCTTGAAGTGTGAGAAAAAGGTGTTTAGCTCTTCTGGTAGAGCGGCGTTGGTTTCTGCGACGTGGCTGTCTTTCTTTCCGTAATCAATGATCGTTAGGAGCCCCTGCCACATACGCCTCGTGTTGACCCACTGAATTGCTCCTCTATGTTTCGCCATCATGATCGATCTGTGTGGGTTGTATTTGTGCTGTTTAACCATACTACTGTCCATGGTCACCTTGCCGTGTTTATGATCAGCATCTCTCTCCAGCTTCGCTACAAGACTGCCATCATTCCACATTTTTTTTTATTTGGGTACCTTTTGAAAGACATTATCAGTATCACATCATCTATGCATTTTTTTTATGAGTCCGGTGACTGAGTCTGCATATTCATTGATGTTATCCCTAGAGGTGACCCGGAAAATATTCCAGTCTATGTGATTCAAAATAGTCTTCAGGTTCTGAATGGTCGGATCAACCTGTACACACCTGATCACCGGGACCTTCCCTCTTGATTCTGTTTGTAGGCGGGGAGATGCAAAATGGTGTCATGGTAAGATTTTCCAAAGGAGGGCGAGAGATGGCCTTATACCCATTTAAAAAAAGGCGTGTATCAGTAATCAATCATCGCATTTCCGTGAGTTGAAGAGTCAATGTGTTGGTAATAATTCACGAGCACGGACTTATGTGGACTATGCATGTGGACTATGTCCAAATGCTCAAGACAGGCTTGATGCAAACTTGTGCCTGCTAAACGTAATGTTTATTTCATTTAATTACAGTACAACTGTAGTGTAATTATATCTGAACAATTCATTTCTATTTTGCATCAACGATTGTCAAAGATGTCTTCAATGAACACAATGGGATATAAATTATATTTTCAGTCAATTTTGATGGGTAATGCAAGTGTGTAGCCTAATGTGAACAGCAGGGTTGGGTAGGTTACTTTCTAAATGTAGTCTGTTACAATTACTTTTTAATTGTTCATGATTTAATCAGTAACATAACTTTTGGATTACCCAAACTCAGTAATGAAATCTGATTACATTAGAAGACAAAAATGTGTTACCAATTGAACAACATCTATTGCAGGATAAATCAACGTTAAAGTTGACATAGCCAGCCATATAAACTTAGCAAAAAAATAAACGTAAACTTTTTCAAGATCCTGTTTTGCAAAGATAATTTGTAAAAATCCAAATAACTTCACAGATCTTCATTGTAAAGGGTTTAAACACTGTTTCCCATGCTTGTTCAATGAACCATAAACAATTAATGAACATTCACCTGTGGAACGATCATTAAAACACAGACTACAGACAGTAGGCAAATAAGGTCACAGTTATAAAAACTTAGGACACAAAAGAGGCCTTTCTACTGACTCTGAAAAACACCAAAAGAAAGATGCCCAGGGTCCCTGCTCATCTGCGTGAACGTACCTTAGGCATGCTGCAAGGAGGCATGAGGACTGCAGATGTGGCCAGGGCAATAAATTGCAATGTCCGTATTGTGAGACGCCTAAGACATCGCTACAGGGAGACAGGATGGATAGCTGATCGTCCTCACAGTGGCAGACCATGTGTAACAACACCTGCACAGGATCGGTATATCCGAACATCACACCTGCGGGACAGGTACAGGATGGCAACAACAACTGCCTGAGTTACACCAGGAACGCACAATCCATCAGTGCTCAGACTCTCCGCAATAGGCTGAGAGAGGCTGGACAGAGGTCTTGTAGGCCTGTTGTAAGGCAGGTCCTCACCAGCATCACCAGACAGGTCTGGCAAAAAGTGCTCTTCACTGACGAGTTGCGGTTTTGTCTCACCGGGGTGATGGTCGGATTCGCGTTTATTGTTGAAGGAATGAGCGTTACACCAAGGCCTGTACTCTGGAGTGGGATCAATTTGGAGGTGGAGGTTCCGTCATGGTCTGGGGCGGTGTGTCACAGCATCATGGGACTGAGCTTGCTGTCATTGCAGGCAATCTCAATGCTGTGCGTTACAGGGAAGACATCCTCCTCCCTCATGTGGTACCCTTCCTGCAGACTCATCCTGACATGGCCCTCCAGCATGACAATGCCACCAGCCATACTGCTCGTTCTGTGCGTGATTTCCTGTAAGACAGGAATGTCAGTGTTCTGCCATGGCCAGCGAAGAGCCCGGATCTCAATCCCATTGAGCACATCTGGGACCTGTTGGACCGGAGGGTGAGGGCTAGAGCCATTCCCCCCAGAAATGTCCAGGAACTTGCAAGTGCCTTGGTGGAAGAGTGGGGTAACATCTCACAGGAAGAACTGGCAAATCTGGTGCAGTCCATGAGGAGGAGATGCACTGCAGTGCTTAATGCAGCTGGTGGTCACACCAGATACTGACAGTTACTTTTGATTTTGACCCCCCTTTGTTCAGGGACACATTATTCCATTTCTGTTAGTCACATGTCTGTGGGACATGTTACATTTGCTGAAAATAAATGCAGTTGACAGTGAGAGGATGTTTATTTTTTTGCTGAGTTTATGAATATATTTATGTTAATATGCAGCTGTTTAAAGGGCAAATCTAAAGATGAAACAATAGCAAAACAGATGCCCCACCTCTGTTTTGGTAAAAAGCTGAGGGATGGGCCTGGAGAAATGTAATCACTCTCAGATTAATAGACAGAGCTTTGATATAAGGACTGACCATCCATGATTTCAAAATGATTGTTTTAACTGTGTTACGTTGGAGAAAATTGGAGCTTACATTGGAGCTTGTATTTTGGGTTCTCATGGAGTGTGACAGTTGAACTCAACTCACGAGGCATTTATTAGTTATATTCTTCAAGAATCAATGGAGATATATATAATTTATAAGTTTAAAAATTGATGGAGCAGCTTCAGATTGCCCCATTAAGTCTATCCAAAGTGTGTGAGTTTGAGCATGTGTCCATGAGGCCTATGGATTATTTTTTTTATCAGCATGAATTAGAACAATAAAAGCCCCACTTTTATTCCATAAACTGAGATCCGCATTATGCAGCTGTTGCAAGAGCGCATTTTCACTGGCTGTCCACAGGTTTTAAAAAACAATAATTTATAGGCATCATAAACTTCATGACTTCAACCATTATTGGGTTCAAATACACATCTAGATTTGTGAACAGCCATCCACAACAATCACAATCCATAAAGCGCAAATAGCTAAATAAGAGACCAGCAGTGTGCTATGTAGATATCAATGTTACGTGATATACGCATGGTCGTAGACTACACTGCTGTCAACCTTAACCTCCAAGTGTTTATACAAGCTGTTTAATCTTTGGATGACAGCTTTCACATCATTAGAAGACATAATTTGGACTGTAGCCAACAAAAACCTATTCCTGCTTTCTTTCCGCGATACATCAAACACATTTGGTGTGTCATTATAGTGGTCTTTGACTTGTGATCAGACTCGCTCAGGTGGAACAAACTTCAATTTGATTGTCATTGGGAAAACAGAGAAGTGTTAATGATTTTTTTCAGCAAATATCCTTTCTGAATTTAAAAGTAACCCTCGAAGTAATCATCTAGTTTTTCAAAAGTGTCTGTAATCGAATTACAATATTTATGTTGGTAACGTAACGGATTACAGATACTTTTTTTGTAATCCCGTACATGTAATCCTTTACTCCCCAACCCTGGTGAACAGTGTAATGTACAGTATTGTGGCATGTTACTTTCAGCACTTCAAAGGCAAATTTCGAAACATACATCTTGCATTTTTTGCTATTGGATTAACTGCTTGTTAAAACCGCTACATTGAGAATATATCATTAAGTTATGTTTTAGTGATTAAACCGATGTACAGTACCAGTCAAAAGTTTGGACACTCTACTCAAGGGGTTTTCTTTATTTGTACTATTTTCTACATTGTAGAATAATAGTGAAGACAAACTATGTAAGAACATATATGGAATCATGTAGTAACCAAGAAAGTGTTAAACAAATAAAAATATATTTTCAATTTGAGATTCTTCAAAGTAGCCACCCTTTGCCTTGATGGTGGTTTTGCACACTCTTGGCATTCTCTCAACCACCTGCAATGCTTTTCTAACAGTCTTGAAGGAGTTCCCACATGCTGAGCACTTGTTGGCTATTCTTTCACTCTGCTGTCCAACTCATCCCAAACCATCTCAATTGGGTTGAGGTCGGGTGATTGTGGAGGCCAGGTCATCTGATGCATCACTCTCCTTGGTTTCTACATGATTCCATGTGTTATTTCAAACTTTTGACTTGTACTGTTCTCATTTCACAGTAAACAGTTGTGTGGTGAATGCAGAATTAAAGGTTTTGAATATAAGACTGGCTGCGTTACCAGTTTGGCAAATAGTACCAAACTGTAATGCACTTGGAGCCTTTAATACCTTAATATGACTTCAAAAAAGAACCTTAAAGTGAGGAAATCGGCAGGGGGAAATATGCTCTGCCATTGAATAATGAAAGTGACTAAGTTGGAGTTCAAAACGGCATTTACTCTGTGTGAGATGAAGGCTAAACAACTCAAGAGCCACTTACTTCAGTAAAGGCCGAAGAGCTTCAAGCTTGGCACTTCCGACATTACCTCAAACTCGATGTATCCAGGATATAGAACCCCAAGCCATATCCTTGACTTGCTTTCAGATAAAACTCGCAAGACACATTTTACAAATCGTGTCAGACCGTTGAAACAGGATAAGGTACTGTGACCAAGAGAAGATTACAGTAGAGCTAATTGTGGACCGTATACTAATTTGGGCATGCAGTAAGGCCTGAGAAGACTCCTACTGAATAATGGGAACGCTCTGAATGACTCAGCATTCTCAGGCTGACCTAGCTGGGGATCATCCATCATAGTGAGAGCCATTGACTGTACAAGACTATTGCTGCTTCCTAGCTCCGGGGTGAAGGTTCCAAGGTACAGTTATAGGATCAGCTTCTCCTCCCCAATTATTACCTTAACAGTTAGTGGGGAAATGTAAAACTACAAGGTTTGATTACATTTAACAGACACTCTTATCCAGAGTGACTTACAGGAGCAATTAGGGTTAAGTGCCTTGCTCAAGGGCAAACAGATTTTTCACCTAGCTGGGTCAAGGTTCAAACCAGCGACCTTTCAGTTATTGGCCCAACGATTTTAACCACTAGGCTATGTTTAGTTAAGGATTAATTCAATTCAAAACAATTTGTTAAATCATGAATAAAACATGTATCCAATGACTTCTTAGTGTGGGGGCAAATATTGTCTTTGTATTGCAGTTTTGCCTGAATAAAAGCACAGTGCATTAGCATTTGTTGAAATACCCTATTATGGCCCAACATAATTGTAATAACGGAGTTGTGAGTTGGGAAGCAGGTGACATGCTTAATAAAACAAACCCAGGAACGAGACAAATCCATGTGGCTAAACGCCAGTATACAAGGATAATACCAACTGGTGAGAAAACATAAGAGTGACATTAAGGGGAGGAAATTATGTCCAGGTGTGAATCATAATGATTAACAGGTGTGTGTAATGAATCCCAGGACCGGTGGTCAGTATTCTGGCAATGTCATATGCCGGAGGGGAGGAGCAGGAGAAGATGTGACAGTACCCCCACTGATGCGCGGCTCCAGCCGCAGGACGATGCCAACCAGGGGGATGACCCCTGATCCCCTGGACAAGGAGCAGGTCGGTCCGGGCAGCGAAGGTGGAAATTACAGATGATGTTGGGGTCCAGAATGTCCTCCACCAGAACCCAACACCGCTCCTCTGGGTCATACCCCTCTCAGTCCACCAGATACTGGAGTAAACCCCCACAACGTTGGGAGTCCAGTAGGGATCTGATAGCTAATACCTGTCCCCTCTCAAAGTCCAGGGGGGGGGGCAGTATCCGTGAGGGGACCAGAACCACCGGCCTGAGAAGGGAGACATACAATAGTGACTGGGTAATTGTAACCTGTACGTCACCTCGATGACCCTTGAACAGCCCCACAAACCGGGGGCTCAGTTTCTTGCAGGGCAGGCTGAGTGGGAGGTTAGTGGTAGAGAGCCAGATGCAGTTCCCAGGATGGAACACAGGGGTCTCACTGCGGTGGTGGTCTGCCTGTTCCTTCTGACGATGGACGGCATGCTGGAGTCTCACGTGCGCGTCGCTCCACACCTCTGCTGCGCGCCAGAACCACTCATCTACTGCAGGATCCGCGGTCTGGCCCGGGGTCCACGGGGCCAGGGCCGGCTGGAAACCCAAAACACACTGGAAAGGGGTCAACCCAGTAGAGGAGTGACGTAGGGAGTTCTGGGTGTACTCTGCCCAGGGAAGCAATCATGCCCACTCATCCTACCGGTCCTGATAGTGACTCCTCAGGAACTTCCCCAGCTCCTGGTTCATCCTCTCAAACTGCCCGTTGGACTGAGAACAATACCCAGAAGTGAGGCTGACCTTGACCCCGTGGCCGCCAACTCGTGATGTGAATTGGAGGCCACGGTCGGAGACGAAGTCCTCCGGAAGGCCATAATGCCAGAAGACCTGCTGGGGTGCCTCAGCGACCTGAAGAGCAGGAAGAGGGATTAAGCAACATGACTTGGAAAATCTATCCACTACCACCAGAATGGTGGTGAAACAGAGGCGGGGGGGCTTGAGAATTGGTTTGAGCGCATACGGAACAGGAGTGGACATACCGAGTGATATCCTGCACCAAGGTGGGCCACCAGTACTTCTCAGCGATGGAGTAGATGGTGCAAGAAATACCTGAATGTCCAGCGACAACAGCTGTGTGTGCCCAGGTCAGCAGCCGGTCCCTTATCCCTGTGGGAACATAGATGTGTGTGCCCAGGTCAGCAGCCGGTCCCTTAACCCTGTGGGAACATAGATGTGTGTGCCCAGGTCAGCAGCCGGTCCCTTATCCCTGTGGGAACATAGATGTGTGTGCCCAGGTCAGCAGCCGTTCCCTTATCCCTGTGGGAACGTAGATGTGTGTGCCCAGGTCAGCAGCCGGTCCCTTATCCCTGTGGGAACATAGATGCACTCGGGAGGACAATTCCGGGGTGCTGGTTCCCTCTCTAGATTCTGGCGGATGTCCACATCTACGTCCCAAACCACTGCACCCACAACTCGGGAGGATGGGATTATGGGTGCCCTCTGGACAGGAACCTCTCCCGAATTGTAGATAAGGGACAGGGCATCAGCCTGGATGTTCTTAGAACCTGGGCGATAGGTCAGCGTGAAGAAAAGTTCCCACCTGGCTTGGTACAGATTCAGTCTCCTCGCTGTCCGTATGTACTTTAGGTTCCGATGGTCGGTGAGGATGACAAATGGTTCTTTGGCGCCCTCCAGCCAGTGTCTCCACTCCTAATGCCTACTTCACCACCAGGAGCTCCCGATCGCCGACATCGTAATTTCTCTGCAGAGGACAGTTTCTTGAAGAAGAAAAATGTACAAGGATACAATTTCAATGGAGTGACAAAACTGCCCCCACCTCAGATGAGTCTACCTCAACTAAAGAAGGTAGCGTGGTATCTGGGTGTTTTAGCAAGAAGGCGGAGGTGAAACGCCCCTTGGAGACAAAAGGCCTCATCAGCTGCTGGAGACCACACCAGCCTACTAGGCTGACCCTTGAGGACGATGTTCCTGGAAAAAGTTATCCAGGCAGATGGCCATCACAATGAGTGCGTCCAGGGTGAGGTTGTCATCTCGACAGGCCAGTTCTGTCTGGACCTCCTCGCGCAGACCTTTTCGAAATAGCGTGCGATGTGCCAACTCATTCCATCCACTGGAAGCTGCTACTGTCCGGAAGGTGAGCGTATACTCAGCAGCCGTCTGATTCCCCTGCTATAGCAGATGCTCACCTCCCTCTCTGCCCTCCGCGGGATGATCAAGATGCATTCAAACAGAGCCATGAACCTCTCAGTATACGTTGGCGCATTACATTCACTAGTTCCAAAAACATCCGGTGATATTGCAGAGAGCCACATCATTTTACAGAAATACTCATTATAAATGTTGATGAAAATATAATTGTTATTACATGGAAACATAGATACACTTCTCCTTAATGCAACCGCTGTGTCAGATTTTTAAAAAAAAAAAGCAAACCATGCAATAATCTAAGTACAGCTTTCAGACAAAGCAGCCAAAAAGATATCCGCCATATTGGGTAGTCAACAGAAGTCAGAAATAGCATTATAAATATTCACTTACCTTTGATGAACTTCATCAGAATGCACTCCCAGGAATCCCAGTTCCACATTAAATGTTTTATTTAGTTCGATAATGTCCATTTATGTCCAAAGAGCTAGTTTTGTTAGCACGTTTGGTAAACAAATCCAAAGTCATGAAGCGTTTTCCCTAGTTGCAGACGAAATGTCAAAAAGTTCCGTTACTGTCCGTAGAAACTTGTCAAAATAAGTATAGAATAAATCTTTAGGATGTTTTTAACCTAAAATGTCAATAATGTTCCAACCGGAGAATTCCTATGTCTGTAGAAAAGCAATGGAACGAGAGCTAACGCTCTCATGACTGCGCCTCAGAGCCTGTGGCACTCTGCCAGACCCCTGGCTCCAGCAGCCCTTATGAGCCCCCACTTCACAGCAGAATCCTCAAACAAGTTTGTAAAGACGGTTGACATCTAGTGGACGCCGTAGGAAGTGCAACATAACCATAACCAATATATTCAAAAGGGGCTGGGTTGAAAATCGACCAACCTCAGATTTTCCACTTTCTGTTTGGATTTCTTCTCAGGTTTTTGCCTGCCATAATTTTTTTATTTTTTTAAATTTTTACCTTTATTTAACTAGGCAAGTCAGTTAATTAAGAACAAATTCTTATTTTCAATGACGGCCTAGGAACAGTGGGTTAACTGCCCGTTCAGGGGCAGAACAACAGATTTGAACTCGGGGATTTGAACTTGCAACCTTTCGGCTGAGTTCTGAGTTCTATGAGTTCTGTTATACTCAGACATCATTCAAACAGTTTTAGAAACTTCAGAGTTTTCTATCCAATACTACTAATAATACGCCTTTATTAGCAACTGGGACTGAGGAGCAGGCCGTTTACTCTGGGCACCTTTCATCCAAGCTACTCAATACAGCCATAAGAAGTTTTAACACAGCGCGCATCCAACCCGGAAGCCAGCCACACCAATGTGTCGGAGGAACCTAGCGATGTACAGTGTTTGGTCAGCGTGCACTACGCCCGGCCTGCCACAAGAGTCTCTAGTGCACGATGAGACAATATCCCTACCGGCCAAACCCTCCCTAACCCGGACAACTTTAGGCCAATTGTGCGCTGCCCCATGGGCCTCCCGGTCGCAGCCGGCTGCGACAGAGCCTGGGCTCGAACCCAGAGTCTCTGGTGGCACAGCTAGCACTACGATGTAGTGCCTTAGACCACTGAACCACCCGGGAGTCCCAGGTCACAAATCTTGCTGCTGTGATGGCACACTGTGGTATTTCCCCCAATACAGTGCATTCGGAAAGTATTCAGACCTCTTCACATTTTTCCACATTTTGTTACGTTACAGCCTTATCCTAAAATAGATTTATTTTTATTTTTACATACAATACTCCATAATGACAAAGAGAAAACAGTTTTTTGCATATATATTACAAATTAAAAACATACCTTATTTACATTCTGTTTTCCCTTTGCTATGAGGTCAGGTCACTCTGACAGAGCTCCAGAGTTCCTCTGTGGAGATGGTAGAATTTTCCAGAAGGACCGCCATCTCTGCAGCACTCCACAAATCAGGCCTTTATGGTAGAGTGGCCAGACAGAAGCCACTCCTCAGTAAAAGGCTCATGACAGCCCACTTGGAGTTTTCCAAAAGGCACCTAAAGGACTATCAGACCATGAGAAACAAGATTCTCTGATCTGATGAAACCAAGATTGAATGGAAAACGTCATGTCTGGAGGACACCAGGCACTGTTCATCACCTGGCCAATACCATCCCTACGGTGATGCATGGTGGTGACAGCATCATGCTGTGGGGATGTTTTTCAGCGGCAGGGACTGGAAGACTAGACAGGATCAAGGCACAGAGAGATCCTTGCTGAAAACTCCCTCACGACGCCAGGACAGCAGAGTCAATCACCACCTTCCGGAGACACCTGAAACCCCACCTCTTCAAGGAATACCTAGGATAGGATAAGTAATCCTTCTCACCCCCCCCCCCCTTAAATGATTTAGATGCACTATTGTAAGTGGCTGTTCCACTGGATGTCAGAAGGTGAATTCACCAATTTGTAAGTCGCTCTGGATAAGAGCGTCTGCTAAATGACTTAAATGTAAATGTAAATGTAAAAAACCTAGTCCAGAATGCTCAGGACCTCAGACTGGGTCTAAGGTTCACCTTCCAACAGGACAACGACCCTAAGCACACAGCCAAGACAACTCAGGAGTGGCAAGTCTCTGAATGTCTTTGAGTGGCCCAGCCAGTGCCTAGACTTGAACCACTTTCGAACATCTCTGGAGAGACCTGAAAATAGCTGTGCAGTGACGCTCCCATCCAACCTGACAGAGCTTGAGAGGATCTGCAAAGAAGAATGGGAGAAACCCCCCAAATACAGGTGTGCCAAGCTTGTAGCGTCATACGCAAGAAGACTTGCGGCTGTAATCGCTGCCACATGTTTTTGGTTTGTCATTTTTCACATTTTAGCAGACACTCTTTGTAAGAGCGACTTACACGGAACCAAACCATCTGCACGCATGCGCCATCGTGCATAAATGTATTTTATCCCCACACACCAAACGCGATCACAACACGTAGGTTAAAATATCAAAACAAACTCTGAACCAATTAAATTAATTTGGGGACAGGTTGAAAAGCATTAAACATGTATGGCTTTTAGCTAGCTAGCTTGCACTTGCTAGTTAATTTGTCCTATTTAGATACCTTGCTGTTGCTAGCTAATTTGTCCTGGGATATAAACATTGAGTTGTTATTTTACCTGAAATATACAAGGTCCTCTACTCCGACAATTAATCCACACATAAAACGGTCAACCGAATCGTTTCTAGTCATCTAGTCAGGTCGGTGGCATTACCGCCACCGACCTCATTTGTCTTTCAGTCACCCACGTGGGTATAACCAATGAGGAAATGGCACGTGGGTACCTGCTTCTATAAACCAACGAGGAGATGGGACTTTGCAGCGTGATCTGCATCAGAAATAGAATTGATTTCTATTTTAGCCCTTGGCAACGCAGACAATCGTTGGCGTGTGCAAGCAGTGTGGGTTCAATAATTGAATAACATAGATTTCGAAATGTAATTTGCAACGCTCGCGCAAGCGATGCGAGTGGTGTAGTCAGCCTGTTACAGTAGTGAGTGCATACATTTTTATTTGTACTGGTCCCCTGTGGGAATCGAAACCATAACCCTGGCTTTGTAAGTGCCATGCACTGCCAACTGAGCCACACGGGACCACTGTTAAGGGGTATTGAGTGTAGATTGATGAGGAAAAATTAGGATTAATGATGGGGAAAAAACAAGCAATTTTAGAATAAGGCTGTAACATAACAAAATGTGGAAAAAGTGAAGGGGTCTGAATACTTATCAAAATGTGATTTGTTTTCAAATTCTTTGTGGGTGTGTGTATTCTGAAGGAAATATGTGTCTCTAATATGGTCATACATTTGGCAGGAGGTTAGGAAGTGCAGCTCAGTTTCCTCCTCATTTTTTCTCTTGAGCACCAGGTCTGCCTACGACGGCCTCTCAATAGCAAGGCTATGCTCACTGATTCTGTATATAGTCAAAGCTTTCCTTAATTTAGGGTCAGTCACAGTGGTCAGGTATTCTGCCACTGTGTACTCTCTGTTTAGGGCCAAATATCATTCTAGTTTGCTCTGTTTTTTTTGTTAATTATTCTCTCTCTCTCACTCACACTCTCTCTCTCTCTGTGTGTGTGTGTGCATATTCAACTCCTAAGGCTGTCAGCCAGGCTGTAGGTGAATGTTTCCATTCCCTTGTGGAGACACAGAGAAATGAGCTCAGTGAATGAGCTAGCACACATCAATAATACAACATATCTCCCCAAACACAAGCTCACTCTCATTAAAAACGCACTGACGTTCCACAAATAGTCTTTGCTCAGTCACATTTTTACAGCACTGGCCCAGTGTTGAAAATTTGATCAAAATGAATGAGGATGTCAATGCGTAGAGACTCAATAGGATAGGATAGTATGAAGGGATTGTTTGAAAATGACAATGTATTGAAGGAAATGTATAACCATGAAATTAAATACAGGTCTATGGAATGGGTGGCAGAGTTGTTCCACGGTGGGTGTTTGTAGAATACCCATGTCACTTTCAGATCGACAGGAGGGTAAGTGTGTCTCTGTTTTTTCCACCCAGCTCAGAAATAGGTTGTTTGTTCAGGCCTGCCATAACTCTCTATGTCAGGGGACTTTGTAGCGATAACACACCCAAACACATACATACACACATGCCCACCATGCGCATCCACACACACACACTTACCCACCACTACTACCACCATGTCACCATGCTGTGCTCTTCTCAGTTCAAAATAGGCATTTACCCACCCACTTCCCAAAATGCTTCCAGATTCGTTCCTCCTCTCTGTGTTGACCCCCAGATAATTCTGGACGGGTATTTTAGGAATCTGTCTCAGAATAAGATAATCCTGGAACAGCTGCTGTCTAATTTTAAGTGGAGGGCATGAGGATATGGGTGTCGTTTAAGGTCCAGGGGGAAGTTTCCCCGAGGTACACATCTAGGATCAGCTTCCCCTTTCCCTATCCTAACCTTAGGTCAGTTTAGCATTTTCCCCACTAATGGCTAAGGTCAGTCTAGTGGCAACTTTACTCTGCTCAGTTATTTAGGGTCCAAGAGCCAGTGAACTTTGAAGTCTGTAAAGATTTCATGGTGTTGTAAAAAAACTTTTTCACACTGTGTTCCACTGAGTGCAGCGATGACCCCCAACTGATCAAAAATAGATTTGAGAATTTAAGGAAATAGAATTACAGTTACGACTTCAACCAACATTACTATAGTAGATGAATGGGTAACTGTGACATATCTTGATGCCTGTGTGTGTGTACGAGACCAAATGAAATATGGATGTTATTGCCCTATATTATTCCTCAGTTTACAGAAAACTTGAGCATGAGCATCTGCTTAAATATGAATAAACTTGACATCAATGCACATGACATGCAATACTGCAGCATTGGGATAATGTTTGTAGTCATGCAATAATCTGTGATTTACAAAGTTAGCGGTATGTAGACTCTATCCCACACCAATATAGAGGCCATACCATATGTATCAAGTGTCTCAGAGTAGTAGTGCTGATCTCGGATCAGTTCCCCACCGTCCATGAAATATCATGCTTTGTGATCTAAAAGGCAGAACTGATCCAGTTTCTGAGAAACTGTGAATACGGGCCTAAAGCTTCTTCTCACTGTGTTGGCCATGTGGCTGCCTCTCTCTCGTGGGCTCCCGTGAGCATTGCCACCGCTATGTGTTATGCCAAGGTGTTAGTTTGTCCGTGTTATTATGACTATTATTATTAGAGCAATGTGTCACGTTTCTTCTGTGAAAATGAGTCACTGATATAGCACATCTTCTAAATGCCATGCATGTTGAGTCAACTTTTAAGATATAAAACATGCATGAGCATTGTCATTTAGTATGTGACTCATATGATAATGTGTAGGATAATGAGTATTTTACATTTTTGTTACAGGCAAGATAGCACTTCATTTTACGAATGGCTCTCTATCATGTTGAATCAGATTTTTGGTCACTGTAAATACTTGACTATCTTTTGCCCCATTATTCCAGTAAGGAATAATCTAATATTGTGTTCTAATATTGTGTTAGTAATGGAGATATACAGTGATTAGGTGCACAGGTAGACAGTACACTTCCACTAGGTTTCGTAAACAATCGTTTTTTAACATTTCATTTTCCCATAATAGCCTATGGAAGTTACTTTACCAATTATTGACCAGACTGGCTGACCATGAACTGAGGGCAGGTTTGACCAGTGACTCAACCTAGCCGAGTGGAAAGTAACTACATAGGTACTCAGCACTTCATCATGACCTGGCGGACAGAGAAAACCCTGGGTTTTGTTCATTAGGCATGCAGGAGAAAATGGTCTGAAACAGGGAGGACTTAAGAAATAAAAAAATGCTCATGATCATTTTGCAGCTCACCAGCCCTGAGGTTTGGTTCAGCGCTCTCTCTCTCTCTCTCTTCTCCACACACCGACCTCACACAGGAAGGCGGAGGAAGCTGGCCTCACTCCAATCCTTTTTTATTTTTCTCATCCTTTTTAATATCACCCACTTGCCATATGAGTCTTGGTTCAAGGGTAATGAGGGAGCAGATTGCTCACTTCCCCTGTCTGGACAGCAGCTTTCCTCATAAATACACCAACACATGGAAGCAGATCTCAATCACAGATGAAATGCCGGAACCTTGGGACTGTTAGCCTTGGGTGGCCAGATCTCTTGAGTTTTCGCCCCCTATTCATTGTTTCATTCGGTGTGTGTATGCGCGCTTCCATGCTTGAGTGCATGCGTGTAAGGTAAACATGTCTGTGTATATACATAAAAGTGTGCACATAGGTGGATGACTTATGTGATTTTTGATTGTTTTTGTGTGTTGCCTTGTTTTTTCAACACATGTTCTTCCGTGACGATTCCAGCCATTGAGCAGCCATCCCTAGGCCCTAATCTTAAAAAGGAAAAGGAATTTGAAAAGGAGTCCCGAAAGGCCACCAATCACGGATGAATTATGGGAAACGAGGTGACAGCGATGTCAGAAATCCCATCCCCACATCCTCAGTGTAATAAAGCGGAGGTGAGCGTTTGACCTCTTGAGTGTGAACTCAATGTGTCAGAGGTGTCTTTCTGTGAAGGTCATGGTTCAAGGTCTTTAAACGGGACAATCAAAAACATGGCACCAACACAACATGGTGCCCATCTGCAGGAATTCCCACTTCGTACTACAGAGAAAAACAAAGGCGAGTCCCCCACCTCCCACAGCCAAAGTAATTTCGACAGGAAGTCAATCAAAGAAATGTACTCTTACTGTGCTTTAAAAACTAAATGTGGTAGCTGATACTAACATGGTGCCCATCTGTGGGAATTCCCACTTCAGATTACAGAGAGACACACAAAGGCAAGTTTCCCCTCCTCCCAATAAATTAATCGAAGAAATACTTGCTTTAACAGTATAAAACCTATATGTGAGGTAACTTTTACACTAATATCAGAAAGAATGATCAAATACAGCTAAACATAAATGTTTATGTAGTTGGATGGATTTATTGGATTGAAAGCCACAGCCAGCTCCATCTATCAGGTTCCCACTCATGCCATGTGTTTTAGTGCTTGAACCTATGAGTAACAAAAGGACATGTAGGCTGCTGAAACAAGATGGCTGCCATTGAGTTTTTCCACTCAGAATTCAAGGGTTTTTCCTCTGCCAAGCAACGTACTTTATATTCAGTGCCACATAAGAGGCACTTCTGTTTAAGTTAAACTATTCTAAAACAAAGACAATATGGCCACTTTATTTAGAATGAAACCAAATGGGTATAAAGCATGCTACCACACAACATTGCACAACACATTGCACAACAATAATATATTGCTTCCCTATCTCTTGAAACAAACTGCGAAAGTCTGTTTTAACAAGCATCAGAATTCATTGGTATTTGGCATTGAAACTTTCCATAGAAACACACAGGGTCAGAGCCTCCAGAGGGGCGCAGTGGTCTAGGCACTGTATTGCAGTGCTAGCTGTGCCACTAGCAATTCTGGGTTAGAGTCCAGGCTCTGTCGCAGCCGGCTGCCACTGGGGGACCCATGGGGTGGCGCACAATTGGCCCAGCATCGTCCGGTTTAAGGGAGGGTTTGGCCGACAGGGATGTCCTTGTCCCATCATGCACTAGCGACTCCTATGTCGGGCCTGACGCTGACACGGTCGCCAGGTGTACGGTGTTTCCTCCGACACATTGGTGCGGCTGGCTTCTGGGTTAAATGGGCATTGTGTCAAGAAGCAGTGCGGCTTGGTTGGGTTGTGTTTTGGAGGACGCGGCTCTTGACCTTCGCATCTCCCGAGTCCGTATGGGAGATGCAGCGATGAGACAAGACTAACTACCAATTTGATACCACGAAATTGGGGAGAAAAAGGGGTAAAAAAATATAAAAAAATTAACACATATGGTCTCTCAGAGTGGGCTGATGAAAAGAAGGGTGCAGTTAAGTTACAGGAGTTGGAAGCTCAATGGTTAAATCAGGGGTTCTCAAAGTGGGGTCAGAGGTCCACGGAGGCACAGCAGCCAGATCTCAAAATATAAAAAGAATGTACATACAGTATGTATGTATGTATGTATGTATGTATATGTATATGTATATATACATATATATATATAGTATGTTTTAACAACAACAGATTAAACACATTTTGGAAAAGCGATCCATGGAATAAGTTTAGAGGGTGTAATACAATAAACTCACAGGGATATTAGTATTGTATTTGTATTCCCCAAAAATGATTTTCTTTTTTAACATAAATGCACTGTAATTTAAAGCTTTAAAGCTGCAAAGTTCTCTCTACCTCGCAAAACATGTAAAATGGCAAAACTGCTCAATTTCATCTCCAATACCAAGAGGTGGGACTTCACAGGACGCAATACTTGGTTCAGTTGGTTGATCATAGTAAAACTCCATGTTTGCTATTTTATCTCATTCAAGTTGTGTTCTAAATATGACGGTGTCCCTGTCAAATTTGCTATCGGAAAAAAAGGGGTCCCCGACCCCAAAAAGTTTGAGAACCCCTGGGTTAAATGACCTTGAGCGACAGCACAGGTTAAAAGATAATTGAAAGGTAGGTTTAGAAAGAGGAGTCAATCACAAGGGATACGTTTTAAATGCTCCCTGTAGAGTAGGATATGCATGAATAAGACTGCCAGCAAAGCTACTGAAAGGTACTCGCTCAGCTTCAACTGTCTGTTTGATATGTTTCCAGGCAGGTTCCCGTACTTCTAACTCAAGGACTTAAATATTTAATTTGAGGGAAATTAATAACATCCAGGATTCCTAAAATGAAGTTTAACAATTTTGAAAATGTATTCATGGAGCTAAAGTTAAAGGGAAATCCTGACCAAGACCAACATTTGAAGTATTTTTAAATAATGACAATACATTGATACATTTTTATTTATCAAGATAGATATGCTTTTGGGCAATGAATTCTTATGTCCATTATAAGGATCAGTAGCTTTGTATGTTCAAGCTAGATATGAAATAAGTACCAAAACTAAAAACTATATAAAAAACTATATAAATATATACTTTATATATTGGTAAGGAAAATCCTAATCTCATGACCAGTTTTTTTCTTGCGATACTTTTATATAAGTAAAAAAATATGCAATTCCTTAGGGTAAAGAGCCGCTGACAAACAAATTGTCAATTCATCTTTTTGGCATTAATATTCCATCAAGCACTCAGGGAAGTAAGGCTTTCCCAATCCAAAGACAAGCTTCAAACGATTGTTATCAATGCCTCATACTCTCATTATACATACCCCATTAAGACCATAGAGAAAAGAACTGGAACAAATAATTAGGCTCCTCACTTACATCCAGTAGATCCATTGAATGCCAAATTTTCATTATAATGTAGGATGTTGTGAGTAGACATAAGCAATATAACCCACAGAGAAAATATTGTAAAGGCAGTGTTGTCTATTGGTCACAAATGCTTTGATTCCTGTGATAACACAAAGCTTCCCATGCTGTGTCTGTTGCCAACCACCCACTATGATTGCTGCCCAGCAGCCTGCAGGGATGTTTCAAACACACTCATTACTGGCTGACTCAGGGATGGTGACGATAACATGCAACAATATAATGTTTTTAACATTGTGTTATTTGTATTATCTATGTGTGAAAATATAACATTTATAATTATCGCTCCTCTCCCAGCCCAAGTCACAGTACAATCGTCAATCGCAATAATCTTTTGACAGACATGAATATTATTGGCAAATGGCAGGGTGTTAAAATTGAAGCAGAGAGAGTAGAGGCAAATAGACTGAGGTGGCATTTGACATGAGAAATGAGGGGAGCAGCTTGGAGGGGTATGTGAGTGACCTCCATTCACCCTAATAACTTTATAAATCTAATCCTTAAATCCATGTCTGTGGCCTTTAGTAAGTTAATGCAGTCTGTGGGGCCTAGCAGCCTTACACAGTCCTCTTCCTTCTATGAGGGATGAATTCCAAAGTCAGATTTAAGGAGTTATGGTAGGAAATAATGAATCTTTGAAAAACAGAGCTTCTACTAATGACAACAATGAATTTCACACAATCATCAAAAAAGTTGCCTCAAACATGACCATGAGGAGTCCCAAATCATAGAGAAATATTGTTCTTAATTAAAAGGGCAATCTGCAGTTCAATCAATAACAATGCGGGCACTCCACCACTGTTTAAGGTTCTGATGAGGTACTACAGTTGAACTAAGCTCATGAGGTATTATATTCTTCAAGAATCAATGGGGGTCTACATCATTGAATTAAAAGTACAAAAATGGAGATGCCAGACGCAGATTGAGTTTTTATTTAATTCTGTCTAAAATAGGCCCCATGACTTCTTAAAGAGAGAGAGATTGGCGATGTGTTGTGTCTACAATGCTAGACTAATATGGGTAGAATATGTGAACAACTAAAAATACCTAGGTGTCTGGTTAGACTGTAAACTCTCCTTCCAGACTCACATTAAGCATATCCAATCCAAAATTAAATCTAGAATCGGCTTCCTATTTCTCAGCAATGCCTCCTTCACTCCTGCTGCCAAACATACCCTGGTAAAACCGACTATCCTACCAATCCTTGACTTCGGCGATGTCATTTACAAAATAGCCCCCAACACTCTACTCAGCAAATTGGATGTAGTCTATCACAGTGCCATCGGTTTTGTCACCAAAGCCCCATATACTACCCACCACTGCGACATGTATGCTCTCGTTGGCTGGAACTCACTACATATTTGTCGCCAAACCCACTGGCTCCAGGTCATCTATAAGTCTTTGCTAGGTAAAGCCCTGCCTTATCTCAGCTCACTGGTCTCCATAGCAACCCCCACCTGTAGCACGCGCTCCGGAAGTTATATTTCACTGGTCATACCTAAAGCCAATACCTCCTTTGGCCACCTTTCCTTCCAGTTCTCTGCTGCCAATGACTGGAACGAAATGCAAAAATAAATCACTCTAGATGGAGACGTATATCTCCCTCACTAACTTTAAGCATCAGCTGTCAGAGCAGCTTACCGATCACTGTACCTGTAGACAGCCCATCTGTAAATAGCACACCCAACTACCTCATATCCATATTGTTATTTATTTTTATGCACCCCAGTATCTCTACTTGCACATCATAATCTGCACATCCATCACACCACTTAATGCTAAACTGTAATTATTTGCCACTATGGACTATTTATTGCCTTCCCTCCCTAACCTTACTACATTTGCACACACTGTACATAGATTTTTCTATTGTGTTTTTAACTGTATCTTTGTTAATCCCATGTGTAGCTCTGTGTTGTTGTTTTTGTCTCACTGCTTTATCTTGGCCAGGTCGCAGTTGTAAATGAGAACTTTTTCTCAACTGGCCTACCTGGTTAAATAAAGGTTAAATAAAAAAAATGTGGAAAGGAAATCCCACATCTTCAGATGTAATTTCGTCACTACCAAAGAGACAAGAGTGCCAGACCTGCGCCAACGAGCTTGAAAAATTCCCAAGAGAGACATCATAGCAGTAGGTGTGGTGAACTGAAGGAAGTGACACCTCTATTTGGTTTCACTGCTGTCTCACACATATTGGCCAAATCCTCCTATTGCCTTCCATTGTCCAACCAGAGCGTTCACAATGACCATTCTGTGGGGGGCTTCCACTTTCTCCCATCCAGTTCATGTCTTGCCAAAGAGGAAACAAACAGCCATTGTACTGAGGTTCTGCTGCTGACTATAGACAGACCCTGTTTATAGACCCATCAGTTAATTTTGGCTTTGCACAAGTATGACCTTTCTCTTGAGTTCTGTTGAGATGATTGCCACTTTTCACAGAAAGGGACCATCATAACACATAGTTGTATCTTTGCTTAGCTGACATTTTGATTTAGGCTAATTGTATTGTGGTATTATTGATGTCCTGCTACAATATCTTAGGATACAGCAATCTCAAACTGCTACTTTACCTCTGACAGAGTAACCATGACTAACATAGTAATTAACCAGTAATTTAAGCTCATATGCATTCAAACACATTACGTTATTAAAAGTATCCTGCCCCACAAGCGCTGTTGACACCTGATATCAATTCAAATGTGTATGGGACAGAGGGTGTCCTGTCATTTAGTCTCCCATTCTAATTTGTTAACCCTGTGAAGATTACACGACAGGCTTATATTTAATCTGTAATAATACAAAAACATGTTGAAATGTGTATGTGTCTTGTATATCTTGTATAGCATTTGTATCTGTTATGTGTGAATTTTGCTGTTAAATGTTCATCTTATCCGACTTGCCACAACTGAAGTTCCCTCTGGGAAAAAATAAAGTTACTCTATTCTATTCATAGTCAGCAAAAGCAATTGGAGCACTGAGACGCCTTATCTTAGTGCTTATTCCGCTGTCGTTTGTCTGATTGTTATCTGATTGCACCACATCCTCTTTGCCTGTAGGGTGTTACCTTAATATGAGAGAACGTGTTGATTAAATAGAGCACACACAACCCCCTTTGTCATTTTGAAACCTATTATCACACCATGTCATGCATGTTATAATTAAAAATCTACACCAGTCATGTGGGGTGAGGTGGTGACGATGAGGGCCGGGCAGGCAATCAGAGTTGGTTCTTGTCTTAAATGGCATTCTATTCCCTATATAGTGCACTACTTTTGACCAGAGCCCTATGGGACCTGGTCAAAAAGTAGTGCACTATAAAGGGAATAGAGGGCCATTTGGGATGCAGTCCTAGTTGGCTCCTGGATGAAATGGATCAATGTTGTGTCTTTGATAAAGGTTGTGCAGTGTGAGTCAGCTCTCTCTCTGTAGTGGTGGAAACTGAAATAGAAAACCATATGTGTATTTGTCTGTATTAGTAACATGAACAAAAGATTTTGGGCCAGATCCACTCGGTACCCGCTGATTGATGTATTCACCTGCTGTGTTCTGGAGTGAACAAAACATCAAAGGTTGAACACAAAGGTAAAAGAAAGGTTACGAGAAGGAATATGGCCTCTCAGTAGATCATTAGTGAAGACAGGTGTGTGTGCATGTATTTACTTAGGCCTGCTTTACTTACACAGATAGCATACATATTATTGCAACAAATGCCCTATTCAGTTTTATTTGATTGATCATAAACAGAGTTTCCCATAACATTGCTTCAACATCTGCATTGCTTTCCATTTGGGGGTTTAGGCTGGGTTTCTGTATAAGCACTTTGTGACATGCTGCTGTAATAAAGGGCTTTATAAATACATTTGATTGATTGATTAGGAACGAGGATATAAGAAAGTCTTATTGTAGGCCTAATTAAAAAAACACGCACGTAACAGTACATCCCCTCTTTGTCACCAGCCTGGGTGTCACTCATCCTACCAATAGAAGTATTTGACCCTCGCCCTCTGTCTGAGTATGACTGTCTGTGCTCAACTTGCTGCAAGCACTCCCACAATAACAGTATTGACGTCACTAGCCATCAGTCCGCAAAACTGCGAGAGAGCGAGTGGCGATAGAAGGGAATAGCAAAGCGGCGCTGGGGGCGGCCATTTTAGGAGTATCACGGTTGCCGAATACATCTTCTGAAATTGTTTTTCTTGAGAGAGCTATATATTTTAATATAGTCGAGGATATAATAAGTTTGTTTTTATTTTCCCGTGCTGTAATTCGAATTTGGGATGCAGATCAGAAGGTATAAACATTTTGCATCCGTTGTCGGACTGGTCCTCGGACTATTATGTGCGGTGGAGGCAGCTAAAGGTAAGCCAAAGACGAGGGTTTATCTCTGCGTTGTCTGTCTATGTTCGGGCGAACGAACGACTTTCATGTAAGGAAAATTAAGGCCAATCCTCCGTCTTGCCTACACATTGTTTATTATAAAAGGCTACAATTAATAACCTAGATGATGGCATTCCTATGGGATGTATCTGGTCAACCTGACAAGGCTGATTGCCATAGCGGATGGATGTCGCTCACTACAAAGTAGACTATTCGTCTGTGTCAGTACATAGCGCGACACTGTAGCTATTTGATCAAAAATGCAATCAAACCCAACTTAAATTCTATCAATTTGGCATCGTCACTGTAATTTTTAATTAGTATCGTGAAATGATGAGGGGCCATTATATCTGTATGGATGAAAGAGGTTGTTTTCTGTTTCTCCCTTCTGCCAGACGTCAATGCTATTTTGGGTGCCCATCCATTGTAGGCCTATATGCATAAATACACGTTGGCATTAGATTTTTAATATAGCCCATAACTTATCAGAGCACATACTATGGTTAGCCTATAGGCTTTCCCTTGTCTGCTTCATTCACCTGTTTTTATTTTTCAGGGCCCGGTTTCCCAAAAGCATTTTAAGGGTAAATTCATCGAACTTAGCTTTAAAATGCTTTTGGGAAATCGGGCCAAGTAGGCTACGTAGCACTTGTGTAACATTGATGTTTTTTTATTTTATTTTAAAAATCTACTTCACCCCAAAGACGTGATTCAAGTGCATGTTTAAATGCCTCAAACACATTGTTAGGGCAATTTTGATTTAAATACAGATGTTTGATTTGGTAGCCTAATAGTTTTACCGGCGCTGCGGGCGCACAACGTCTGATCGTCGCTTGTTAACTACGCATTGCAGACCCTTCTCACAAGTACCATTTGTATCTGGGTTTAAAAATGAATACGTTATCACAGGTTTAGCTAAATCCCTATTATACTGCTAGTACAATGCTGCAGGTGCGTCAGCGGTCCTCACTGAAATGCCAAAGATATGGACGGATTAGACACAAGAAGAAGTTGCTTGCCAACACTGAATGCCTTTGCTGCAGGGCAGTCCACGTCGCGCCAGCAGTTCAATATTGAAAGATGAAGACCTCTCATTATCAATGTATAGAACATATCTACCTTTATCCAGTGACCTCTCAATGTGAACGCTCCAAATGTAGCCTACTTTCATGTTAAGGCAGGTGCTCAACATGCGCAACACTGGAGATTGAAATGTGTCCTTTTTTTCACACGGCACACCCATTTTCAAGATCAAAACGACAGGCTCCGAGTAATAGGGAAATAGTCGTCTTCATTCTTTTAGCAAGGGTCATATCGATTTAAGATCCAAAGATGTCAAACAGTGAAGGCTCCACCAGCAACTCTGGTTCTTTGTGATAACTGTGTTGCCATGTCAGGCAGCCGAGGATGCTTGAGAAGAGACCACCATTGAAAAGCAATAACCTCATTTTCCGTGATTACATCAAATTGTAGCCTATCCATGTGGTGACTAAGTCATTTAATTATTCAGTCTAGACATGATTTGAATACCATGCAACTAACATAATAGCCTATATACAGTATTTGGGACAATAATGGATACATTAAGCTAAAGGCTAGTTTGTGCTTCACATTTTATGATTAGAAAAGACTAAAAGTAGTCTATGCTTTTTCTTCCATGATTATTGATTAGCCTTTGTCTCATGATAAACATTGTAAATACTGTTTGTTTTCCTTTGGAATATGCTGTATAATGTTAGCATATAGAGGACCTTCAGCCCAGTTCCAGGCAGTGTATGACTCTCTCTTTTGGCATTGTGTTTGGATAGTGCACCTGCTCACTTCCCAGATCTTATCAGGAAAGCGACTTGTGAAATCCACATCTTGCTGTGAGCTTATCTTTATTGTCTAAAGGTCAATTGCCTCTATGCAATGCATCAACAATAATTGTGTTCTGTTGCATGCTTATGTGATGACAAGCTCCATTCTCACTGCAAAAGACCATGAAACAATTCACATTGCTCATTCAATTAATATATTTTTGTTTTTGATCACTCTTTTCCATTGTGTCCACTTGAAGGTCCTTTCTTGAATTTTAGAAATATCCCCAAAGGTCTTTGTGTGGCCACTTTTTGAATGTACAGTGGCTTGTGAAAGTATTCACCCCCTTGGCATTTTTCCTATTTTGTTGCCTTACAACCTGGAATTAAAATATATTTTTGGGGGGTTTGTATCATTTGATTTACACAACATGCCTACCACTTTGAAGATGCAAATTTGTTGTTGTTGTGAAACAATCAGGAAATAAGACAAAAAATGCACTTGAGCGTGCGTACCTATTCACCCCCCCCCCCCCCCAAAGTCAATACTTTGTAGAGACACCTTTTGCAGCAATTACAGCTGCAATAATCTTGGGGTATGTCTCTATAAGCTTGGCACATCTAGTCACTGGGATTTTTGCCCGTTCTTCAAGGCAAAACTGCTCCAGGTCCTTCAAGTTGGATGGGTTCTGCTGGTGTACAGCAATCTTTAAGTCATACCACAGATTTTCAATTGGATTGAGGTCTGGGCTTTGACTAGGCCATTCCAAGGCATTCAAAATGTTTCCCCTTAAACCACATGAGTGTTGCTTTAGCAGTATGCTTAGGGTCATTGTCCTGCTGGAAGGTGAACCTCCGTCCCAGTCTTAAATCTCTGGAAGACAAACAGGTTTCCCTCAATAATTTCCCTCTATTTAGCGCCATCCATCAATTAATTCTGACCAGTTTCCCAGTCCCTGCCGATGAAAATGATCCCCACAGCATGATGCTGCCACCACCATGCTTCACTGGGATGGCGTTCTCGGGTGATGAGAGGTGTTGGGTTTGCGCCAGACATGGCATTTTCCTTGATGGTCAAAAAGCTCCATTTTAGTCTCATCTGACCAGAGTACCTTCTTCCATATGTTTGGGGATTCTCCCAAATGCCGTTTGACAAACACCTAACGTGTTTGCTTATTTCTATTCTTTAAGCAATGGCTTTTTTTCTGACCATTCTTCCGTAAAGCCCATCTCTGTGGAGTGTACGGCTTAAAGTGGCCCTATGGACAGATACTCCGCTTTGCTGCTCCTTCAGGGTTTGTCTCTTTGTTGCCACTCTGATTAATGCCTTCCTTGTCTGGTCTGTGAGTTTTGATGGGTGGCTCTCTTGGCAGGTTTGTTGTGGTGCTATATTCTTTCCATTTTTTTAATAATGGACTTAATGGTGCTCCGTGGGATGTTCAAAGTTTCGGATACTTTTCTATAACCTGACCCTGATCTGTTCTTCTCCACAATTTTGTCCCTGACCTGTTTGGAGAGCTCATTGGTCTTCATAAAGCCGCTTGCTTAGTGGTGTGGCAGACTCTGCGGCCTTTCAGAATATATATATATATATATATATATATATATATATATATATTACTGAGAGCATATGACATATCATGTGACACTTAGATTGGACTTTAACTAATTATGTGGTTTCTGAAGGTAATTGGTTGCACCAGATCTTATTTTGGGGCTTCATAGCAAAGGGGGTGAATACATATGCATGCACAACTTTTCAGTTTTTTATTTTTATAATGTTTTGTAACAAATGATTTAAAAAATTTCACTTAACCAATTTGGACTATTTTGTGTATGTCCATTACATGAAAGCCAAATAAAAATAAATTTTAAATTACAGGTTGTTATGCAACAAAATAGGAAAAACGCCAAGGCGGATGAATACTTTTGCAAGGCACTGTATGGGTATGATTTATTGGCAGGGTATGGCAAGTATAGAGATCCAATGATGTCAGGCCTGTTACTGTATCCTATTTTTTTATTTATTTAACCTTTATTTAACTAGGCAAGTCAGTTAAGAATTTGTTTTTATTTACAATGATGGCCTACACTGGCCAAACCCTAACCCGGGTGACGCTGGGCCAATTGTGCGCTGCCCTATGAGACTCCCAATCATGGCCGGTTGTGATACAGCCTGGAATCAAACCAGGGTCTGTCGTGACGCCTCAAGCACTGAGATGCAGTGCCTTAGACTGCTGCGCCACTCGGGAGGCCTAGTAACCAGTTATGTTATTAATAAAGTAGGTTCACACATTCAAATGTGTCACTACTGTATGCAAAGAGAACACAAGGTACTGGCTTTTAAGGTCATCATTCCTAAGATTATATGGACAAGGAGAACCTGATCTAACACCAGCACTCTTACTCAGGCTGTTATTGAATAGGGACCCAGACACTACTCTATCTGCAAGCATCTCTTGCACTATCCTAATTTTAGGCGCATCCTTATTTTAAGTGGCCAAAATTAAGTTAGCGTAAGCAAAGCATAGCCAGTCTGTCAGCCTGAGGGACAACATGTGCCTCTTCCGCAAAAACATATTCTGTTCAAATTTCTGAGGCACTCCAGGAGTCTTGACTGGTCTTTCCTCAATCATTTGACTTATTTGACTCAGCAAAATAGTTTATTCAAGGATTTTTACACTTACATGATTGGAATGAATCCTGCTTGGATGGGTTTAGATTATGATTGATAATGGCACATTCATACTGTGCGATGTTTCCTAGCTTTCTGATGTTACCACACAAAGTGTATCCAGCCAATGGTTCCCCATATGCCTCCCAGTCAAATGCTTGGCCTGCCTGAGCAGAGCTCTGCACGATGATGCATGGGCCTCAGCCTCTATACACAGACAAAGAAAACTGGCTGCTAGAATATCTCGGTAGCTCATTCATCATCCAATTAACAAATTGGGTTCCCAGCTTTCTGTTCAGTGGAGTTAACAAATGCACATATCATTATTATATTATAAATCATGTGCGAGTGTTCCCTAGCTGTCCAGGCCTGCTGCTTGCTTTGCTTGCCGAGGGAGACACATGTTGATTTAACTTATTGATGCTCGCGGAATGTAGTCTAGCATGTTTACAGAAGGTTGGTTTGATTACAAAGAGTAAGAGGGAAGACAAATTCCATGTTTTGTGGTTTTGACAAATGTAGACCCTTGTATTTGTCAAATAAAATGCATTTTCTATATTTTTTTGAAGATGTCTTTGAAACCAGTGGACAGTTGCACCTCAGAGGCCAGTTTGTTTTAAACACCAAATGCCGGTTAGCCCTTAGGTCTAAGTGTGCTAATAGTATTGGTCTTATTATCACAAAATGATAAGCTAAAAAATAACTGCAAAACGTCAGTGACAAACGAATGCATGATACACCAGGAATCTGTTGTCGTAAACCAAACATTTTGTGGATTCTAGTAAAGATAACAGTATGCACATTTCCCCCCCCCCCCCCTATAATATTGTTACATTTGTTGCGTTCCATTTTTCAGCACTAAAACCAGGATCCGGTTACAGGCTTGTTTTCATAGCAAACCACATGTGTCTGGTATCGATGGCATCATGGGTTAAATGTGAAATATAAAGGAGAGAGAGATCTGTTATTCTACTCTATTAATGAGCACAGCTTTTTGATCCTGTACTAGACCTAGGCTGCTAGTTTAGTTGAATGTCATTGCTTTCAGTTGGGAAATGGTCAAGAAAATGCCACCAACCACTAAGTGATTTTGTTTGGTATATTTTGTGATTTTCTTCAGAATTCTATCCCTGTGACACAATTTCTTGTAAAGCCATCGATTATCAAACTACATTGTTGGAAGAATCCCTGTAATTAGCCTACAGTTTAAAGTGCATGTTCATTGTATGTAGGCTATACAGATGGTGTATCGAATATGGCCACACCGCACCAATTTCTGTGGTTTCCTTCACAGGAATATCTCCCTAAGATCACAACAAAATACAGTTCCTTGCGAAAGTATTCGGTCCCCTTGAACTTTGCGACCTTTTGCCACATTTCAGGCTTCAAACATAAAGATATAAAACTGTATTTTTTTGTGAAGAATCAACAACAAGTGGGACACAATCATGAAGTGGAACGACATTTATTGGATATTTCAAACTTTTTTAACAAATCAAAAACTGAAAAATTGGGCGTGCAAAATTATTCAGCCCCCTTAAGTTAATACTTTGTAGCGCCACCTTTTGCTGCGATTACAGCTGTAAGTCGCTTGGGGTTTGTCTCTATCAGTTTTGCACATCAAGAGACTGAAATCTTTTCCCATTCCTCCTTGCAAAACAGCTCGCGCTCAGTGAGGTTGGATGGAGAGCATTTGTGAACAGCAGTTTTCAGTTCTTTCCACAGATTCTCGATAGGATTCAGGTCTGGACTTTGACTTGGCCATTCTAACACCTGGATATGTTTATTTTTTAACCATTCCATTGTAGATTTTGCTTTATGTTTTGGATCATTGTCTTGTTGGAAGACAAATCTCCGTCCCAGTCTCAGGTCTTTTGCAGACTCCATCAGGTTTTCTTACAGAATGGTCCTGTATTTGGCTCCATCCATCTTCCCATCAATTTTAACCATCTTCTCTGTCCCTGCTGAAGAAAAGCAGGCCCAAACCATGATGCTGCCACCACCATGTTTGACAGTGGGGATGGTGTGTTCAGTGTGATGAGCTGTGTTGCTTTTACGCCAAACATAACGTTTTGCATTGTTGCCAAAAAGTTCAATTTTGGTTTCATCTGACCAGAGCACCTTCTTCCACATGTTTGGTGTGTCTCCCAGGTGGCTTGTGGCAAACTTTAAACAACACTTTTTATGGATATCTTTAAGAAATGGCTTTCTTCTTGCCACTCTTCCATAAAGGCCAGATTTGTGCAATATACGACTGATTGTTGTCCTATGGACAGAGTCTCCCACCTCAGCTGTAGATCTCTGCAGTTCATCCAGAGTGATCATGGGCCTCTTGGCTGCATCTCTGATCAGTCTTCTCCTTGTATGAGCTGAAAGTTTAGAGGGACGGCCAGGTCTTGGTAGATTTGCAGTGGTCTGATACTCCTTCCATTTCAATATTATCGCTTGCACAGTGCCCCTTGGGATGTTTAAAGCTTGGGAAATCTTTTGGTATCCAAATCCGGCTTTAAACTTCTTCACAAGACTATCTCGGACCTGCCTGGTGTGTTCCTTGTTCTTCACGATGCTCTCTGCGCTTTTAACGGACCTCTGAGACTATCACAGTGCAGGTGCATTTATACAGAGACTTGATTACACACAGGTGGATTGTATTTATCATCATTAGTCATTTAGGTCAACATTGGATCATTCAGAGATCCTCACTGAACTTCTGGAGAGAGTTTGCTGCACTGAAAGTAAAGGGGCTGAATAATTTTGCACGCCCAATTTTTCAGTTTTTGATTTGTTAAAAAAGTTTGAAATATCCAATAAATGTCGTTCCACTTCATGATTGTGTCCCACTTGTTGTTGATTCTTCACAAAAAAATACAGTTTTATATCTTTATGTTTGAAGCCTGAAATGTGGCAAAAGGTCGCAAAGTTCAAGGGGGCCGAATACTTTCGCAAGGCACTGTATGCCATTTTTTTCCCATAAGATAACGATACTGCCTTGAATGGATTTCTCACCCCCTCCCTGCAAAACTATTCTTGCCCTATAATGAGGTGCCTGTCTCAAAATTAACTCTTGAATCGTTGCCCCATTTATTCATAGAATTCACAGTGGAACAAAGAGCTTTTGGGCCCAGAGTCATAATGAGAACAGCACAATGCGGTCACTGTTAAAAGCCCCCAATAATACATGGATGAGCTCATCTTCAGAAAGTGCATAGTTTGAGCATTTCGATTTTCTTAAGTGTGAATTCTTTTTGCCAGGTAAAAAGACAACCACTGACAACCAGCTTTAAGTAGGCCTGGTGGTAACTTCCTTTCGATTGGTCCCTTTGGTAGCTGAATTGAGTCCGTGACCTGTCAAGAATGGGTCATTCAATTGCGAATATTAAATTGTTCTTTGTCATACTTGGTCAGCTGTCTGTGTTGTTGTGTCTACATTCACAGAACATACAGCGGAACAGCTGATGCATAGATTAACATAAATATTGCAGTCTGGGAATGTATGATATGTTGATTTCATTCAGATAATGTATTTGCCATGGTAAAGGCACAATCTGGAGCTTTGTCTATGAATTTGAGTGTTTACATTTCCCCATTCCCATCCCTCAGCTTTCCAAACAAAGTGACAGGATCAGGCTGTTGAAATTGCAGATGCTGCGTTGAAGAAATTTGGGTTCAGTTACAACACTTTTAGGCTACATCAGAATGTCATTTGATCACAGTACAGGAAATGTAGGGTTTTGGAATAAAACAAGCCAACAGAAACTCATATGAAACCCATGGTATTGAAGAATATAATCAATGGATTTTCAGATGAATTTCTGAATGGAAAGCCTAAGGCGTCAAATATATTGACCGTAATGAAAATAAAAAATGACGCCTCCTGATCTTGTCACTAACAATCCTTAAGTGTCCTAATGATGAAACATTTACAGTGCTTGGTAACGTTGAAACCACAACAAGTTGCCATTTGTGGCCCCTTGTAACATAAACAGAGGTGTTTGGTTGTAATTTGAGCCATAAAGCAGAGGCACTGCCTTATCTGGTGTGGCATCTCTCGCCCTTCCCAGAGCTTCTTTGTTACTAGGGAGAAATATAGCCCTCTGGAGCTTTGTGTCTGAGCACATGAATACCAGGAGCCGTCCTGGGAAACGGGTAACCAGAGAACCCATTTACCTGCTGCAGTCACACATCCACAGGTCTCACCGGCCTATGCAGTCCTGTACTGGGACTGGGGCGGACTCCTGCAAACTCTCACTCCCTCACTCTCACTGCATAGCCTCTTGTGTGTGTCTCTCTCGCTCTCAGAGAGGTGATTGAGTTGCATTCAAACCCTCAATGCCCCCACCCTCCACCACCTACCTTCTCAGAGAATAATGGTCTGGCCTTGTTGCAGGGGTGTATTGGTGGAGGGATTGCTTGGTGGACAAACAAACGTTGTTTCGTGGTTAGGGTGCTTGATGAGAGGCTCTCCTGTGTTTTGCGTGAGCAGAGATATTTAGGGAGTGGTGCCATGAGACCTGGGTTTGCCCAGAGGGCTTCCCCAGAACAGTTGACGCTCTGTGGTGGAGGTGGCTTCTGTCAATAAGCACAGCAAACACAGAAGTGTGCCCCCAATGTTTTGGACTGTGGACAGATTGAGTCCATTGATTACCCCATGTCAATAGAATTCAAAGGTCCACCACTCCTCCGTGTTGTAGGTTAAGTCATGTCTCGACTTGAATTTGGATTAATTGAATACCATCGCATTTCGTCAACCTTGTCTGACTGGTGTTTCCACTAGATATTTTTTTGACCTTAGGCATAACACTAAAGGCGTCAGCATGCTTTAGTTTGGCGAACCGAACGAGTGTACTCGCATACTCCCTTAAAAGACAATTGCTTGAAAAAGAAAAAAGCAGCAATAGTATTGTTTGTCCAGTTTGAGACGCGGGCCATTAAACACTTCCTAAAAATAGTCATAATTAATCTATGACTCATGTGTCATTATAGTTATATATTTTTTTTGTTGTGATCTTAGTCGTGCAATTTTGAATCTGACTATGTTTGGTGCAGTATTCAAGTGAAAAAATGTGCATGATTAGAAGTCGTCTTCTCGTTGAGTGACTACAGGCACTTGAAGAATCCCTACTGTTGACCAGTTGTCAACAAGGGGGCGTAGACTTCGCTACCGACTTCCGCTTGCTTCAAGAAAAGATGTAGTGTGCCCGAATCGCCGAAAAAACCCTTGTTGAAGTCGAAAACATCATATTATATGCACAAACTCTTCTAACTGTTTTGGCCAAGAAGCATGCGGGCACATTTAGTCTTTGAAGCAACACACATAGGAGTCAGGGCTGGTGCAGGGGGTTATTATGTGGTTGTTTTTATTGAACATGCAATTTCTATAGAACCACTTGAGTCAAATACCGTGGAGTGCTCTATGTTTGTGGGGAGAGCTGTTGGTTTCAATTGAGCTGGAATGCAAGGGAACTGCATTTCCTTTTAGATAAAATTTGTTAGCCATCGGATTGCAGCATTCACCAATAGCTCCACCAACAACTATAACTGCCTAATTCAACTCCTGCCTGTTTCATTAGTACACAACAACTACAGAAGTTCCCATTACTATCTGATATGAGTTCATCTGATCATCACAGATTGATCATCTGACATGGTGATGCCGCAGTCAGGAGAGCTATACTGTACTTATCCTCTTAGGCCGTGGTGGCCCAGCGTTATCTTATCTGCTTAGGCCTTCTGTTGGGCCAATAGTAAAGGCTATGGACAATAGGCTAATGGACACGTGCAGAGCGCTTCAGCAGCGACAGAGGGAGATAATGGGAGTGCATCAGATCCCTGTTTAGAGGTAGAGATGTCACGGTGGTAGCTAGCATGGTGATACTACTTTGTGTAGAGTGTGTGTGGGCGTCCCATTGTAATGCAGAATTACCAGGGGCTATAGTGGGCCTGTAATTCTCACAGGAAGTATTTGAGCACAGTTAAGAGGTCAAACTGTACTGGGATCTTTTCAATAAAGAGAATGCTGCTAAACAGGTCTGTGGTTTGGTGTGGTCCTTTTTGAATAGCCTACGTTTTACTGCCCTGCCTCTTTGTGTACAGCACTTCTGTGTTGGGAACTACTAATGAGTATACACATTTGGAGCAGCAACTGATGCCATTTTCCCAAATGTTATCATTCATAGGATTAGAAGCTATCATTTTACTGTAAAAACAGTAGCACTCATATTAAACAAACTGTGATTGTCAGCATGGTTGTAGCAAATGTGCTGAGAACTATGTTGCTTGACAAAGACTCTAGAATAATGCTCTGGTTCTGTTGAGACTGCAGTAGGGCAGACCCCATTTAGTTGAGTGGTCGGTTGTTTGGTCGATAGGCTGTTGGTCGACCAATATATATTTTTTGCAGAGCAGTCGCAAATAGATTGATGGCACATGAAACCCCTGTCTGATTTGCGCTTGTCTCAGTGGACTAATCCATTGCGGAGGCCGCAGGGATGGCACAGTCCAATAAGAAGGGGAGTGTGGCTATGATCCACAAGGCACTTCTCTCTCCAGAATGAGCTCTCTCCCGCCATTTCGTCCGCATTCATTGATTCATAACTTCATTGTGTGAATTGCTGATAGATAAAATTGAGCACACCACCATGCAATCTCTCTTGACATTGGCAATAGAATGGCCGGTACCGAGGAGCTCAGTGACTTTCAACGTGGCACCCTCATGGGATGCCACCTTCCCAAGAAGTCAGTACTCCAAATTTTTGCCATGCTAGAGCAGCCCCGGTCAACTGTAAGTGCTGTTATTGTGAAGTGGAAACGTCTAAGAGCCGCGAAGTGGTAGGCCACGCAAACTCACAGAACGGGAGTGCTGAAGAGCACAGTGCGTATATATTGTCTGTCCTCGGTTGCAACACTTAGCACCAAGTTCCAAACTGCCTCCAGAAGCAACGTCAGCACAATAACTGTTCGGCGGGAGCTTCATGAAATTGGTTTCCGTGGGCGAGCAGCCGCACACAAGCCTAAGATCACCATACACAATGGCAAGTGTTAGCTGGAGTGGTGTAAAGCTTGCTGACATTGGACTCTGGCGCAGTGGAAACGCATTCTCTGGAAACGCGTTCTCACCATCTGGCAGTCTGACGGATGAATCTCTTTGGCGGATGCCAGGAGAACGCTACCTGCCCGAATGCATAGTGTCAACTGTAAAGTTTGGTGGAGGAGGGATAATGGTCTGGGGCTAAGCCCCTTGGTGCCAGTGAAGGGAAAACTTAACGCTACAACATACAATGACATTATAGACAATATTGTGCTTCCAACTTTGTGGCGATAGTTTGGGAAGGCCCTTTCCTGTTTCAGCATAACAATATCCCCGTCCGTGCACAAAGCGAGGTCCATACAGAAATGGTTTGTCGAGATTGGTGTGGAAGAACTTGATTGGCCTGCACAGAGCCCTGACCTCAACCCCATTGAACACATTTAGGATGAATTGGAATGCCAACTGCGAGCCAGGCCTAATCACCCAACATCTGTGCCCGACCTCAGTAATGCTCGTTGCTGAATGGAAGCAAGTCCCTACAGCAAGTTTCCAATATCTAGTGGAAAGCCTTCTCAGAAGAGTGGAGGCTGTTATAGCAGCAAAGCGGGGACCAACTCCAACTCGATTTTGGAATGAGATGTTTTGACTTTTAGTATTTGGTAGCATTGCCTTTAAATTGTCTAACTTGGGCCAAACGTTTTGGGTAGCCTTCCACAAGCTTCCCACAATAAATTGGGTGGATTTTGGCCCATTCCTTCTGACAGAGCTGGTATAACTGAGTCATGTTTGTAGGCCTCCTTGCTCGCACACGCTTTTTCAGTTCTGCCCACAAATTTTCTATAGGGTTGAGGTCATGGCTTTGTGATGGTCACTCCAATACCTTGACTTCGTTGTCCTCAAGCCATTTTGCCACAACTTTGGAAGTAAGCTTGGGATCATTGTCCATTTGGAAGACCCATTTGCGACCAAGCTTCCTGACTGATGTCTTGGGATGTTGCTTCAATATATCCACATAATTTTCCTCCCTCGTGATGCCATCTATTTTTTTTAAAGTGCACCAGTCCCTCCTGCTGCAAAGGACCCCCACAACATGATGCTGCCACCCCCTTGCTTCACGGTTGGAATGATGTTCTTCGGCTTGCAAGCCTCCCCATTTTTCCTCCAAAAATAATGATGGTTATTATGGCCAAACAGTTCTATTTTTGTTTCAACAGACCAGAGGACATTTCTCCAAAAAGTACAATCTGAAAGGCAGCTCCGCAAGGAAGAAGCCACTGCTCCAAAACCATCATAAAAAAATCCAGACTACGGTTTGCAACTGCACGTGGGGACAAAGATTGTACCTTTTGGAGAAATGTCCTCTGGTCTGATGAAACAAAAATAGAACTGGAGAAATGTGTAGAATTGCAGTAAATTGGCTTAAAAATTAAAAAATGGCTTTACAACGCCAAGATAGGGGGCCTCAAATTGGTCTCTAAAAAGTAGCCACACCGATGGCACGGCCTTGCTTATTACCACGCCCACAACATAAGCCCCTTTTTTTCTCCAGATAAAACCCTGTATATAATAATTTGTCAACATATTTCTCTCTTAAATTCCTGTTCTCACGAATGACCTCCAACTGCTCAGGAAGCTGGATAGCCATGCCTCCTCATTGGCTCAGCCTGAATCTCTTAGATTTGAGTGGTTGAAAAATCCTGTTGATTTGACATATCATCGGACTATGTAAAACTTGATTTTAGCTATCCCCCGATCCAGAGTCATACTTAAACCAAATTAGAAAGCATTTTTTTAAAAACTCAGAATGTGTGGGTATCTGATACTAGATCTGCTTTAAGGGCCATCTGTACTGACTCAAGCCCTATCTTTTCAAAATTGTTCATCTTGACTTGACTGTTGCAAAGTTGAAGATGTTGGCTAATAGTAGCGAGCTAGCTTGCCAGTGGGCTATGCTAAGGAATTTTAAGGACGATCTTCTTAGGTAGGAGAACATTTTTGATGCTGTTTTGAAGTGTATGTTGTTTGGAAACATGTTCAAACCTAGCCAGCAGCTAATAGGATTGGGCGGTATCCAGATTTTCATGTCATTATACCGTTTTTCTGTCATCCCAGGATTTACGGTATTACAGGCGTAGTACACAAAGGGGTGCTAAAAAAGCCATGATTTTTGCAATACCATTAACTATTTATTCACCTTTTTTAATACATTTTAATGTTTGTATTTAAGTAAATACCTGCAGTCAACTTGTAAAGTATGTTAAAGCACATTGCGTTCTTCATTTCACCTGTCACATTATTTGACATTTATGAAGCTTTCTGTAGTACAAGAAGAAGATAATATGAAGCTACATTACATTTAATAAAGCCAGATTTGGCTCCAATACTTTCCTAGTATTTCTAACCCCCCTCCAAAAAACCCACAATAATTAACTTATTTCTTTGTATTTTTTCATGGTTTCAGAATACTATCTCTATGGGCCCTACAACCCTTCCAGACATAGCAATATAATATACTATGAGCAATAGGTCTACTGTAGATCGACAGAGATTATGGTCGATCTGTAAATTATGAACCTATATCTTAGATTAGAAATTATATGATTGTTCACAGAAATGTGCTTCACGTACAGAAAATGTGCTGCATTAAAAATCTGGAAGATATCTGTGATTTGTGTCATCCCTCATACTTGCTGTAGTTTACGATCTCTTCGACATAATAGGTTGATCCTGCCAATCAGAAAGACATTAGCAAGAGAATAAGGGGAAAAGGATGACAAAATACTCCTTGGCAAATTACTCATTTTGCAAAAGGTACAGCTATGACTGTTCCTATATCAAAAGTAGACTTTCAGCATCCTTGTCAACAATATTCCCTAAAATGTCTGGTTTTGTAAGCAGAAACTTGAACGTTGTGCGAATTTTGTGCCACTTCTGGCAAGCTTTTACAGTGAACACTGAGGCTGTACCTTTACCCTTATAGCCACAATAGCCTATTGGCTGCTATTTGAGCATAATGTAGGCCTACCAACAAAACCAATAGAGCAAATCCCATAATATTTGCACTTGGAAATAGCTTTTGATTTCTATGATGTAGCCTATATGTGTGTTTGCAGGCCTACATTGCATGAAACTTTAAAAAACGTAACTCCTCAATGTTGACCTGTACTTATCTATAACTGGGCTAATAACTCGCTAACTAGCAAAGAATATCAACAAAAGTGTACACATGAGGCTCTGCGCTCTGATCTGAACTAATCTGAAAAGCGTATTCCCTCAGGAACCGTTCGTGGGCTGTCCCTGCACTACAAAAAAATCACCAACTCAGTTTGTTGCATTGAAAAGGGGCTAATTTTATAATGTTGATTTGATCACAGAAAAAACATTGATCTATATAGTGCAAACTAATGATCGATCTCAGTGAAGTTTTCAATCTCTTGTCACTGCGCGGCATGGCATTTCTGCGTGGCAGTCCTGGAGGAGGTGCGCAGCTTAGAGGTAATGTTGCTTGTCAGAACAGGCAATGAAACTTGCATAGGAAGGGAAAAGCCTCGGCTATCTAACTTTGTTTACGGGTCTTGCTCGTTGCTGAACTTGTGAGCGAATGAAGCAGGGCTCTTTTGTCAATTCATCTCACCTTGATTCCTCGCATAATCTCGTCTCTCCTCAACTCCTTCTAAAAACACATTGGAGAAGAACTCATTAGGCGAGGGACCTTCTCCTCCAATACGGTTGGGAGGGAGGCGAGGAGATGGAATGCAAGAAGACCAATAGAGATTAGCCCAGGAGCATCCCATTATAGGATTAGGTCTAGATGTCTGTAGGTTTACTGTACATGATGGGTAACAGGATTGCATACCAGGTACAGTAGTGTCCTGTGCATGTCCACTGCAGGCTCTACATATTGTTGATATTAAGGTCGACCGATTATGATTTTTCAACGCCGATACCGATTTATTGGAGGACCAAAAAAAGCCGATACCGATTAATCGGACAATTTAATAACATTTTATTTATTTATTTGTAATAATGACAATTACAACAATACTGAATGAACACTTATTTTAACTTAATATAATACAGCAATAAAATCAATTTAGCCTCAAATAATGACATGTTCAATTTTGTTTAAATAATGCAAAAACAAAGTGTTGGAGAAGAAAGTAAAAGTGCAATATGTGCCATGTAAAAACAGCTAACGTTTAAGTTCCTTGCTCAGAACATGAGAAATATATGAAAGCTGGTGGTTCCTTTTAACATGAGTCTTCAATGTTCCCAGGTAAGAAGTTTTAGGTTGTAGTTATTATAGGACTATTTCTCTCTACCAGTTGTATTTCATATACATTTGACTATTGGATGTTCTTATAGGCACTTCAGTATTGCCAGTGTAACAGTATAGCTTCCATCCCTCTCCTCGCCCCTACCTGTGTTCGAACCAGGAACACATCGACAATAGCCACCATCGAAGCAGTGTTATCCATGCAGAGCAAGGGGAATAACTACTCCAAGTCTGAGCGAGTTACGTTTGAAACGCTATTAGCGTTAACCCACCGTTCCTAGGCCGCCATTGAAAATAAGAATGTGTTCGTAACTGACTTGCCTAGTTAAATAAAGGTGTGTAAAATCGGTGTCCAAAAATACAGATTTCCAATTATTATGAATAATTGGGGCCGATTTCAAGTTATCGGCCATTACGATTAATCGGTCAACCTCTAATTGACATCACACATAATAGGTGCGTTAGTGGTGGGCTGGGGTGACTTTAAAGTGGATTCATCCTCAGGGCTCTCTATGTCCACAGGGACAAGCCACATTGGCTCACAGAATGCTCTAAGGTTAGTGCACTGTTTTCCCACTGTTATTGCCTTGTTTGGAAGGGACTGTGCTATTTCAAATCCAAGTTTATTGGTTGCGTACACAGATTTGTGCATATTATCGCAGGTGCAGTGAAATGCTTTCTAGGGCAAATACGTTGTGCTCCAGTGTGCACTGGAATGCTGAAGCAAGCAAATTGATTTGTCTTTGTGAGACAGAAGGACACACACATCAAGCCGTTTGGATCTGAATTCCTCCTCGCTCTTGGCTTCGAGTTAGTTAACCCCTACACATGCACATCATACACATATCTAAATGATTCTAAGCCATCCACATCTCCTTACCTCCATTTTATTATCTTATCTGTCTGGCTCCATGATTAGGGCCTAGACCCATTAGTTTGACTTAATTAGCCTCAATTGCATTGTCTTTGTCTTGCCAAGCACTTAGATAAGTCTGACTAACAGTAAGACAATATGTTTTGGTCATGGGTTCTGCTTGTCCTCAGTTTTTTGGGGGAATAGCAGATTTAGAAAAATGCTGAGTAGATCATGTGTTAAAGCTTTTATACCAGTGGAAACTCGTTTTCTATCTCAATATATAAAATAGGTGTGTGTTTTTTATTTAATTTACTTATATATACATACACACACACACACACAACTATATACATACATACGTACAGTGCATTCGGAAAGTATTCATACCCCTTGACTTTTTCAAAAAAATTATTACGTTAACAGCCTTATTCTAAAATGGATTAAATAAACAACTGTCCTCATCAATCTATACACTACCCCTAATGCCAAAGAGAACAGGTTTGTAGTATTCTGACCCTTTGCTAGAAGACTAGAAAAACTAGAAATTGAGCTCCAGGGCCTCCTGTTACTATTGCTTTTATTTTATCTATATTTAACTATGTAAGTCAGTTAAGAACAAATTCTTATTTTCAGTGATGGCCTAGGAACAGTGGGTTAACTGCCTTGTTCAGGGGCAGAACGACAGATTTTTACCTTGTCAGCTCGGTGATTCGATCTTGCAATCTTTCGGTTACTAGTCCAACGCGCTACAACTCGGCTACTTGCCGCCCCATTGTTCATCCTTGAGATGTTTCTTAAACTTGATTAGTCCACCTGTGGTAAAATCAATTGATTGGACATGATTTGAAAGGCACATACCTGTCTATATAAAGTCCCATATTTGACAGTGCATGTCAGAGCAAAAACCAAGCCATGAGGTCGAAGGAATTGTCCGTAGAGCTCCGAAACAGGATTGTGTCTTTTCACCGTTCTGGGGAAGATTACCAAAAAATGTCTGTAGCATTGAAGATCCCCAAGAACACATGGGAAGAAGTTTGGAACCACAAAGATTCTTCCTAGAGCTGAGCAATCAAGGGAGTCTTGGTCAGGAAGGTGACCAAGAAACCGATGGTCACTCAGACAGCGCTCCAAAGTAGAGGTCGACCGATTAATCGGAATGGCTGATTAATTAGGGCCAATTTATAACAATCGGAAATCGGTATTTTTGTGCAAGTTCTCCCACTTAAAAAGATGAGAGAGGTCTGTAATTTTCATCATAGGTACACTTCAACTATGACAGACAAAATGAGAATGAGAAAAAAAATCCAGAATATCACATTGTAGGATTTTTAATGAATTTATTTGCAAATGATGATAAGTATTTTTATGGCGGTTTTGGTGCAGTGTCTTTTTCCTTGCTGAACGGCCTTTCAGGTTATGTCGATATAGGACTCGTTTTACTGTGGATATGGATACTTTTGTACCTGTTTCCTCCAGCATCTTGCTATTATTCTGGGATTAATTTGCACTTTTCGCACCAAAGTACATTAATCTCTGAGACAGAACGCGTCTCCTTTCTGAGCATTATGTATGACAGCTGCGTGGTCCCATGGTGTTTATACCTGCGTACTATTGTTTGTACAGATGATTGTGGTACCTTCAGGAGTTTGGACATTACTCCCAAGGTCTTGGCTGATTTCTTGTGATTTTCCCAGGATGTCAAGCAAGAGGCACTGAGTTTGAAGGTAGGCCTTGAAATACACCCACAGGTACACCTCCAATTGACTCAAATGATGTCAATTAGCCTATCAGAAGCTTCTAAAGCCATGACATCTTTTTCTGGAATTTTCCAAGCTGTTTAAAGGCACAGTCAACTTAGTGTATGTAAACTTCTGACCCACAGGAATTGTGATACAGTGAATTATAAGTGAAAACATCTGTCTGTAAACAATTGAAGGAAATATTACTTGTGTCGTGCACAAAGTAGATGTCCTAACCGACTTGCCAAAACTGTAGTTTTGTTAACAAGAAATTTGTGGAGTGGTTGAAAAACAAGTTTAATGACTCCAACTTAAGTGTTTGTAAACTTCCGACTTCAACTGTACATGTACGTATTACCTCAATTAGCCCGACTAACCGGTGCCCCCGCATATTCTATACCGGTATACCACTTGTATATAGCCTCGCTACTGTTATTTTCACTGTCATTTTACTGTGTTTTTTTCTTTATTTGTTTATGGTTTACCTAATACCTTTTTTTAAATTTAAGTTGTACTGTTGGTTAGGGCTTGTAAGTAAGCATTTTACTGTAATACCTGTTGTATTTGGTGCACGTGACAAACTTTGATTTGATATCTGAATATAAATAAAAATGCAATAGGCTTTCTTTCCACACTCCACAAGATGAGAGAAACTCCATAAGGTCTTGTGTCCCCCCCCCCCCCCTTAATGATTTAGATGCACTATTGTAAAGTGGCTGTTCCACTGGATGTCAGAAGGTGAATTCACCAATTTGTAAGTCGCTCTGGATAAGAGCGTCTGCTAAATGACTTAAATGTAAATGTAATGTAAATGTGATCTGTAACCGGTTGGCTGTCTGTAGAAAGTATCGAAGTTGAGATGAACCTTTTTTTAAATTAACAACTAAGTAATAATTGTTCTCTTCTCCCATTGATTTTCCAAACCCAAAACCCCAGTCTGGTCTGTTGAAGCTGCTTGTTAAGGTATTCCCGGAAGTATTGGCCTGTTTGAACTGGGTTTTAAAACTCTGTGGTAATAACAACCATTAGTGCTAGCAGGCTACAGACACAAATAATTTGAAATGGTCCAATTAGTAGCTAACATCAGGAAGTGAAATAACTGCCTCATTTGTGCAAATTGGGGCTCAATTTGGATGTTGTTCTTGCTGTCACATGGTGTCAATCTTCACCGCCACTGCACAACAGATTTTGCACTCCAGAGATTTGAATGTTTCCTTTTTTAAAACAATATCCCAAATATACAGTCATTTACACACACTTAATGCGCAGCTGAACCGTAAAGCCAAATTCTCAGGCCGTTTTCAACCAATGTGGCATCGATATGAGCCTGAAACATTTATTATAGTGTCAAAATTTACTACAAAGTGTAAATGGGATAATTTTGGTTAACTCAGTCTCGTCCAAAACTGAGATTTGCGAGATGATTATAAAAAATAGTATGCCAAGGAATAAAAGGTACGCCACAGTTTTCCTTGGGTTAGGTTTATTTCCATCCTGCCCACAGTTTTCCTTGGGTTAGGTTTATTTCCACCCTGCCCACAGTTTTCCTTGGGTTAGGTTTATTTCCACCCTGCCCACAGTTTTCCTTGGGTTAGGTTTATTTCCACCCTGCCCACAGTTTTCCTTGGGTTAGGTTTATTTCCACCCTGCCCACAGTTTTCCTTGGGTTAGGTTTATTTCCACCCTGCCCACAGTTGCCAGTACCCAAATAATCATCAATTTGGCACAAAGCTGCACGCAACACGATTGTAATGCCGGTGGTACATTAGGTTTGACTTTGGATATCCCTCTGGGGCTAGTCATGGACCATCCGTAAATTACTCAATGGACAATATATTACATTTTCAATAGTTTAAAATTTCAATTAGTTAACCTCAAACCAACTATAAACTATTGAGAGTGTTTAATGAACAAAAGGTGTTCATCATGAAAATATTGTTCCATTTACATTGCGTAATTGATTGACGATCCCTAACTAGCTCCACAGATGGGCTATCCGAAGTCCAACCAATTTTGCCACGGTCCCACAGCAGAGGGATGAAGCTAATTGCCGAAAAAAGTTAGGCTACTTAAGTTATCTAGAAGGGTGAGTGACTGTGTACTGTTTTGTCAGAGTGAATGTGCAAACGCTTCCCACGTGCGAACACTCAAGAGACACCCACATCAAAGCACACCCCCAAGACCCAAATCTCGTTCTCAGTCGCATATCCTAATGAGGAGGAAGGAAACAGTGGTTACATCAATTAGTTCACCGCCCCTTAGACAAAAATTCAGACTTCAAGAAATAGGCCATTCGAGGAGTTGCTCTGATAGTCTAATTTGTGTAATTGACCTCCCCCTTGCTTGTACAAACAATGGAGGAGAAAAGAGTAAAGGCCCACCCCACCACATGTCCCATGTCATACCTGGATGTGCCTTTTAAGTAAATCTGGTGATTTTAAGAGGCTTAACATCAATTTCACACGGCGTGCACTAAACGATGTGTTGAATTTCACACTTTAAATAGGATTGTTTTAGCCTATATTCATTTTATAGAAGCTGTGTGTGTGTGTGTGTGTGTGTAAGCTTGAAACTAGTTTTCAATGACATAGCGTGGAGAGTCATGGCATGTTTTCAGAGGGAATGTTTCCACATTTTAGGTTGCCACTTGTTTAGAGGGGAAAGAGTCTCCTTTGACTTTCTCACTCTTGGCTGAAATAGTAACTATCAACTCCTTCTGAATATAAAAAATCCTAATCTCTTTTCATTTTTTACTCTAGTCTAGCTGTAGGGTGGTTTGATGGTTTGTGAGCAATGCTCAGTATTTTATTGTTCTTGATTCAGGCAATTACTATCTCATCTCACTGTCAGTCACCACATGCCCCTTTCACATGTATGACTCATGTCTCTCACACATTGCAGAGCAATTAGATACAAGGTTCAATAACACTACCAGAGATGGTTAGCTTGTGAATGACCATGTTCTGCTGTATCTGTACCAGTGGGCTGGCAAATAGGGTAGATTGCTTGCTGGTTTGTACATTCTGTCCCAGCTGATGAAGTGAAATTATGTTATATTGTTGAAGTGAAAAATTGAGTTTACCCAGGAGAAACACTATTGTTGTTTACACAAGACATCTATAATTCATTTGATAGCAGTAGTGCTCCACATAATAGAAAGAATGGCATAGTGCTGTGATATATATAAGGTTATCCCATGTAGTCAGGACACTCAAAAATTAGGCAGTCCCAAGTTATGGTGTGGTTGATCATTGGAAAAGCAGCATGCCCACGGATGTGACCTAAATGTATCCCTCTGTTGGGTTGAGATTCTGTGGAGACTTAAAGCAGCTTATCGAGGTAGTCTGGTCTTGCAATCTGTCTATAGACAACCACCACACTTCAGGTCATGTGAGACATGCTGTTAAGGTGTTTTCGGTGCTCCATCCATTCTGATTCGTCAAAAGCCCCATTCGGTCTCCCAGAGCCATATATTTAGATTACACTTTGTGTATACAGATTATTAAGAACACCTACTCTTTCCATGACAGACTGACCAGGTGAATCCAGGTGAAAGCTATGATCACTTATTGATGTCACTTGTTAGTGTAGATGAAGGGTTAAAAAAGGATTTTAAGCAATAAGACAATTGCGACATGAATTGTGTATGTGTGCCATTCGGATGGTGAATTGGCAAGACAAAATATTTCTGTGCCTTTTTGAACTGGGTATGGTAGAAGGTGCCAGGCGTACTGATTTATATGAAGATCTGCAATGCTGCCGGGTTTTTCACACTCAACAAAGGACATCCAGCCAACTTGACACAACTGTAGGAACTAATGGAGTCAACATGGGTCAGTATTATTAGAGGTCGACCGATTTATGATTTTTCAACGCCCTTAACGATACTGATTTAATGGAGGACCAAAAAAAGCCAATAACGATTAATTGGCTGATTTCAAAAATAAATGTATAACAATAATTGAAATGTATTTATTTTATTACTTGAATGATTTTAAAAAATATATAAATTTGTAATAATGACAGTTACAACAATACTGAATGAACACTTATTTTAACTTAATATAATACATAAATAAATAATACATTTAGTCTCAAATAAATAATGAAATATGTTCAATTTGGTTTAAATCATGCAAAAACAGTGTTGGAGAAGAAAGTAAAAGTGCAATATGTGCCATGTAAAAAAAAAAAAGCTAACGTTTAAGTTCCTTGCTCAGAACATGAGGACATATGAAAGCTGATGGTTCCTTTTTTAACCTCTTGGATCTACCCATCTCGGATCCGGGAGAATTGTCATCAACTGACACTAATTAGCATAACGCAACGGACATAAATATTACTAGAAAATATTCATATTCATGAAATCACAAGTGAAATATATTGAAACACAGCTTAGCCTCTTGTTAATCACCCTGTCTCCACTGTGCCAGAGTGCAACGGCGGCGAGCTTTACACCACACCAGCTGACACTTGGCATTGCTCATGGTGATCTTTGGCTTGTGTGCATTTGCTCGGCCATGGAAACCCATTTCATGAAGCTCCCGAAGAGCAGTTTTTGTGCTGACATTGCTTCCAGAGGCAGTTTGGAACTCAGTAGTGAGTGTTGCAACTGAGGGCAGACGTTTTTAAAGCGCTACGGGCTTCAGCGGTCCTGTTCTGTGAGCTTGTGTGGCCTACCACTTCGGGGCTGAGCCGTTGTTGCTCCTAGACATTTCCACTTCACAATAACAGTAGGGCAGCTATAGCAGGACAGAAATTGGATAAACTGACTTGTTGGAATGATGGCATCATATGACGGTGCCACATTGAAAGTCACTGAGCTCTTCAGTATGGCCTGATCTACTGTCAATGTTTGTCTATGGAGATTGCATGGCCGTGTGCTCAATATTCTACACCTGTCAGCAACGGGTGTGGCTGAAATAGCCGAATCCACTCATTTGAAGTGATGTCCACATACTTCTGGTCATGTAGTGTACCTCCGGATTACATTAAAGACATGTAGGCTACAACTTTGGAATAATTTGAATAATTAAGTACAACTAAGTAGCCATGATGATATGACAGGATAGACAAAGTAATGTGTTAAATTATATCATGTCACTTTGTAAAATAGTAAAATTAATATCACGTAATCCATATACAGTGGGGCAAAAAAGTATTTAGTCAGCCACCAATTGTGCAAGTTTTCCCACTTAAAAAGATGAGAGGCCTGTAATTTTCATCATAGGTACACTTCATCTATGACAGACAAAATTAGAAAAAAAAATCCAGAAAATGACATTGTAGGATTTTTTATGAATTTATTTGCAAATTATGGTGGAAAATAAGTATTTGGTGAATAACAAAAGTTTATCTCAATACTTTGTGTTATACCCTTGGCAATGACAGAGGTCAAACGTTTTCTGTAAGTCATTGCAATGTTTTCACACACTGTTGCTGGTATTTTGGCCCATTCCTCCATGCAGATCTCCTCTCGAACAGTGATGTTTTGGGGCTGTTGCTGGGCAACACGCACTTACAACTCCCTCCAAAGATTTTCTATGGGGTTGAGATCTGGAGACTGGCTAGGCCACTCCAGGACCTTGAAATGTTTCTTACGAAGTCACTACTTCGTTGCCCGGGCGGTGTGTTTGGGATCATTGTCATGCTGAAAGACCCAGCCACGTTTCATCTTCAATGCCCTTGCTGATGGTAGGCTTTGTTACTTTGGCTGATGATATTACTAGTTTATCTAGCGTGTTCTTCATTACATATAATCGAAGCGGTGCGCATTCGCGAAAAAGGACTGTCGTTGCTCCAACGTGTACCTAACCATAAACATCAATGCCTTTCTTAAAATCAATACACAGAAGTACATATTTTTAAACCTGCATATTTTGCTAAAAGAAAGGTTAGCAGGCAATATTAACCAGGTGAAATTGTGTCACTTCTCTTGCGTTCATTGCATGCAGATTCAGGGTATATGCAACAGTTTGGGCCGCCTGGCTCATTGCGAACTCATTTCCCAGATTTTTACGTAATTATGACATAACATTGAAGGTTGTGCAATGTAACAGCAATATTTAGACTTTATTTATTTAGATAATATACGGAACGGTTCCGTATTTCACTGAAAGAATACACGTTTTGTTTTTGAAATGATAGTTTCCGGATTTGACCATATTGATGACCAAAGGCTCGTATTTCTGTGTGTTATTAGGTTATAATTAAGTCTATAATTTGATAGAGCAGTCTGACTGAGCAATGGTAGACACCAGCATGCTTGTAAGTATTCATTCAAACAGCACTTTTGTGCGTATTGCCAGCAGCTCTTCGCAATGCTTCAAGCATTGCGCTGTTTATGACTTCAAGCCTATCAACTCCAGAGATTAGGCTGGTGAAACCGATGTGAAATGGCTAGCTAGTTAGTGGGTTGCGCGCTAATAGCGTTTCAAACATCACTCGTTCTGAGACTTGGAGTAGTTGTTCCCCTTGCTCTGCATGGGTAACGCTGCTTCGAGGGTGGCTGTTGTCGATGTGTTCCTGGTTCGAGCCTAGGTAGGGGCGAGGAGAGGGATGGAAGCTATACTGTTACACTGGCAATACTAAAGTGCCTATAAGAACATCCAATAGTCAGATGTATATGAAATGCAAATGGTAAAGAGAGAAATAGGCCTATAATTCCTATAACTACAACCTAAAACTTCTTACCTGGGAATATTGAATATTCATGTTAAAAGGAACCACCAGCTTTCATATGTTCTCATGTTCTGAGCAAGGAACTTAAACATTAGCTTTATTACATGGCACATATTGCACTTTTACTTGTGAACATGTTTCATTATTTATTAAGTTGGTTTTATTGATTTATTATATTAAGTTAAAATATGTGTTCATTCAGTATTGTTGTAATTGTCGTTATTACCCCCCAATTTTTTTGTTGTTGTCAGATTTAATCGGTCCCGGCTTTTTTGGGGTCCTCCAATAATCGGTATCGGCGTTGAAAAATCATAATCGGTCGACCTCTAGTTGTTTCCCATTCCACAATTACTAAACACAACCAAATGTTTGCACAGGAGAAAATGTAAAAGAAAAATTGTGTTACATTTTAGATGGCTAATGGGATTTGCCAGTCTTGGCCACATGCAAAATGTAGGTAGGTAGATGTAACTTCCAGGCTTTCATGGTCCTCTAGACACAGTTTCACGAGGTATAGATAAACTGCTTCTTTGAACTACCTTGAAAAGAAGCATAGTGTTTGGTTTGTTTATCTTTTATGGGCAACCTATGATTTGGTTCTTTGATTAAATTGTTTCTATAAGCAGAATGTAACCACAAGACTGGCTCAAGGGGTCATTCTGAGGTCAGGACACTTGAACTTTAGTTCAACATAAAATTGTATTTGTCAAATGCGCCGAATACAACCTTAGTGAAATGCTTACTTACAAGCCCTTAAACCAACAATGCAGTTTTGAAAAAATAGATAAGTTAAAAAAACAAATACAAAAAAACATTGAGATTTTTGATTTATTTAAGAGCAGCTGTAAAGTAACAGTAGCGAGGCTACATACAAGGGGTACCTTGTATATTGTTTTGAGTTCCTTATTTTGCCATCTTCCTGTCAGATCAATTAATCTATTACCACTCTCAGGATCCCAACAGACAACACATGCCTGGTCAGTTTACCGTATTTCTTATCATGCCCCATGCCCGTCTCTGTCAGTCGGCCACATTCATCGGTGTCAGTGTTGACATCACCAACACCTAGCTAGTCACTCTTCTGATTCAGGAGTGGCTCCATATTTACTTTGAGAGTGCGATTCCAATATCCCTTGCTCGCATCAACACATGTTTGTAATCCAGCCCAAATGTGTCACTCACTGCATCTTTTTCTGCATCCGCCAGCTAAAAGTGAATCCTGTCTGCAGCTGGGGCCGTGTCCCGGGCCAACAGACTAGAGCACAAAGCTCTAATGAGCCAGACTGCTGGTCCACACAGTTTCTGCTGGGACTCAAGCTGCAGGAGTCATTGGCCCGATGACAATGCTGTCAAACCTCATCCACTTAGTGTGGCTGAGTCAATGTTTCCCCTACCATTACTTGGCATAAGCGGGCAATGAGCGGTGCACCCCCAACTGGCTTTGGTGCTCTTTGCTGAAGAATTTGACTTCAACTGGAAGAAACTGTGTCAGCACCTCTAGATTTGCTGCAAGTGCCTTTGCGCAATTGTGTATGTATGCATTGATATCTTTCAGAAAAATACATGAATTGTGTAGCCAAGCTTGAGCAGGCTTTGTTTACGGGGCCATGACAGAGGTGTAGGTGGGTGGTAGAAACTCCCAAGAGGCAAGGTCAGTCTAAAACAAAGACTTTAACTTGTGACTGAGTGAACATTTTAATTTAAGGTACATTGTTGGAGCCCAATGAGCTCTTGCTCTCTTAATTCAAAGGGATTTATTGGCATGCGAAATAACATGTTACATTTCCAAAGCAAGTTGAATTGTTAATAAATAAAAGTGGCATAAACAATCAGAAATGAACAGTATATATTACATTTGCAAACGTTTCAAAAGAACTGAGACATTTTAAATGTTATATTACTGGTTATGTACCGTCTTGTAACAATGTAGTACGAAAGGGGAAATAAATGGACTTAAATATAGTTTGTATTTACAATGGTTTTACTTCACTGGTTACCCTTTTCTTGTGGCAACAGGTCACAAATCTTGCTACTGTGGTTTTTCACCTAATAGATGTGGGAGTATATCAAAATTGGATTTGTTTTTAAATTCTTTGTGGGTCTGTATAGGGATAGCTCTGTGTCTCGGTCTCTCTCAGTATCTCTGCCCAGCTGAAGGTGTTTAGAGAATCCTGTGCTTGAAGGCTGGCTGATTACTGGAATGTCTTCAAGTGTGCCAGTTCAGGACTAGATGATTGGGAGAACGGCCCACAGTAGTCCTATAGTTTCAAGTATCGGGTCAGGCCGCTCCACTTTTAATTTGCCCTAAGGCTTTTACCTCTGTCCCTGAATCAGGTGCTTCAAAACCTTGTATGTTTTTCTTATGAAAATGCATGGGAGCTAATTTTGTCTCTTTCTCTCTTCTATAGTTAATAAGCACAAGCCATGGATCGAGACCACGTATCATGGCATCGTAACAGAAAATGACGACAAAGTACTTCTGGACCCTCCACTTATCGCCCTGGACAAAGACGCCCCACTGCGCTACGCAGGTGAGAGAGGAGCTTTTTCTTCTACACTAACCTGATAGGTCATTTTCTTTAAACCCCTCGATTCATGGATTCTGTTTTTTCTCTCCTTTCATTTACCATAAGGCGGTGAGAAAAAATATAACCATTACAGATTCATTAGATTGAATCAATTTCCAAAATTCCAGGTGTACAATGCTGCAAGTCAGAGGTTTGATAGCGAGCAGTCACAAAAATGTCATAATTTATTGTTTTTCATTGGTTACTCATGCTGCTTTGCTCTTCAGAGACTTTTCAGTAGTGAATTGGGGATGCAGTCGCTATACATGATACAATGTTATAGCATTCATAGGGAATCTATTTACTTGATGTCTCTATATGATCTTAAACCCACTTTGACCTCTGTAGTATGTGAAGAAGCATCAAGTTAATTTCTTTAATTTACGGCCAAGCTATGTCATCTGTGCTCCTTCTGCAAAGTCCAGTCATACACTCTACGTTAATATTCGTTAAGTGCGCCACCCAGTTGTTCCAAATCTGCCAGGGGAGATATTGCATATTAGATTTGTTTTTACCACACAGCGGTCGGCAGCTGGTCCCCATATCCACCCTAAGGATCCTTTCATATCCAGATCAATCAGAAGTTTCCCTTTTAATGCTCATCTCCGAGGAGAGGCACAATTAAACTGATATGTGCCACGGCAGCATTAGGGCACTTTTTTTTTTTTTTTTAAATCATACAAGAGATTGACTTTGGCTGAGGTTCAAAGCACCGCGGTATTGGGAATGGCTTTTTTCCCCTCCATCCCATTCATTCTGGGATCTTCAGTACTCCCTACACAACTCTCCCATGTCCCTTGTTGTGCCCTTGCCCCTTTATTTTTTTATCACACATTAAGTGAATTTACTGTACTTATTATGTTCCTGTTATATTCTAGACTAGAACTTGACCACAATGAAATGATCCGTCTACTCCAGATTGATAATGTATTTGAATTGAACGACAGGGTGCATAACCCAGCCCAATAGAGAACTCAACGTGAAGAGGAATCAAAATGCCCATTCATTGCACAACGATGGGTTCCTCTTACAGTAGTAAATTGGAGTTCAATGGAGCGTTCCACGCTGCCCTTCTTTGTACACCACTCACCCCTTTGATGAGGAGGGCAGGGAAAGTGGACAGCGTGTCCCAGAAAAGTACAAACAAGGTTCACTGCAGTGCCACTGTACTCGATGGGATGAGCAGGGATGCTGAATCCATGGCTTGAATGTCTGTGTGAGAATGGTGTGTTGGTGTGTGCCATACATCATTGGTGTGTGCATTAGAGGTCGACCGACTATGATTTTTCAACACCGATACCGAGTATTGGAGGACCAAAAAAAGCCGATACTGATTAATCGGCCGATTTTAAAATATATATATTATTTAAAAAAAACTATGTATGTATGTATGTATGTGTGTATGTGTATGTGTATGTGTGTGTGTGTGTGTATTTGTAATAATGACAATTACAACAATACTGAATGAACACTTTTTTATTTTAACTTAATATAATACATCAATAAAATCAATTTAGCCTCAAATAAATAATGAAACATGTTCAATTTTGTTTAAATAATGCAAAAACAAAGTGTTGGAGAAGAAAGTAAAAGTGCAATATGTGCCATGTAAAAAAGCTAACGTTTAAGTTCCATGCTCAGAACATGAGAACATATGAAAGCTGGTGGTTCCTTTTAACATGAATCTTCAATATTCCCAGGTAAGAAGTTTTAGGTTGTAGTTTATTATAGGACTATTTCTCTCTATACCATTTGCATTTCATATACCTTTGAATATTGGATTTTCTTATAGGCACTTTAGTATTGCCAGTGTAACAGTGTAGCTTCCAGGAACACATCGACAACAGCCACCCTCGAAGCATCGTTACCCATCTCTCCACAAAAGCCGCAGCCCTTGCAGAGGAAGGGGAACAACTAGTCCAAGTCTCAGTGCGAGTGACGTTTGAAACGCTATTAGTGTGCACCCCGCTAACTAGCTAGCCATTTCACATCGTTACGCCAGCCTCATCTCAGTTGATAGGCTTGAAGTCATAAACAGCGCAATGCTTGAAGCATTGCGAAGAGCTGCTGGCAAACGCACGAAAGTGCTGTTTGAATGAATGCTTACGAGCCTGCTACTGCCTACCACCGCTCAGACTGCTCTATCAAATAATAGACTTAATTATAACATAATAACACACAGAAATACGAGCCTTTGGTCATTAATATGGTCAAATCCTGAAACTATAATTTTGAAAATAAAACATTTATTCTTTCAGTGAAATACGGAACCGTTCCGTATTTTATCAAACGGGTGGCATCCCTAAGTCTAAATATTCCTGTTACATTGCACAACCTTCAATGTTATGTCATGATTACATAAAATACTTGCAAATTAGTTCGCAACGAGCCAGGTGGCCCAAACTGCTGCATATACCCTGACTCTGTTGCACAGAACGCAAGAGAAGTGACAGAATTTCCCTAGTTAAAAGAAATTCATTTTAGCAGGCAATATTATCTAAATATGCAGGTTTAAAAATATATACTTGTGTATTGATTTTAAGAAAGGCGTTGATGTTTATGGTTAGGTACACATTGGTCCAACGACTGCTTTTTTCCCAAATAAGCTTGTTATATCACCCATTTGGTGAAGTAGGCTATGATTCAATGATAAATTATCAGGCACAGGATCGATTATATGCAATGCAGGACAAGCTTGATAAACTAGTAATATCATCAACCATGTGTAGTTAACTAGTGATTATGTTAAGATTGATTGTTTTTTGTAAGATCTGTTTAATGCTAGCTAGAACCTTACCTTGGCTCCTTGCTGCACTCGCATAACAGGTGGTCAGCCTGCCACGCAGTCTCTTGTGGAGTGCAATGTAATCACCATGATCGGTGTCCAAAAATGCCGATTACCGATTGTTATGAAAACTTGAAATCGACCCTAATTGATCGGCCATTCCGATTAATCAGTCGACCTCTAGTGTGCATGCATCGTCGTGGCTGTGTCAGTCTGTCCATATGTGTACGTGTGGGTGTGTTCACTGGTGCAGCGATGGTAGGTTTTTAAGCTGCGGGAAGCTTGAAAATGAGCACAGCAGCCATAGAAATAGCCAAGCCCGGAACTACAATACAGGGACACAGTCAAGGACTCCTGTAGCATTTGGCCACAACAACATTTGGGTTACTTATTTCCTAATGTGACTCTGAGTAGTAGGGACATCTGTACTGGTCATTAGAGTATGATGCAGTATGGACATTTTGCCTTAACATGAGAGCAATTCCTAATTCCTAATTTTATTCCAAGACAATGACCGTTGAATTGATCTGGCTTGTTTGTGTCTGTTTAGTGTACCATTGATACCATTTACCAATATCCCCCTGTTATTTTGTATGATTTATCTTCCTTGGAATGTGATTAGTGTTGACAGGAACTCCTGCTACTGAAGGTTGGTGATGAGCTAGCCTAGCTCTCTAAAATCTGTGTTTACATCAGGAAAGGGGGCTGTAGTATAACAAACAGGAGTGCAGTCAGAACAGCTGCTGTAAGAGCCTCTAAGTCAAAGATATTTGTGAAACATCCTTTGACTCCTCCATTGTGAATTTCATATTCTCACATATCCCTAAAACATAGAATTCGGGTTACCACAGAACCAATTAAGTCACCATTTGATCTGCTAAACATCATTTTACTACCCCATTGTGGAGTTCACATTGTCACGTAGCCCTCAGTTCAGGTGTCGGCCTATTCTTACGACATCCGCCATCGGCCGGCAATACAAAGGCCATCAAGGGGCCTAGAATCAATACACATTGAGCTGGGATGATGTCTTGTAGAAAATGACGGGGGCTTGTAGCCAGAGCAGAGGGCCAAGGCACACAGGGTAGGCTGTGGGTAGAATTTCCCGAGTCTCAGCTATGTTGTCATTCGGGCTGGGGAGAGCATGGGGTGGGGGGAGGCCCAAAACTTCCACCGCATGGTTGGTCCTGAACAGAAGCCCCTAATGGGAAATCCATTTCTAATTGTCTAGGTAAAAAATAGTCGGACAGCTCACCCCACAAGAGGCCAGGGACACGGGTCGTAAACAATCAACCAAGCAGAACCGGTCTAATGTTAGCTGACCCAGGAGTAAGCTGTGAAGTTGTATCTCAACGCTCAGTTTGAAATACTGTATGTTAGCTTTTGGTTTAGTAGCACTTTTTCTGTGAGTACAGTCTAATGCCAATGGCATAAGAGTTTTGATGAACTACATTTTTATTCAGACTACACAGTAATGAGTAAGTAGTAAGGTAACAACTTCCTAACAGGTCTGCTGAGATGAATGCTGCATTGTCATTACTGTGTCCAAACCTTCTGACGTAGGCTCGTAAGCTACAGTATCATCCTAAATGATTTTGTTTTCTATGTCATTCATCAGGAACTAGCGTTGGGCGGTATCCAGATGTTCATACCGTTTCTGTACCATACCGGGTATACAGTATTACCAAATGTGCACACAAGGGGTGCTACTTAGATTAGATTTTTTTAAATCGATTTATCTAGCTATCTATAATATAATTGTTTTTGATGAACAAAAAATGTAGGCAACAGGAGGGGATTGAATGTCTGCTATAACTAAGAAGCTTGATCTTGGCATCAAGCCACTTACTGTTGACTAACCCCATTCTGTACAAATGTGTGCAACCGCAGCATTCAAACGACTGTAGCGACTGTGTTGGCATCAAAATCTGGGGTGTGAACTACGTTTCTATTCAAGCGTTGATTGACATGGAAATGGCCCAATAGTATTGGAGAAAAGTTGAAAAAACAGACCCCTCTGACGCTGTATGTCGTAACGTACAGCACGCATAATGCAACTCATTCTGTGTTGTACAGCCTGTCTCCACCAGGTGTAATTCTCCTCTCGCAGATTAAAAACAAGAAAGTGACAGGGATATGGTAAGGGGGATACCTAGTCAATTGTACAACTGAATGCATTCATTTATTGTGTCATCATTGCAAGCCATCATGACTCCCAAAAGCCACGATAGCCGCTGTTTACTTCGAAAGAACTTTCGCGCCGCCCTAAAAACCTGATTCAAATTTGACACAAACCTTCAAATGGGTATGTAATGATACATTATAAAAGTTCTTTATAGTGTTTTATTTACATTTTAGAGGTGATAAGTTGGACAGATGGGGTGAAAAAAAGCTGTTTGCCCACACGGCTTATCTCTTCCGTTCCTCCATTTCTAAAAAGAACCTATGGAGCTCATTGCCTTCTTCAGTCATGCAGAGACAGGCAGCATGAAGGTCTCGTCATTGATTTTGCTGGAAGGGGGAGAAATTGTGCTTTACAATGGTATTCATATTACAGTTGACCTTTAAGTATTATGTTTTTTGGGCCATAAAATAAGGTAAATTGTACGTTACAGCGTGATGTACAAACGTCCGTTAGCTAACTATAGCTAGCAAGTTAGCAAACCGAATGCATAGCTGGAGCCCTGAGCTGAATATAATTTGACCGATTGTAGATTCCTTAGTTAAACATAACTTATAAGCAGCGGTGTAACAATCCCACAAAGTACAAAATTTGCATTTTTTTTTTTACGGTATTGAAAATCATGCCGTCGATATTTTGAAAAACCTCAAACAGTATAAACTGTATATCGCCCAAGCCTACCAAGAAATGCAGAAATATTTTGCTGGTTATCGTTGTCTCTTAGCATGTCATGTGCAAAATGGTAAATCTTTGTGCAAAATGGTAAATCTTTGGGCAGTAGAAGCTTATACTGTAATGTTTCTTTGTAACCTCTTCTTACTTTTCCCCTAAGGAAGGGGGCTTTTTGAGCTGTGTATTGATTTGCACATCAAATTTGAATCCAAACTCTCAATGTGAATGTGTATCCATATATGGCAAAAGTATTTACAGTTGAAGTCAGAAGTTTAGACACTTAAGTTGGAGTCATTAAAACTAGTTTTTCAACAACTCCACAAATGTCTTGTTAATAAACTATAGTTTTGTCAAGTCTGTTAGGACATCTACTTTGAGCATGACACAAGTAATCTTTCCAACAATTGTTTGCAGACAGATTTTTTTCACTTAAAATTCACTATCACAATTCCAGTGGGTCAAGTTTACATACACAAAGTTGACAGTGCCTTTAAACAGCTTGGAAAATTCCAGAAAATGTCATGGCTTTAGAAGCTTCTGATAGGCTAATTGACATCATTTGAGTCAATTGGAGGTGTACCTGTGAATGTATTTCAAGGCCTACCTTCAAACACAGTGCCTCTTTGTTTGACATCATGGGAAAATCAAAAGAAATCAAATGCCTGAAGGTACCACGTTCATCTGTACAAACAATAGTACACAGGTATAAACACCATGGGACCACGCAGCCGTCATACCGCTCAGGAAGGAGACGTGTTGTCTCCTAGAGATGAACATACTTTGGTGCAAAAAGTGCAAATCAATCCCAGAACGACAGCAAAGGACCTTGTGAAGATGCTGGAGGAATCCGGTACAAAAGTATCTATATCCACAGTAAAACGAGTCCTATATCGACATAACCTGAAAGGCCACTCAGCAAGGAAGAAACCACTGCTCCAAAACCGCCATTAAAAAAGCCAGACTACATTTGCAACTGCACAAAGTGGAAAAATTGCTCAAGGACAACAAAGTCAAGGTATTGGAGTGGCTATCACAAACCCCTACCTGAAACGTTTGACCTAAGTTTAACAATTTAAAGGCAAGGCTACCAAATACTAAGTGAGTGTATGTAAACTTCTGACCCACTGGGAATGTGATGAAAGAAATACAGCTGAAATAAATAATTCTCTATTATTATTTTGACATTTCACATTGTTAAAATAACGTGGTGATCCTAACTGACCTAAGACCGGGAATTTTTAATAGGATTAAATGTCAGGAATCGTGAAAAACTGAGTTTAAATGTATTTGGCTAAGGTGTATGTAAATTTCCAACTTCAACTGTATCTTGTCCTCTCTGTGTAACCTCTGATATTAAACTTTTCTGACTGACCTGGGTTGATTTTCTCTCCCTTCTTGTAGAAAGTTTTGAGGTGACCTTCACCAAAGAAGGTGATGATGGGCTCTTTCTCCTGTCTTGTGCTCAGTTTTTTTATTATTAACCCACTAACGCAAACTAGCATCCACACTTTTACACAGAAACTCCTGCCATGCTCTTTAATCTCCTCCCCATTTGTTTTTGTTTAACTTTTACTTTTCTCTCACCCCAAATTTTTGGAAAATACAACTGGATGAAAAGTGTGATGTGGGGCTGCGTGTACTTAGAAATATCTGTGCATGAGACATCCATTGTAGTTTGCAGACCCTAACAGTATTTCAGCCACAATCAGGGAAAAGGTGCTAAAGTCAGGAGTTGGTCTCAAAGATGTCTGTCATTTTGGCAAATTCATCATGAACAATCAACCAAGACTGATATCAAAACCAATTTGAGACAATTACTTTAAATTAACAATTCTGCCTTGAGTTGAATATTTATTAAGAAAATACAACCTGGTGAAACCCGTGCTAAATGTTGGGAAATTAAATTTGATAATGACAATTTATTATGTATGGACAATAAACAGCACACCAATATCATTGGTGCCTCTCAAAAAAGAACCAAATTGAAATAAATGTGCCAGTATTACTTAAAAATAATTATATTTAAGATGATTTTCACACAATAACCATGATTTTGACTACAGGCAACTTGTAATTTCTCGATTTTTCAAAGCAAAGTCACTGAGGTTGTTAATGCAAACTCTCTCTGCTGTGAGGTTTCTGTTGTCGCATCTTTTCCACCACTAATCTCTACCATTAGCATGGCTGCAGTTGTCATTTGATGTGGATGTCAAGCAAGTTGATATTTCTAACCCCAGTTCTCATCCAGTACTTTTGTTTGACTACTGCTATTGTACTGGTTTGATCCTCTATGATTTAATTTTGTAATCATTTCTAAATAGTTTGGGGTGCGAGGAAAAATTACACAGGAAGACTTCCTTCACTCCAAAATGAACTTTTAATGGATTATTTAAATTTGTTCATTTAGTTTTTGTTCACTGTATTAGGTTTAGTGCCATTTGATAACGGACCACGCACCATCATAATTGTTTCATATTACTTCTACTGTAAACTTTTAATATTTTGATTTAGGGGTTCCTTTCTTTTTCCTATGTTCACTCCTTCTTTTCTTCTGAAATAGCCCTGTAATTTATAGCCTGACAGTGAAATGCACCGATTTTAATATCTTGCTCCAATATTGGCTTTGCACTCCCTCTTTGTTTTGGTTTGATTAGTTTAATTGTTGTGATGTAAAGTACTCCTGTGAAATGCCTGTCCACATATTTATTGGTTTCAACATGCATGACTGGATGCGATGTGATCAGTCAGCCCACTATTATGCTAAATACCCCCTCCCTCCTCCTCCCCTCAAGTACTCACCCATACAACAATGCTTCTGGCTTCCTCCACAGACACCCCTTGCCCCCAAATGTACACATCCCTGGCTGCCAAAACCTTTGGCTGTTCTTTAAGTTTGTGTATACATAGTGTTTTCTTACTAATATGACTGTAGACTTCAAGAAGGAACTTTCCCCTTCTAAACAAACACTTTTTTGATTCTTGACCTGTTCAGGTGAGATTTGTGGCTTCAGGATCCATGGGCAGAATGTTCCCTTTGAGGCAGTGGTCCTGGACAAGTCCACGGGTGAGGGAGTCATTCGAGCTAAGGACAAGCTGGACTGTGAACTCCAGAAGGAGCACACCTTCACCATCCAGGCCTATGACTGTGGAGAGGGCCCCGACGGAGCCAACATGAAGAAATCTCACAAGTATGTCTGACTCTTGCTCCGTAGTGCTTTAGGGCCCGGTACTGGGACCAATTTGCAAAGTCAACACTTGAGTGCCACAGTGTGTGCAATTCCTTCCCGCCTTGACTCAATTTTGTTCGAATGACCTGATCTTAGTGTAATTGTGTGTGTAGGACGTTCTGTTGCTGGTGCCAGCAGTCCTTTTAAAATTAGATTGATGCGATAAGTCAATCAATCAAAATTCACCTTGCAGTCTATGAATTTGATCATTGCCAACATATTCAATCAAATAAAGGTTGGAAGGAAAATGTGCATAATCATGGTGCATTTCCATACAGGATTTACCCCAGTGTTTTACCCAAAAGGCCCAGACTTTTCTGTGTCCATCTACGCGGGCTGCCACCCATGTCTCACTGGGCATGGCTTAGGCAGACCTGCTCTCACTTGGGGCCAGAGCCACACTTCAGCTGGTATTTATACTGAACAAAAATATAAATATAAAGTGTTGGTCCCGTGTTTGATGACCTGACATAAAAAATCCCAGAAATGTCCCATATGCACAAACATTTCTTTCATATTTTGTGCACAAATTTGTTTTTTTTCCTATTAGTGAGCTTTTATCCTTTCCCAAGATAATCCATCCATCTGACAGCTGTGGCATATCAAGAAACTGATTAAACAGCATGATCATTACACAGGTGCACCTTGGGCTGGGGACAATAATAGGCCACTCTAAAATGTGCAGTTTTGTCACCCACACAATGCCACAGATGTCTCAAGTTTTGAGTGAGCGTGCAATTGGCATGCTGACTGCAGGAATGTCCACCAGAGCTCTTGCCAGAGAATGGAATGTTAATTTCTCTACCATAAGCTGCCTCAACGTCGTTTTAGAGAATTTGGCAGTATGTTCAACCACCCTCGCAACCGCAGACCACGTGTAACCACACCAGACCAGCACCTCCACATCCGGCTATTTCACCCTCGGGATCGTCAGCCATCCGGACAGATGAAACTGACGGAGTATTTCTTGTCTGTAATAAAGCCCTTTTGTGGGGAAAAACTCACTCGGATTGGCTGGGCCTGGCTGATTGGCTGGGCCTGGCTCCCCAGTGGCTAACTGTGAACTTTAATACCTCACAGAGCAACTGTTTTGATTATGTAGAGGCATTTCATATGCTTTGGCAATGTAAACATATGTTTCACATGCCAATAAAGCCCCTTAAATTGAACTGAAATTTAATTGGTGGTTGATAATGCTCTTCACAAGTCCTCACTGTCAACCCTCGCTATGGAAACACAATAACCCTCATATAATCCTAGTATAATATAAGGGTGTATACAATAGTGTAACACTTTTTTACTTTTGAGACCAGAAGAGGAGTACTGTCTCCAATCTCAGAGGTCTCCCTTGCCCACATTGAGCCATCCTTCCTTACTATCCTTGATTATGTTAGTATAATCGAAGTTATCCAGCTGTAATGCAACATTATGATAAATTGTGATTGGCTGCAATACAGCCATCCTAAAATTGATTATTGCACAGATTACCTAGTTAGCTAAGCAGAGACTAATGTAATTCACAGAAGCTTGTGTGATGGATGTATCTTTTTGGTCGGTCAGTCTGTCGTCACCAGTTTAACTTTGACCCCACCAGGGCCACTGTCCACATCCAAGTGAACGACATCAACGAGTATTCCCCAGTGTTCAAGGAGAAGTCCTACAAAGCCACGGTCATCGAGGGTAAGAAGTATGACAGCATCCTGAAGGTGGAGGCAGTGGATGCCGACTGCTCATTCCAGTTTAGCCAGATCTGCAGCTACGAGATCGTCACCCCAGATGTACCCTTCACTGTTGACAAGGACGGTAAGGACACCGAAGTAGCTGCCCAACCCTGCCGGCTGCCAAAAAACAAACTGCTTAAAAATAGATCAGAGCTGCGATTCTTATTGACCTAGACCAATTTTTTTTATTGATCTCGGCAAACAGTAAGTCTGTCATTTTTTCCCCCAGCGCTTTGCCTTTGAAGTGTAGGCTTTGACCTTGAAATGCCAATTTCTGTATTATGATAATCCCTTGCGTGTCTATATCCGATTTTAAAGGTTGGGCTTTGATTAGCACTGTTTACTTTTGTTCTTAGCGCACCTGTAGCTTGTTGGCATTCCATCAATGAAAAGCTCAAATCAGCTCAGTTATTTTTTCATTTTTTTCTCACTCAGGCTTCATCAAGAACACAGAGAAGCTGAACTACAGCAAAGAGCGCATGTACAAACTGACGGTGACTGCCTACGACTGTGGGAAGAACCGCGCCTCAGAAGATGTGCTGGTCAAGATCAACATTAAGCCCACCTGCAAGCCCGGCTGGCAAGGTAGCAAAGGCCCTACTCTATCAGTAACTCTCAAACGGCTTCAGGATCTGTTAGTGTGTTGGACTCTAAGGCTAAAGTTTACAGCATACTATTGGAAAGAGGTCATTCAACCCGCAAGCTTATCCTCTCTTAGCTCGTGTCAGAATCACTGCCTAATGAATGAACGAGTATCGACTGTAAATGTCTTATACCATTATTTGTGGTGTTGCGTCTAAACCTGTTGCTCATTTCTCTTCTCTCTTTCACGTTCCCTCCCTCTATCTCTCTCCCTCTTTCTCAGGTTTCAACAAGAGGATTGAGTATGAGCCTGGCACAGGCAGTCTGGCCCTTTTCCCCAGCATGCACTTGGAGACCTGCGAGGAGCCAATCACCTCCATCCAGGCCAACATCGAGCTGGAGACCAATCACATCGGAAAGGGCTGCGACCGAGACACCTACTCTGAGAAGTCCCTGCACAAGCTATGCGGTGAGAAACCCTAAACCTACAACAAAAACAACCATGATACACTGTAGCTCAGAGAATGTATCTCTGCTAATCAAGCAATGTGCCAAATAACATCCATTCCTCATAAATGCAGTCCATTCCAAAATAACCTACCCTCAGTGAACAAAGTGGATTTGATTTGTTGACATGATGTAATTGTTAGCTGGGGAAAACGAGTCATCGCTTTTCTCATTGTGTATTTGTATCTAAACCTGGCATTCGGTGTGTGTGTGTGTGTGTCTCAGGCGCCAGCGCTGGCACGGTGGAATTACTGCCTGCACCAAGCAGCTCTGCCAACTGGACGGTGGGTCTGCCCACAGACAATGGGCATGACAGCGACCAGGTGTTTGAGTTCAATGGCACGCAGGCCATCAAGGTGCCCGAGGGCGTGGTGAGCACCAGCCTGAAGGAGCCCTTCACCGTCTCTGTGTGGATGAGGCACGGCCCCGGGGCCAGGGAGAAGGAGACCATCCTCTGTAACTCTGACAAGACCGGTACGCTACCCTGTACTCACTGTAAAACATACCCCATAATGTGAACTCCGTTGAGCCTGTCTGGAGTGCTGGTACGATGGGGTGTGCACTTTTGGGACTATTCCATTGTGCCTGGCAAGCTGAATTGAGCACAGCTTAGGAATGTGAAAGAAAATAATTAGGGTTTTGATTCGTACCCAGGTCTGATACCCCATACATCAATAGACAGTATTTGTCCTCTCGCAATAGGACTCCAAAAATACTCCCAGTCCAAAATTCTGGCAACTTTTCCAAAATTCCCAGGTTTTCTTGAAATCATAGTTGGAGGATTCCAGATTTTCTGCTCATTCTATTTTGATTCTGTTTATCTTCCATCTGGGATTTTTGTAGAACTTGGGAATATTTGAACGTTACTGGAATTTGGCAAACCTACCTTTAACCCTAATCTGGTGCCCATCCCACAGAGATGAACAGACACCACTACTCCCTCTACGTCCACAACTGTCACCTCATCCTGCTGCTGCGTCAGGACCCCGCAGAGACGGAGAACTACAAACCAGCGGAGTTCCACTGGAAACTGGACCAGGTGAGCTGCTACACTTTTAATTTAATTTGGGGTAAAACGAATGCATACACCAAACAAGATGCGTTTGCATTTGACCTCAGAGGATAACACTTCAAAGCATTAATTAAAACACTTATTTCCGTGGTCTGCTTGGTCACCAGGACACAACCAAGACCGCCCCTTTTTTGACAGCACACCTCAAGACAGTTTGACTGTAGTAGTAGTTACTTTATTGTCCCAGATGTTACTAGTGAGAATGTCCCAGAACCCCACAACAACCAATGATTTTCAGCTGCCTCTCAAAATCATAGCAAAATTCCAAATGGTTTGTCCATTAGCACAATCAGTTTTGTCATTGCCATAATAAAGATGTTTATGAGGACTGTAGAATGAGAGCAGGGTAGTAGAACATATGTAGAATGAGAGCAGGGTTGTAGAACATGTGCAGAATGAGCTCTTTGCCATGTCTACCTCATCATGGCCTCAACTAGGCTCCAACCCAGTCAATATTTAATTGATTTCTTGCATCCTCTCTCCTTGCCTCATTCTCAAATCGTATTGGAGAAGAAAGTCAGGAGGAGAGGTTGGTTGAAGTTGAGAAGGGGGCGAGGAAAGACATTTAGATAGTTGACTCTGACCACCTGCCCCTTCTCCTCTCTCTCTCTCCCTCCAGGTGTGTGACAAAGAGTGGCACCACTACGTGCTGAATGTGGAGTTCCCCTCCGTGGCTCTCTTTGTAGACGGGGCCACCTTCGAGCCCTTCCTGGTCACTGAAGACTACCCCCTGCACTCCTCCAAGATCGACATGCAGCTCACTATCGGGGCCTGCTGGCAAGGTAAACTAGCCACAAAGTAGCCTGGTCCCAGATCTGTTTGTGCTATCACCAAACATTTAGAGTTGACATGGGACCAGGCAAGACACAGTGGAAATGTTGGTGAAAACAGACAAAAGCATGTCTTAAGATATTATCTTAACAACAAATATAAATCCCTTATCAGGATGTTTTAAGATGTCATCCTTTAGCTTACATGGCAATGCATGTATCAGCTAAGACACCAGTATTGCTCTTTGAGTTTATATTGATAGTTACAAAGGAACATTGCTAGAATAAGGCTTTCTGTTTGACTTTTTTTTTTCATTGATATACAATGGTAGTAGTTCTCCTTGTGTTTATGCCTAAAATGTGTACATGTAATTGTTCTGATATACTGTATATACAGTATTAACTCATTCCCTGCTACCAGGATGATGCATTTGGAGTTCATGTGTAACATCAAACAACCTCTCCTGATTCTCAATCCCCTCCCCCCTGCTCTCTTTCCCTGAACTCTTTCCTGTACTCTCTACAGACAACCCAGGACATGACAAAGACAATGAGACAGTCTCTGAGCCTTCCACAGGTTGCTCAAGTCTTTCCCTTACTTCTTAATATGTGCCATTTGTCCATCTTGTTAACGCCATCATCATCACCCCCGACTAGAATGTCTTCCACATTCTAGCTGCACGAGGAATGATTCTAACTCCACATTTCTAGCATGAGACAGTCTGCGTAAGACTGGATGCAACATATTCCTGGACGGCTTTTTTTGTATCACTTTGATATTTCTATTATTCATAAGCCAATGCAGTATTCTATCAATTTCGCCTTCAGACGGTGCTCTCTATTACCCGATGCAGTATTTGGAGATGTTTACCTTTTCGGTGCATGACCTTGCGTAAGGAGCTGCGGCTCCAGAGTATCTGATGACAACAATGCACAGCTTGCGACACAGCGATTATGCTGCTGGCTGCTGGACAATGTGACCTTGAGAGAGGCGAGGCCAGATTTGCGTTGCAGTGACGCAGCCACGGCAGACCCATCCTCATGCACTACCGGGTGCATCAAGTCCCTGCACAATATTCACCTCGACTGTACGATTTTCACCTCAAGGAATGCACCAGTATATTGAAATAAGTTAACAATGAATCAAGAACCATAACTGATAGGATGCATCGCAGCTAGCGCTAAATGATCTGAGAAGCATATGTTTCTTACATCTTGGTGAGAGCATGGTTGTCCTATGGTTATTTTAGATGTACTGCCAACGTTGCATACAAACTTTCTTGGAATGGTGCAGGATAGTTGCTTGGCTTTGGAACATTCTCAGCACATTTAAGGAACTTGACAACAAAAAATGTTATTTTCTTGGTATTTCATTACTTTAACAGAACGTTTCCAAAACGTTCAAACATAATTTAAATTAAATATAACTTTGGTAATATTCTAGGAACATTCTCAGATTGTTAAGAAACAATGTTATTCTGTGGGAATTTCAGTCCTTCAGCATAAGGTTCCCAACAGATTTCCTAATGGTTGTATTTAAAGTCATGTTCTCAAATTATTCAGAGAATGTAAAAAAAGAAAACCTTTGTAACGTTCAGAGAAAGTTCTAAGAATGTTTAAAAACATACATTCTGTTCTGTGTCCAAACACTCTTTTCCTCTATCTTGTTAAATGTGTTCAGGTGTGTTGGCTGTGGATACTAATTGGCCACACCTGATCTTAATGACAGCTTGCTTCCTTAAAAATAGGGCCTGTATGAATAGACTAAAATTAACTGCTTTGTATGAGTTTAGGAAACACTGTATGCTGGTGGCACAGTGGACAAATTCCATGGATAGAGAACAGAAGTTCATAGGTTCGAATCTCACTGACCGCGTGCACTAAGCAAATTAATTTCCATGTGTCCTATCTTTGCTTGGAGTTCAGAACAGTTGCGACAGACCAAACTAAACTAGCAGTGTTATTAAAAGTCTTATTGAAACATTCAGTGAAAGTTATTGAAAAATAACCTTTGCATTTCATTAAAAACATTTTAGAGAATGTTCTGTTATTTAATTACTTTCAAATAATCTATCATTTCCATTCTCAGTGTTAATTAAACATCCCAGGAAAACTTTCAGGGAATCATAGTAAAATGTTCTCAGAACCCCCCTGCAACCTAAAAAGGGATGTTCCCAGAACAGGCAAAATGTTTACTTCTGTTCTCAGAACGTAAAAAAAAAAAAAGTCAGTTTTACCATCAGGCAACTTATAGCTTCGTTCTCAGAACCAATGGGAAGGCAACATCTCATGTTCCCTCAGCTTCCAAGGAACCAAATGTGCTAACTGGGATGTAAGTCACATTTAAGATTTTCCTCACAACCGATTGTAGCAAAAGTATATTGAAAAACATAAATTATATTGAAATATCAAGAATCACCATAGCCTGGTAGGATACATATTGGTATGAAAATGTATGTAAGATTATAACATTTGAGGTGAAGACATTGAACCGATTCCATGACCGCATGCCCCCCCCCCACCCCCTCCAATCTATTGTTTTTTTCCACCATCAAACTGCAGATTGGTGCATGTTTGGCTGGAGGCCTATATCAGCTCATCCGTCATCCATTCTCAGGCCTTTTAAGGGCACACATACTAACTTGCATGAGAGCGCCAGTCACGCGGCCTTTGCTGGACATTCAGATGGCATGCTTCAAACCACTGGCCCAGAAAAGGTCAGTCTGCAGATTTATACGCCTGGCTGACTGTGTATGTGTTTTCTCCACTGCCCTTTGCTGGGTCCAGGCGGCAATGCTCGCATGTCCCAGTTTTTCCGGGGGAATCTGGCCGGCCTGATGATCCGATCGGGAAAGCTGGAGAACAAGAAGGTGATCGACTGCCTGTATACCTGCAAGGAGGGCCTGGATGTGCAGCTGCCTGAGGAGGTGGCCTCAGCCGTCAAGGTGAGAGGTCTAGCTATAGCCTGGGGGGCTTGAGGGGCTCTGGGGTGAAGTTTCCCCTATGTACAGCTCTAGGATCAGCTTTCCTAACCTTAAAGGGATAGTTCACAAAAAAATGTTTTTACACATACCATGTAAGCAGTCTATGTACAAGGTATGATAGCAATCCATGCCTTTAGTTTCCCTGGCAGTGGCTGGAACTGTTTGGTGAGCTTCACAATCTATTTTGATACTTTGGATGATTTGGACATGATGCGCGAAAAATGCTAATATCGTTCCCATGACTTGAATGGGATTTCTGCCACAAATGCTGAAACGTTAGCATTGGTAAACTTCCAGGGAAACGAAACCAAAGCAGTGAACTATCCCTTTAACTGGGCTACAAAATCCAGTGGATTTGGTGTACCTCTAATACAGTCACATTTCTAACAATACCACTTGCTTGAAGATATGGGACTAAGGGCTGAAAGAGAGTACATTGAACATGAGTACTTCGAGCAATGACTTTATGTGGCTTTTTTTCCCTACTAAACTGAATGACTGTAAGTTGCTCTGGATAAGAGCACCTGCTAAATGACTAACATGGAAAATCAACAGTTGGGTCTCACTCTGCCTCCATTACCTTTTCTCTCTCAGGTGGCATTCAACCCCAACCAGTCGTTGCTGACCGTGGAAGGCGATGACATTGAGGCTTTCGACAAGGTTATGCAGCATATCTCCTACCTGAACTCACGCCAGTTCCCCACCCCCGGCATTCGTCACCTCCGCGTCTCCACCACCGTCAAGTGAGTGTCCCGTGCCATCAATAAACACTTTGGCCCAATATACACTTTGGGCCAGTTTCCCAGACACAGATTAAGCCTAGCCCTGGACTAAAAAATGTATAGAGATTCTCCATTAAGCATGCTTTTTAGTCCAGGACTGGGCTTGATCTGTGTCCGGGAAACCAGCCCTGAATGGTAAAATACATTGTCTGTGCGCCAGACCACTTGGTACAATAAAATAGCAACTACTGAGTTTGGCTCTTTAGCCAGGCTTTAGAATGTATATTTTATTGTATATGCTTTATGATATTATACATTTTGTGTTAGTGAAAGATGATGATGATATTTAAATGGTAAATCACTGACATGTTTAAAAGGTGCTGCTTTACACTCAAAGATTCAAAAGGTTATTTATTCTAAGGGAATTTAATTTAAAAAATCTGAATAGAAAGGTAAAATGGAGGGTAGTGTGTGTGCCTGCCTTTTCCAAAGTGAATTCAACATGAAAGGTAAAATGGAGGGTAGTGTGTGCCTGCCTTTTCCAAAGTGAATTCAACATGAAAGGTAAAATGGTAAGATAGAGGTGAAAAGAATGAAATACTGCTTCAAGTGAACTGCAAACTGTTTTAAAGTTTCACAGTATAGACAATCAAATGGTCCCCTGCCCTATTTGCATGCACTTAGAAAGACAGGATATTTTTCTCGCATATTGCATGGCTAATGTACTGCTTGTATTAGACTGAAATGGAAATATCAACTGAAATGGACCTAATCTGAAACCGTTGTCTTGCTAGGTGCTTCAATGAGGAGACGTGCATCTTGATACCGGAAGCGGCGGGATACGTGATGGTGCTGCAGCCCGAGGAGCCCAAGATCAGCCTGAGTGGCATCGACCACTTTGCCCGCGGCGCTGCAGAGTTTGAGAGCCCTGAGGGCGTGACTCTGTTCCCAGAGCTGCGCATCGTCAGCACCATCACCCGTGAGGTTGAGGCTGAAACCGAGCCAGAGGCCACAGAGGGGGCAGAGGATGACCCCACAGGTACTAAGACGTACCACCCTACTGTAGATCATAACTCCATACTTTAAATAGGTCCACATTAATCTAGATCTGGGGTAGGCAACTAGATTCAGCCGCGGGCTTATTTTTGTCAGAGTGAATGGTCGGGGGGGATGTAAATAATGATCATTTGTACACTGTAAATTGACCACAACTTCTGTAAGCCCAAAAATAGTTTTTTTGAAATACAATAATTTCATACCTCGAGTACATTGAGACACGATCACGTATTTTTATTTTATTTTTGTGAATACTTAGTTAGGAACAGATTTCCTCAATTAAGGACATTTTTTGCTAAATTTGTTTTTTTAGTGTTTTTTTTTTATACCCAAAACTAAAATGTGAAAACATTTAATAACTTGGGGGAGCCAAAAAAAAGCACTCTGTAGATTGTACCCCCTTACTGTAGATCGTGTACCACCTTACAGTTAAGAAATGTTTCTAAACCTTTAAGGTTTCTCAACCAGCAAGCTATGGTCCCTCTTCTTTGAAGTATCCCCTTAAATTCAAACCAGCTCTTGAGAACTGACAAACTGTTAGTCAGCCAACCATCTCAGGGACCTGTTGGTATCATCCCAGGGACCGTTGGCAGTCTACAGATCAGAGGTTGGCTGTAGATACAGTGCCTTCTGAAAGTATTAAAATCTTGACATTTTTCAAATTTTTTTACATTTCAGCCGTATTCTAAAATGGATTAAATAAAAAGGAGGGAGGCCGAGAGAGATGTGGAAAGAGGAAAAAGAGAATGAAAGAAAGGGAGGGGGAGCGATCTAAAGATTGACAGAGACAAAGTGCCCTTGTGGAAAAACAAGCCATATGAGAAAACTTCCCCGAACAACACACCAGTCATTCACAGACAATACCACAGCCAAGATCATGGTTCAGGGCATTTCATTTGAACTCACTGGTTCTTCTTCCCTACAATTGCAGAGACTGGGCAGATCCCAAATGCTTTCAATTGGAAATATTGGTTCAGGCAGACATGGATGCTCATTTTAGATGCCCTTATGTCCCTAAGGGCAAATCTGGAGGAGACCCCAATGCACGGGGATTAATTGTACTGGCTGAATTGAATTGGGTTGATATTGGCCAGACCCTGGTATATATCCCAGTGGAAACAAGTAGATAACACACAGAGGATTAGGCCACCAGTGGCAAGCTGTGGGAGGGAGGAGGAGGGAGCTGTGGAAGGGGGGAGGAGGAGGGAGGGGTTGTTTACTACACAAGCTTTATGGGAGGGGTTATTTGACCAGCCACGACATCTGTTCATCTATTTGGTCTGATAAAGAACAAGGCAGGGCGTGCTAGGGAGAGGAGAGAAAAAATAGAAACAGAAGAGGGAGAGCGAGAGAGATGTGGAAAGGGGAGAAAGAGAATGCAATAAAGGGAGGGCGAGCGATCTAGAGATTGAGAGAGACAAAGTGCCCTTGTGTAAAACAAGCCATATGGAAAACAGGGCTTAGAGGTCTACTACCGCTGTTACCTACCAGCTCTGCTGTTCTCATTACCTCTGTTTATCAACCAATGTACAGGACATCATGGGCTGGTTTCCCAGACACAGATTAAGCCTTGTCCTGGACTGAAAAGCTCCATAGTTACCTTTTTATTTTCCTGATATTAAGCAGGTGGTTTCTTTGAAATTACTATTATCCATTGTTACCACGTAGTTTCTTAGTAAATACCACCTGTAAAATAAAGCGTAACCAGCATCGTCAGTGGAGAATGTCCATTGAAAGTATGTTTTAGTCTAGGACAAGGCTTAATCTAATTCTGGGGGACAAGCCCCAATAGCTCTGTTAAGAAGCTCACATTTTAACAGCGACAATATTCTCTCAAAATTCAAAGGGCTTTATTGGCATGGAAAATGTTACCACATACAGTGGGGCAAAAAATATTTAGTCAGCCACCAATTGTGCAAGTTCTCCCACTTAAAAAGATGAGAGGCCTGTAATTTTCATCATAGGTACACTTCAACTATGACAGACAAAATGAGAGAAAAATTTCAGAAAATCACATTGTAGGATTTTTAATGAATTTATTTGCAAATTATGGTGGAAAATAAGTATTTGGTCACCTACAAACAAGCAAGATTTCTGGCTCTCACAGACCTGTAACTTCTTCTTTAAGAGGCTCCTCTGCCCTCCACTCGTTACCTGTATTAATGGCACCTGTTTGAACTTGTTATCAGTATAAAAGACACCTGTCCACAACCTCAAACAGTCACACTCCAAACTCCACTATGGCCAAGACCAAAGAGCTGTCAAAGGACACCAGAAACAAAATTGTAGACCTGCACCAGGCTGGGAAGACTGAATCTGCAATAGGTAAGCAGCTTGGTTTGAAGAAATCAACTGTGGGAGCAATTATTAGGAAATGGAAGACATACAAGACCACTGATAATCTCCCTCGATCTGGGGCTCCACGCAAGATCTCACCCCGTGGGGTCAAAATGATCACAAGAACGGTGAGCAAAAATCCCAGAACCACATGGGGGGACCTAGTGAATGACCTGCCGGGACCTAAGTATTAAAGACTGCCATCAGTAACACACTACGCCGCCAGGGACTCAAATCCTGCAGTGCCAGACGTGTCCCCCAGCTTAAGCCAGTACATGTCCAGGCCCGTCTGAAGTTTGCTAGAGAGCATTTGGATGATCCAGAAGAAGATTGGGAGAATGTCATATGGTCAGATGAAACCAAAATAGAACTTTTTGGTAAAAACTCAACTCGTCGTGTTTGGAGGACAAAGAATGCCGAGTTGCATCCAAAGAACACCATACCTACTGTGAAGCATGGGGGTGGAAACATTATGCTCTGGGGCTGTTTTTCTGCAAAGGGACCAGGACGACTGATCCGTGTAAAGGAAAGAATTAATGGGGCCATGTATCGTGAGATTGTGAGTGAAACCTCCTTCCATCAGCAAGGGCATTGAGGATGAAACGTGGCTGGGTCTTTCAGCATGACAATGATCCCAAACACACCGCTCGGGCAACGAAGGAGTGGCTTCGTAAGAAGCATTTCAAGGTCCTGGAGTGGCCTAGCCAGTCTACAGATCTCAACCCCGTAGAAAATCTTTGGAGGGAGTTGAAAGTCCGTGTTTCCCAGAAACAGCCCCAAAATATCACTGCTCTAGAGGAGATCTGCATGGAGGAATGGGCCAAAATACAAGCAACAATGTGTGAAAACCTTGTGAAGACTTACAGAAAACATTTGACCTCTGTCATTGCCAACAAAGGGTATATAACAAAGTAAAGAGAAACTTTTGTTATTGACCAAATACTTATTTTCCACCATAATTTGCAAATAAATTCATTAAAAATCCTACAGTGTGATTTTCTGGATTTTTTTTCTCATTTTGTCTGTCATAGTGTACCTATGATGAAAAATACATGCCTCTCTCATCTTTTTAAGTGGGAGAACTTGCACAATTGGTGGCTGACTAAATACTCCCCCCCCCCCCCCCCACTGTACATACATTTCCACAGCAAACATACAGATAAAAAAAAATCAATCTTCTTCCCCCCTCTTTTCTCAGTTCAAGAGACGGTAGTGTCGGAGGAGATCATGCACAACCTGGACACATGTGAGGTGACGGCGCTGGGCGATGAGCTTGATGGAGAGCATGAGACCTTGGAGGTGGACCAGGCCCAGGTCCAGCAGCGCGGCCTGGAGATGACCTCCTCCAACCTGGGTCTCGTCCTGACAGGTTGGTCTAGGATGGCTAGGCTAAGCTAGACTAGGCTGTTTGGCTATGATAGACTAGACTAGGCTAGACTTTTTCCCCCATAATGCATAGAAAACATATCCTTCATCAACCCTCCTGTCTGCTATGTGCTAACAATGAGTGCCGGACCTGCCTTTAGCTACATTTTCCCTAACTAAATCTGTACTTGACAAGCCTCCTCTCCATGTCCCAGGCGTCAACACCATGGCCAACTATGAGCAGGTCCTGCACCTAATTCGCTACAAGAACTGGCACACAGAGGCTCTCTTTGACAGGAAGTTCAAGCTGTTCTGCTCCGAACTCAACGGCCGCTACATCAGCAACGACTTCAAGGTCGAGGTATGACTGAGCGTTTACTGTTTATACCTCACCCATACGGCAACTGCTGTCACTTCTTCAGTATAGAGACTGATGTAAAAGAATCCCTAGTCACTGTGTTAGAGATATTAACCCTTTTATGTCATAAACAATTATGAACAACAATTGGTGAAGTGAACAACTAACAATGGAGAAGCTTCAGTAATACTTAACACTTTGATTCTGTGGTCTGTCTGTAACTCTGGACTTTTTCTTTGTTTCTCTCTCGCTTTTTTTTTTTTTTTTTGTGCATGCATGTGCCTACCCCCAGGTCAGTGTGATCCACACAGCCAACCCCATGGACCATGCTAATAATGCCATGGTGCAGCCCAATTTCATCAACCCAGTGCACCACGCCTCTGTGGACCTGTCCGGACACAACCTGGTCAACGCTCACCAGGCTTCAGGTAAAACCACTAATGCTAACCTCACTCATTAGCCTGTCTGTGCAAGTGAGGTGAGCGTGTGAATAATGGTATACATGAAAAGATTAAGTAAAAATTTGAACCACTAGTAAAAAAAAATACTGAACAACCTTAGTACAACATGTTTGCCTTTTGGTATAATGGTTCTGGAATGACAGTCACAGGGACCACAGAGCCCTGGTCAGGGTGTACCCCCTTAACTAAATTGGTGTCAGTGTCAGGAGTAGGATACCACCATTGAAAGCCTGCCCCGGCTGAGTTTTAGGCACAGTTAATTTCTGAGGCATGGTTCTGCTATTTTTTATAATTTATGTGTTAACTGAAATATATAGCAGTCTACTAAAGTAATCAGACCTATTCTTACTATAATGAACTGCTTCAGCAACTACTCAGCTTTAATTTGACATTTAACACATCTCCCACTACCATACAAATATTTTTAGACAACTGAAGCAAGCGCACACATTTTCTTGCTTAGTCATATTTATCTTACCTAGAAGTGTTTACTTTGCAGGCTGACAAACATCTATTGAGATGCAATGTTAACTTGAAGTATCTACAAAACAAGTTTTGCAGTCACATAACCAAAAAGAAAGGCCACATACAGCAAATCATTTTTCCTAAAATTACTTTTTGTGATTCGGAAATGAAACATTTGATTCACATGATTCAATTCACAGCGATTTAACAGCAACAACTACTGCAACGGAGAAGTGAGTTGACTTTTGTCAAAAATAGATTAAAATAATTGATTCACATGAATCAAATAAATCATAAAAAAATGTAAAACATTTTTATTTATTTAATGTGAGGCGGGGCATCCGTTAAACAGTAAATCAACTTTGTTAGGCATTAGCTTTAGCATAATTAGCCTCTTTGGGCTAGCTACCAATATGCATCATAAGCACCACACAAGCCTTCTATTTAATCAAAACTGCAAAATTGGGTGTGCTGTGCCAACAGTCTCTCAGTCCACACTGAGGTATACACAGCTTGAATTCAAATAAATATAGATTTATTTTGTATTTATTTAATTACCCCAAACCTTCCTTTTCCCTGTATGTGGTGAATGCGGTTTTGTGGCAACCCGAAATGGCCTCGACACTGCTTTGGAATGAATAGTAATCCATAGATTTAGAATACCAGAAACACTAAAACTCTTGTCTATTTATTTCTATGATACACCGATCTTAGATTGGACAATTCCAGATCCCCCATTTTCTCCCACAATACTTGCTGTAGATTATTTTACTCATCTCTTGTTAAAGTTAATCCTGACCTCATAATCAAACAGCTAATCTGTTAAATGTTTTGCTCTGGAATAAATAAATAAATCCCTCTTGGTCAGACCGGGGCGAGCTTTCCCCATAGATTTACGTAAATTAACCAAAAGTAGGGCACATAAAATATTTATCGGTTGCCTGGTTTTTAGTTTGGGGATTACATTTGAGTGCCGTCGGTCCTTCCGCGACATCTGGACGGCCAGGAATCTGAGCACAACCTTTATTTATGTTGTATTTTTTTGAGGGTTGTAATCCAGTGCTGAGAGTGCTTAATAAACCATGTAGCCTACATGACAGGGCTAGTACATACTTGTGTACTCATGGCCAGATAAGAGTAGAGAAGGTTGGCAGAGGACAGACAAAATCTAAGAGGAGGTATACATTGTTATTAGCCAGTTGTAACTGCTAAAGTCAGGAAGAGTAGTCGCACAACCTGGCTCCAATGTATCGTAACACCCTACTAAAACCCCATCAAGACTGTGAGATTACACCAGGGCCATTTATTTATCAAGCATCTCAAAGTTGGAGTGCTGATCTAGGATGTCTGTAATAATCAGATTCATGATGATCTTAAAAGGCTAAACTGATCGTAGATCAGCACTCCTACTCTGTGACACTTAGTAAATGGATCCAGGTCCAACGGTCCTCCATTATGATCACACAATGTGACAGCGCAACAAAATACCAAAAGTGTGTGTGTATAAAAGTGGCTTTTTGATTCTTTACAATGTGTAGATCCTTTTCTTCTTCTTTCAACCTAACAATGATGAAATCCCCATACAGTTTTTCTATCAGAAAATCTCTTTATTTTACAATATAAAATACATGAATATAGGCATAAACATAATGGTACATTACATTTAGCAGAAACAGAATACCAAGATGCTGAGTTGAATTGTAGTGTACAAACATCAACAACTGTATAAAAACAGTTAAACTACACACTAAATATTTGAGCTCATGTCCAGTTGATGAGGGGGTCCTCATATTTCATAATACAATTGATATACTTGGTGAAAGAGACCGAGGCACAGAAAAGGGGGGCAGGGAAGCCTGACTTAGTTGCTGCTACTTTTGTAACCGACGCTGGGAGACTGGTTGAATTGTCATAGAGATGGACTTGAGGGAATCGCTGTTACTTTTCCAGTTGTACCAGGTGGAAACATGGCTGTGTCACATACCCCCACATATAGACACCATTTGGGTTGGCAAAATGGCAGGCATTGTATCAAAATCCACCCATCAAGGTTACCACACAACTTGAAGAATGTCCATCTTGGTCAAAGTGGACCACTTTGATCCGCTGTGGTAGGTTAAGGATTCATCGAAGAAAAAATGTGGAAACTGAGTTTAGTAAAATACTACATACATCTTCTCAAGCTGACAGTCCCCGAAATCGGGCAATAGAATTACTTTAAAAAATATATGTATGTTTACATGACTTATTTTATTGATTTTCCACCGTTTTATAAGTCAGCCATCCAGACCTTCCTAAGACCATGTAAGGGTCCTCTGTCGAATAAACTTGCATTTGCCGCCCTCTGGTGGTCGGCTGCATCATTACACTGATTTATATTGCTTCAATGCAATGTTACCTCAAAGGGGCGTTCCTTAGAAAAACATTTATCCAGCTCGAATTCTTCATGGCATAGCAATCGCTGGTTTTGTTTCGAGCAGGTGGATACATTACTTTCATAGCTCTATGATAAGGAATGTGACATACACACTTCCTTAAACCTAAAATAAGTGAAGAAGTAATTTTATGTGGAAGTCGCACAATTGCATATGCTCAGAATTAGGGATGCCTGGATATGACATTTTCTTTGCCAAAAAAAACAATACCGATATAAAAAATGTTGCAGCCTTTTTAAGTATTCTAGTACAGTTAAATAGTTGAAACATATACTGACCAAAAAGTTATTTTGTTGGCATTTACGTATATCCCCATTACCAGTAAAACATAATCAAAACCTATTTCACTTACTTGCTGTGCTGTTTCGTTGTTCATTTGTTCAGTCGTTTCATTCTCAACCAGGATTTCATCATACGTGTCAAGCAGTGAAGTTTCAGCTCTGTCTGTCCGTGGCCTCTCTTCCTCGGTGGGCACTATAACTGTGTCTGATTTCATCTTGTCCAGCTGTGTCTGTAACATTTCACATAAACCCTGTTTCTTGTCTGTATCGAAGTAGCGGTTCTTGTACCTAGCATCGAGTATGGTGGCGACACTGTGAAGAGGCTCAGAGAGAATGCCACCAAATCGCTTGTTCACAGACTAGTAGAGTACTTTTCCAAGCGTTTTTGTTGAGCAGGCCTTTCAATGCCATGACCGGGTATCCTGTCTGCTACAGACGCAGTTGAGCTTATTTCTAGAGTCAGTTGTTCAAATGGAGCTAGGAGTGTTCATGTTTCAAAAATGCCATTGAAATGGCAGCAGCAGTATGAGAACTAGCACATTTTTGAGCATGCAATACGGCTTTCCTCAGTACGAAATCCTTGTCGACCCACTGTGCTGTCAGACTCCTAATGCTCATGGCGTTGACATCGCTGGTCCAAATGTCAGTCAGGAAGCTCATAGTGGTGACGCCCATAGCAAGTAGCTCATGAATGTGAGTTTCAACAATACTGTGTAACTCATTATTTTAAGAATGTGAAATGTCAGGATAATAGTAGAGTGATTTATTTAAACTTTCTATTTATTTCATCACATTCCCAGTGGGTCAGAAGTTTACATACACTCATTTAGTATTTGGTAGCATTGCCTTTAAATTGTTTAACTTTGGCCAAACGTTTTGGATAGCCTTCCACAAGCTTCCCACAATAAGTTGGGTGAATATTGGCCGATTCCTCGTGACAGAGCTGGTGTAACTGAGTCAGGTTTGTAGGCCTCCTTGCTCTCACACGTCTTTTCAATTCCGCCAACAAATTTTCTATAGGATTGAGGTCAGGGCTTTGTGATGCCACTCCAATACCTTGATTTTGTTGTCCTTAATCCATTTTGCCACAACTTTGGAAGTAAGTTTGGGGTCATTGTCCATTTCGAGGACCCATTTGCGACCAAGCTTTAACTTCCTGACTGATGTCTTGAGATGTTGCTTCAATATATCCACATAATTTCCCCTCCTCATGATGCCATCTATTTAGTGAAGTGCAGCAGTCCCTCCTACAGCAAAGCAGCCCAACAACATGATGCTGCCACCCCCGTACTTACCGGTTGGGATGGTGTTCTTCGGCTTGCAAGCATCCCCCTTTTTCCTCCAAACATAATGATGGTCATTATAGCCAAACAGTTCTATTTTTGTTTCATCAGACCAGAGGACATTTCTCAAAAAAGTACGATCTTTGTCCCCATATGCAGTTGCAAACCGTAGTCTGGCTTTTTTTATGGTGGTTTTGGAGCAGTGGTTTCTTCCTTGCTGAGCGGCCTTTCAGGTTATGTCGATATAGGACTTGTTTTACTCTGGATATAGATACTTTTGTACCTGTTTCCTCCAGCATCTTCACAAGGTCCTTTGCTGTTGTTCTGGGATTGATTTGCATCTTTCGCAACAAGTACATTCATCTCTAGGAGACAGAACACGTCTCCTTCCTGAGCGGTATGACGGCTGCATAGTCCCATGGGGTTTATACTTGCGTACTATTGTTTGTACAGATGAACGTGGTACCTTCAGGCGTTTGGAAATTGCTCCCAAGGATGAACCAGACTTGTGGTCTACAAATCTTTTTCTGAGGTCTTGGCTGATTTCTTTTGATTTTCCCATGATGTCAAGCAAAGAGGCACTGAGTTTGAAGGTAGGCCTTGAAATACATCCACAGGTACACTGCCAATTGACTCAAATGATGTCAATTAGCCTTATCAGAAGCTTCTAAAGCCATGACATCGTTTTTCTGGATTTTTCCAAGCTGTTTAAAGGCACAGTCAACTTAGTGTAGATAAACTTCTGACCCACTGCAATTGTGATTTATGACTTATAAGTTAAATAATCTGTCTGTAAACAATTGTTGAAAAAAGTACTTGGTGTCGTGCACAAAGTAGATGTCCTAACCGACTTGCCAAAACTATAGTTTGTTAACGAGACGTTTGTGGAGTGGTTGAAAAATGAGTTTTAATGACTCCAACGTAAGTGTATGTAAACGTCCAACTTCAACTGTATGTTTGGTAAAGTAATAAAGAAGGTGAAATAATTGGGGTACATGTTCCTGAAACAGATTACACCTATACTGAACAAAAATATAAACGCAACATGAGACCAACACTTTACACGAGCTGAAATAAAAGATCCCAGAAATGTTACATATGCACAAAAAGCTTATTTCTCAATTTTGTGCACAAATTTGTTTACATCCCTTTTAGTGAGCATTTCTTCTTTGCTAAAATAATACAGCAACCTGACAGCTGTGACATATCAAGAAACTGATTAAACAGAATGATAATTACACAGGTGCACCTTGTGCTGGGGACTATAATAGCCCACTCTAAAATGTGCAGTTTTGTCAAGCGTGCAATTGTCATGCTGACTGCAGAAATGTCCACCAGAGCTGTTGCCAGAGAATTTAAGGTTAATTTCTCTAGCAAAAGCCTCCAACAACGTCTTTTTAGAGAATTTGACAGTACGTCCAACCGGCTTCACGACCGCAGACTACATGTAACCACACCAGCCCAGGACCTCCACCTGCGGGATCACCTGTGACCAGCCATCCGGACAGCTAATGAACCTGAGGAGTATTTCTAATTTTTCTTTTTTTAATGTTGAGAATAAGTCATTCTGATTGGATGGGCCTGGCTCCCCAATGGGTGGGCCTATGGATGCGCCCCTGACCAGTCATGTGAAATCCATAGATTAGGGCCTAATGAATTTATTTCACTGATTTATTTCCTTATATGAACTGTAACTCGGTAAAATTGTTGCATGTTGCTTTTTATATTTTTGTTCAGTGTAGTCTGATGCAGTTTTAGTAAGCAAATGAAATGTGACCTGTGGAACGTGTGTGGGGAAAATCGAACCTTCCAAAAACAACCATCCCATTAAACCCAACAACTCTCGCCAACTCTTCTATCCATGCACCATACATCAAATCAATATTTATTTCACCTTAATTTAACTTGGCAAGTCAGTTAAGAACAAATTCTTATTTACAACGACGGCCTACCCCGGCCAAACCCTAACCCAGACGACTCTGGGCCAATTGTGCGCCGCCCTATGGGACTCCCAATCATGGCCGGTTGTGATACAGCCTGCTTATTTAAAGTGAATTTAAATTCACAAATTCACAACACTCTTCACAGTAAAAGAGAGAGAGCTAAAACAAGCAGGAAGAATAAAATGGATAAATATGGGAACATAAAACAAACAACAACAACAATACAAAGACATTGATTGAAAGACAGAGCTAAATAACAGTAAAGTAATTGATTAAAGGACAGGCTAAAAAGGTGGGGTATCAAATGTGATTTTAAAACCTCAACTGTACCTTTTTTAAAAATAAATCAGGTGATAAATGAGTTGAAAAGGAGACTAGAGTAGGACTTTAAGTTTTTCCCAGCCCTAGAAGTGAATATAGTTTGTGTGTGTGCATGCGTGTGTGTGTGTGTGAGCTTGCATGTGTACATTTGTCCTAATACACACTCTGTGTGTGTGTTGTCCCCAGTGGTCCCCAGTGCCGCCACCATCGTCATTGTGGTGTGTGTCAGCTTCCTGGTGTTCATGATCATCCTGGGCGTGTTCCGGATCCGGTCAGCCCACCAGCGCACCATGAGGGACACAGAGGGCGGCAAGGAGAATGAGATGGACTGGGATGACTCGGCCCTCACCATCACAGTCAACCCCATGGAGGTAATATCATATCAATCATTTAGCAGACACATTTTTATCCAATAGTAGTACAAAAAATTATATAGTATTGTGTGCGTTTTTTATCCAAAGCAACATGCAGTTGTGTGCTGGAATCAAACCCACGATCCTGACGTTGCATGCACAATGCTCTACCAACTGAGACACACGAGACCAACAGAGATGGAGCAACCGATCATTCAAAAACAAATAGACCACACGGGCACACTGTAATGCTCCAAAAAGGTTTCCTTCTGGTCAAAGCCCTGCACTGAAATAGCAAATCCTCAGTTGAAACAATAGCAAAGTGAGCACCCCGTCTTTGTTTTGGTAAAAAACTGCGGGATGGGCCGGGCCCGGAGAAATGTAACCACTCTCAAATGCATAGACAGAGCAATGGATGCAAGGACTGACAATACATGGTCTCAAACGTATCATTTTAACTACACTGAACAAAAATATAAAAGCAACATGTAAAGTAAAAAAATTAAAAAACAAGTGTGTGAATTGGACCTTTTTCCTGTAATGCTAAGCATTCAAATTATAACTAGTACTTTAGGGTGTCAGGGAAAATGTATGAAGTAAAAAGTACATTTTATTTTAGAATGTAGTGTAGTAAAAGAGGTAAAAAATATAAATAGTAAAGTACAGATACCCCCAAAAATTATTTAAGTAGTATTTTTACTTAAGTACTTTACATCACTGTGCAAAGCTGTCATCAAGGCGAAGGGTGGCTACTTTGACGAATATAAAATATATTTTAATTTGTTTAACTCTTTTTTTGGTTACTACATGATTTCATAGTTTTTTTATTCTACAATGTAGAAAATAGAAAAATAAAAAAAAACACTTGAATGAGTAGGTGTCCAAACTTTTGACGGGTTGTGTGTGTGTGTGTGTGTGTGTGTGTGTGTGTGTGTGTGTGTGTGTGTGTGTGTGTGTGTGTGTGTGTGTGTGTGTGTGTGTGTAGAAATAATAAAGGCAACACAGGAAAAAAAGAGGGAGCTATAAAAAGGGTCGGTGCCAATACCAAACGTACAATGTGCAGGGATACTGGAGTTTTTCAGGTAGATATTTACATGTGGATGGGGATTAGGTTTAAGTGACTGGGTATCAAGATAAATAATAATAGTTAACAGTATGGCAGCAGCATAAGTGTTGGTAACAGCCTACGCAGCTGCTGATCGGGTTCCTCCACTTCCTTCAGATCTTTCTCATAATCAATAATGTGTGAAAGACTGACCCTCTCTCTCTCTCTCTCCCTCTTTGGTAGACTTATGAGGACCAGCACAGCAGTGAGGAGGAGGAAGAAGAAGAGGAGGAGAGCGAGGAAGGTGAGGAGGAAGATGACATCACAAGTGCTGAGTCGGAGAGCAGCGAGGATGAGGAGGCCGGAGAGCCAGAGGACCAGCAGGGTGCCAGCAGACAGCAGCAGCTGGAGTGGGACGACTCCACACTCACCTACTAACAGACACACACACACACATACACACACTCATACATTTTTACATGCACATGCAAACACACACTTCTTACACACACAAGCAACACACACTCATATACACATTCACACCACAGGAGGTTGGTGCCACATTAATTGGGGAGAACGGGCTCGTGGTAATGACTGGAGCAGGAGTGGAATGGTATCAAGTACATCAAATTCATGGTTTCCAGGTGTTTGATGCCATTCCATTTGCTCCGTTCCTGCCATTTATTATGAGCTGTTCTACCCTCAGCAGCCTCCTATGATACACACACTTCTCTCACACACTCATATACATACTCTAACACACATGACTCATAGAATTTCTCATCCTCACTACCCCTCTTAAACAGTGGGGGCATACCCTTACAAATTCCTTACCGAGGAGCCATGATGTAAAAACAAAACACAAATCCCCCTTAAAAGCGATATATTGTCAAGGTTTCCCTGTTGTCATCTTAGTGGTGGTACTCTGTGTAGTATAGTAATCACCGGATCGCTGATTTCTTACTTTTTTAATTTTGAATGTTTTATTCCCGGGAAGGCTTGGCCAACATTTGCATTTTGTTTTGAGCTACCGTGAGGAAACAACCTTGCACTCTTGTTTAGTTCTTTACTGATGTAAGGCTTTCAAAATGGAGAATGAATTTTTAAAAATGTATATTCCTTGCACATCTGTTTTAGATTTGTTTGCCGCTAAACAAGAGAAGCTTTGACTTTTTATTTTCTTTGTGCTTGAGTTGTAGTCCGGAGAGTGAAACGAGATTACGTTTCAGACACGTAGACCGCATATTTACATTTTTCTCCTTTTAGTGCATGAGGATATTTGAACAAGTCATATGTGTAGATGAATAAATTGCTTTTTAATATTTTGTAAATATGAAGAAACCATGTAATTAGTCAATGTGTTAGTGAAGGCCTAAACAAATGGGTCCAATATCTGAAAAGACGCAGTACGTCGTGTAGAATATTTGTGTCACAAAGGCTATAGCATGTTGCACATTTTTTGGCAAAGCTCTTCCGTCATACTTGTACAAAATGTCCGCTTCAAGAAGAGCAACCCAGAACTGTACACAAAGGTTTCTATGGCAAAGTGTTGCTCATTTTGTCTTTTCATTTGCAAGGAGGTAGTTATTTCTTTGCTTAGTGGGGACAGGACTGGTCGGTTTTGCTTTCGGCTCCTCACATGCCACACTCCTCACCTGCTATATAATACATAAGGGATGGAGGTAGCCTAGCGGTTAGAGCATTGGGCCAGTAACTGAAAGGTAGCTAGTTTGAATCCCCGAGCCGACAAGTTGATAAATCTGTCAATGTGCCCTTGAGCAAGACACATAATCCTAATTGCTCCAGGGTCGCTGTTGATAATGTCAGACCATGGCCGAGATCCCACTCTCCGATAGTGTGTCAGGGAGAGTTGGGATATGCAAAAAACACATTTCCAATTCACGTGTGAAATAGGACAAATATAAGCACCCACCAAATTATGGTTATTTCTTTGCTTGACTTGCACAGGTGGCAATGCTGTACTCAAGGCGACAATGTATTTAATTCCCATTCTTGTCTGTTATTGTACAGAAGGTAATTTGAGGTCAAGATGATCACGTTCAGTAAACCACAGTCCAATGTAGCTTAAGGTACTAAGAAAACAGCCAGCTTCTGCATTTCCGCTATCAATTCACAATGAGTAGATATTAATATTTCTGCTAGCACATTAGGACCAGCAGAGAATTACACTCCATCTGCAGCTTTAAAAAGCCCTTCAATATTCCAGTCCTGCCGTTGCATCAAAAATATTAGAACAAAAATACAAACGAATCTCAGCATACAGACGGACCTGAGGCGTATGGTTCGTCTAGCTTTAGGAGGGCTCAATTCAATAGCACGGCTGCTGTCGTTCTTTGGAAGATAAATTAAATGCGAGAACATTTTGTCTGCTTCATTGCAAAAAAAACAACGTTTTTTAAGGATTTTTTTCATGGCATGGCTATTTAACCTGCAATAATATTTTAGATGCATTTTTAAATGGTTTTCTCATTACAGTTGAGCGTTGTCTCACTGCAGTTGTTTAACTTATTTTAAAGATATTGGAACCTTCAAATAAGTCATAACAAATACGAATAAATACGTGACTGCTGACACATTGTTGTGATATGAGAACTCTTTAAAATGTAGTCTTCTTTGTCCTTGTTTGAATCTTTAAAATTAAATGTTTTTTTGCAGTAGACCACTAGATTTTATTGTACATGGAACTGTACTGTAGAGTTGTTCTAAGATATTTGTTTACATTTGGTAAACTTGTTTTCCCTCTGGTATTAGTATAAAACTTATACAATTAATTGAAAAGATGTCAGATGTTAACCTCTATATTTCCTCTCAAAAATCACTGCTTATTCATCTCAATACCTTAAAAAAACCATGTGGTACAGGATTTGTAACCCTCAAAACAGGTTAACGTTATTCCACCGTTTTAGGAATCCAAATTAATTATGTACATTCTGCAAAACTCATAAGTATGTTTTATGGCATGACTTTGGGAATTTAGTCATACTTAAAAGTAAAGTGAGTAAAGGTGAGGCATGACAAAGTTGGAAAACTGTTGGAAAGGTTTATAAAGGAAGTCTTATACTTTGCATGTTAATCTATTTTTAGAGGCCAAATACATAATGGCTCAAGTAACACAAGTGTACCATTTTATGCTTTGCAAGTTTCATATAAAGTACTTTTTTGGAGACCGTTCCAAGTAACGTTTGAGGGTTTGAGCAAAACCATATGTCTGGAGTCGCTCAATCACATTTCTGTTAGGCCCAATGTATTTATTATTTTTGGTCAACTGTCGAAATGTGGTGAACAGTCTCCCCTTCAAAATGACTAGGGCCCAATAAGGGGGTCAGGTTTGAGCTGGCCCAAGTTGGGAGTGCCTTTTGCCGATCACAGCGCATTAACACAACTAACAAAACACTCATCCACGCTCTTTTAGTTGTGGCAACTTTTATTTTGTAACTATTTAATGCTAGATTTCTTACAGAGCTGGGGGAAGTGATTTTATTTAATTTTGTAGTAATAATAGTCCACTGCTAGTTTTATTAAAAGTTAATGTTTTACATAGGTGTCATGTGTCTATGTTTATGTGTAGCGAAAGTAGGACCATATTGTATCCTCTATAGATATTGTACTGAATCATCATATTGAGGAAATCCACTTCTAAAAATATGTACAATATTAAAATGCTCTAGGCAGCATATGTGGGTATAAAGTTACCTATTTGTGTATAGTGAACGGTAATTTTGAACAGTGTATTATTGCCTGATTTGCAGACAAAGTTGTTGAGGGCAGCATGAAATTCACCAGAACAAGAGTATAATCTTATTCTCTCCAAATTTCTCACGCTCATTTTGTCACAGTCCATTGTCAATTTAACATTCTCATCTCCCTTTAACATTTTATTTATTGAAAAGTACAAATCAAACATACTACTGAACAGCCACCATTCCAAGGGGCCAGAGTTTACAACTGTTTGTGCCAGTCAGTGGAGCTTGGGCCTCAAGTCAAGTTCTGTGATACTTTTGATCAGCCCCTTGGACATTTTCCTTTCCATTGAATTGAATGAATGTCGCTGTCCATCCAGCAGACATATAAGCTTTGGGATTCAACGGGTGTTTACGTTGCATGAATCACTTCTAATGAAAACAACAATTTTCTGTATATTACATGTGGAACTGTGAGATTTGAGTGGGAGAGGGGACATGTATACTACTGATTCTCAGATTGTCTGTTTTCACAAGTCCACACCACTCAAACATTTTTGGTTTATTTTTTATCTTTGCTCCAAAATGGAAAGTGACTTTTCAGAACTGTTGAACGCTTCCTTTTGTGCTTGTTGGGGCTGCTCTCACTTTTCTACCAATTGAAAGGCAAATTGTAGTGAAGTTGATGCTTGCTCGTGAACAAAATAAAGGATGAGAGAGTACAAATGTGTCTGGATTATGTTCTGTTCTATATTATGAGTTCACACTTAATTAAGACTGGTGTCATTCTCTGTACTTGAGGACTGCTGTATCTGCCCTTGCCTTTACTAAAGTGTGCACTTGCACACCGCCACATGGTGGAAACATTCTCTAGCCAATGATGACACCAATACAATGGTTCTACATAAGAGGAAGTGTGCAAGTACACATGGAAAAGGATGCAGCCTGGCTAATTTTGAACTCTGTGAAACTATGACTGCCGCTTCAGCCATGTGGAGTAATGAGGATTCTACATGCAAAAGTGATTACTTCTGATATAAATGCATTGTGCCTTTCCAATTGTACTTTTTTTCAATTCTAACTTACATTTCATGGAAAATAAATACACCATGCTCCATTCTTGACAATATGACCGAGCGGCGCAGATTACCGGTCCATTCGAGCAAGGCATGCCTCCCCCACCGGCTTCGCTAGTTCAAATCCACTCAGTTATAAGACTGTCAGGGGAGTCCGAGCACTGGTGTTGTTTATAAATAGGAATGTTTGATCATGGTGCCCCCTGGTGCTGAAAGAACAGAACTAATGTACAGAATAATGGCAATGTGTTTTAACCACAACACTACTATATTTAATGAGACAGAAGATTGAGAAATGTAACTTTATATTAGGAATACAAAAATCAGAGAAACTTATACTACTGACTACATTTTTAGGAAGTACTTTGTAGTCAGACAAACATACCACACATCCAAAATGATGCATGTACACTGACATTTTCAGGCTCTTCTCAATTAAGAATCAGAGCTGGTTCAAGTTGGTGTGTTATGCAATCATATTTAAGCCCAGCGTTGCATATTTAACACTGCAATGATTCATTTATTTATTTTGACATGAACAGTTATGCAGGAAAAATAATTCAATCCAAGAGCTAAAACAAAATGATTTATCCGTATGAAAACTGAATTTAAAGCCTTCAAAATGTCTGAGCCACACTTAACAAAAAGGATGACCGATGGACTGTCGAACTGTTCAAATTATAAATAGACTACTCTACTCAAATACTCTAGTACCAAATGCATACCAAGTTTTACAATCAGAAAAAAAAATGTACAAAAGTTGAACTTTACTCTTTAAAAGCAAGTACGGTCTAAGTGCATGATTGATTTACATTATCAATATTATGGCACTGTTATTGGGTGGAAACACTTGATGTTAAACAACAACATAGACATTGGACAACACCTGATTACCCTCTATACCTTGGTTTTCTCCACACCAGAACTAGCTAAAGCCATTATCTTGTCTTCTGATCCTGAAAAGTGAGATGCTGGTTAAGTACAGTAATTTACATTGTTGAGGTTGGATCTCATGGTATAGTAACACGTAAAAAATTAAGAAGTGCAGTAGAGTTAAAGCTCACCGAGGTCTGCAGTGATTTTTTCAAATTGGCTGAGAGTTGCGGTCACATTTTCAGCCAGAAAAGTCTCGTCTTCGACTGTAAGCTGCAGGAAGAACAAAGAGAAACGAAAAGAGTGAAACTGAGGAAAGACCAATATGATGAAAGACCTACCCACACCATAGTCATAAGACCCCTGTTATAGTATTTCACTAAATTAAATGACAGTTAATGACTGTCATATATAGCATACAATTTATTTGAACTCCAGATGGTTACATTTTGTATGTTATACCAATTACCATTCCATCATAGCAGATTATCAAACTATTCAATGCCACTTTCTCTTACAGTATTCATCACAAGTTTAAGCTATATGAAGAAGGGATCACAGTACACTGGTACAACGGGCCTTTTACCTTCTCGCCCAGTTTTCTCAAGGCAGTGAGGATCTCCACCTTCTGCTGAGTGTACACATCCCTCGAAAGTTTTCCCACCATGACATCACGGTCCATCTACAGAGAATTTCACACCATTCGGCTAAACTTTCAGGGGCGGTTTCCCAGTCACAGATTAATCTTAGTCCTGGATTAAAAAGCTATTTCAATAGAGATTCTCCATTGACCATGCTTTTTAGTCCACGACTAATATGTGTCCCTCAAAGCATTCCATGAACTGAACAGATTTTAGAATGTAAAGCTTACTTTTGATATTAAATGTATCAAATAATGTACAAACAATAATGTACATAAAATACATAGATGAACAGTGCTTCCGACCAACCTCTGCTAATCTGGTTCTCAACTGCCCCGGTTGCTTCTTGGCAAACATTCGGATCACCTCGGGGGTCTTGAAAGCTTGGCTGATGGCAGCCTGGATTGCCTAATGAAGAAAAGGACAGTTCTCCCATGTCGTGCATCATGACAACATTATGGTTTGTCATTACCCGTTATAATATGTCACTCTTATGATATGACAGTGTATGGCCCATAGAGATACATTAGATCAGGGGTGTCAAACTCATTTCCTGTAGGGTAGTGTCTGTGGGTTTTCGCTCCTTCCTTGCACTTGATTGATAATTGATTATTTAGGAACTGCCATCACCTAGTTGTCTAGGTCTTAATTGGACACACATTTAAAGGAATTAACAAAAAACAGCAGACACTCAAACCTCCATGGAATGAGTTTGATGTCCTTGAAGTATATTATTTATATTCATAATATTCTATTTAATTCTAAGATCTGGTCATCCAAAGTCCCTACCAGTTGCATTCCTCCAAGCTCATCCACCAGTGTCATGTTGCCTGTCACCATCTTCTTCAGAGACTCATTGAACTCATTCAACTGCTCCAGGGTTTCCTTCTTGGTCTCCTCATACTCCTCCTCTTCTAGGTCTTCTCTAGAATAAACAGAGAGCCATGGTAATGGAGGAACAACATCTATGGGTGTACAGAGATGTGCTCTAAATTCCATTAATACTACATGTATCACTTTGTGGAATCATAGAAATAGAATGAATATAATGACTCATTCTAATTCTGTGAGTGGAACATCCACTCTAGACAGATGTGGTCTAAATTCCATGCTACATCCCTCAGTGGAATCTTATAAATATAATACACTAAATTAATTCTAGTTCTATGTGTGGAACATCCAGACAACCCACATTATGTTCACAGTTAGGAATGACTGATGATGAGAGTACCTGCACTCTTCCAAATCTTGGAGCTGTTGCATCAATCTGTCCAGTTGCTCCTCCATGTTTTGTTTTAGTTTCCCAGTTTCTGATTTGCCACGAGAAGCCATGCTTCCACCCTGCAATATCATATTTAGTGAGTAAATAGTTCAATTTCATGTATCATGTATCACTTATCGACCTAGTTACAAACACAATGGAGCGGTCTATACTTTGACATGAAGAATAACATTCGCTATTAGCTAGCTACTATAATTAGCTACCTTGTTCCCACTGGCCGCAAGATTCATCTGACATACTTTTTTTGTGCGTGAAGTAGTCTAGCCTGTGGCTATAGTTGTCTAGCTGCTGGCTTGAAAAAAAAAAAAGTAATCCTCACCTGATCGTTAGAACAATATAACTCGCCTCAACACAATCAATTTAGGGAAGAGGTGAACATATATTTGAAAACTTCTCCATGAAATGTGTTACAAAATACTGTTAAAAAACATTGGGGAGTTGTGAACGTAGCTCTTGTTCGTGGTCATGGATAGAAGGGATCCAGCATTTGTTAGAATTTACTTTTCGAAGCCGGTTTATGAGAAATTACGTAGCCTGTTAAATGTCGAAGGTTAGGAGAATTTGGTTAGAAAATTGTTAGGATTAGCTAAAATGCAACAACAACAAAAATTATTTACGTACATTCGACAAAAGCTGAATCCCATCTAGACTTGACTCTTATTCCGTGGGTGCGGCCTTGTCCTTTCCGGTTATTTTTTGTCCAATCATATGTCTCTATTTTAATCCTCTCCAATCAAAGACCGATTAGTAATACAGAAAGTGCATTACATTTTAAAGAGTAATTTTAGTGTTAGGTTCCTTGTATCTTGGGAAAATCAAGCGAATGTTTTCAGGGATCTGGGAAGATTGAGGGATTGACACGTTTGTGGTTGAACTGTGTAAGGAGGCGACTAGAAACGAATGAGACCGATTGTTTGATCACAAGTGAGAGTTGTTTGATATCGTTGAGTCTTGTTTCGCTATTGCAGAAATGTGGTAAGAGGTACATGGGAAATGGCGGCGAGTAGTGCAGATGAAATGGAGGAAATTGAGGAAAAGTTGGTGAAGCAGCAGCAGCAGCAGCAGCTGTGCTGGAATGCGAACAATACGGGTGTCAGTACAGATGGTATGGAACTGGAGGATGAGGGTCAAGGGTCGGAATGTTCGGTAGTGAAAAGACAGGAAGAAGAGATCATGATACAGAAAGTAGTGGATCGCCTTGTAAAGAAAGCTTAATAAAGAGGGCCAAGGTAGGATACAAGAGAGGAAAATGGTGATTGTGTTTGATGAGGCCACAGGGTCTCACTAACACCCTATCTGACTAACTTGGTTGAAGGTAATGCCGCAGAGAAAGAGGTAGGTGAAGTGAAATTAGCTCGCTTCATTTGAAATGGTAGATTGTTAATATTGTGTGGGAACAAGGGGAAGATATTGAAAGTAGAAACATTGAATGGGATGAAGATTAAAAGCCATGTACCTGGTGCTTATGCTAGGTTAAGGGTATTCCTCACTGGGGTCCCAATATATCTACGTTCACAGATGAAAGAGGATCAAAGAAGTGAAAGGTTATCAGTGATGCTGAGGTTTGAGAAAGTCTTGCTGGGAAAAGTACAGATAGGATTCCTTAGTTTTAATGTTAGATCGTTTGTCCCATACACTGTGGTGTTTTAAATGCCAAAGAATGGGACATGTAGCTGCTCAGTGTAAAGGAAAGAAAAGATGTGCCAAGTGTAAAGGCGCATGTAACATGATTACAGTGAATGTGGAAGCAGTGTGAAGGGTAAGTGCTGTAATTGTGGGGAGAACACAGTGCAGCATTTGGTGGATGCAAGGTACAGAGAGAGGCTCAGAGATACATCATGACTGATCCTGTATCGTATATGCAGAGGCCATAAAACAGATTGGTAGAACTACAGTGCGGACTGATGGAGCTTACATGGCTGTACCTGTAGTGGGTCTACTGTCGGGGCTGGTGCTTCTGATGGTCCTGGCATGATTTTGAGGACTGTTCAGAAATCTTGTGCTCATGAATGTGCCTTGTCAAAGGACACTTTGATAATGAATTATATTGATAAGATTATCAGTACAACTTGGGTTGTGGAAAGCAAAAATAACAGGTTGAAGGTTATTGTGGAGATGGCAAAAGAGACATACTGGGGGTAACAGATGTTACTGTTGAAATGGTTGTTGACATGCCGAACAATGCTAAGGGTGGAGTGTTTCAGCATGACATAGATACAGTTTAATGGGGAGGGGTTTTTGGGGAGGTTGTGGTAGAAGTTAGGGATTTATTTGGTTTAGATTTTATTTTCATGGTAGTACAGAATTGGGCAGATCATGATTGATCGTACATTCTTGCACAGTAGGTGGCGGCATGCACTTAAACTATTGTTTGTGGACCGCCATAATATAGAAAAAAAATGTTTTCAGGATTGTTTTATTGTCTATTGCCATGGCTTGTTAGTCAAAATAGACTTATAGTTTAGCTAGATGATCGAAATAGCCTTCAATTTCCATATATTGTATTGAAGACTTCCTGTTAAACTCCACTGAAGAAGAAGGAAGGGGCTGAGGTTCGGTTTAGGTCTAGGGTATGGACGTCCCAAGGATATCAGATAGCACTTATCACTTTTTTTGAGTCAAGCTCCAGAGTGCAGCAGCGGTCTAAGGCACTGCATCTCAGTGCTAGTGGCGTCACTACAGACCCTGGTTCAATTCCAGGCTATCACAACCGGCTGTGATTGGGAGTCCCATAGGGCGGCACACAATTGGCCCAGCATCGTCCGGGTTAGGGTTTGGCAGGAGTTGGCCTTCATTGTAAATAAGAATTTGTTCTTAACTGACTTAAGCCTAGTTAAATAAAAAATAAACTGAAGTTCGGAAGCCGAAGTCTACGCCCCTTCGTCGGTGATTGGTCAGGAGTAGTCATTCTTCAATTAAGTGTTTGTTGTCGTTCAGTGACAGAAGACGAGTTTTTGTGCAATTTTTTTCACTTGAGAAATACTGCACCAAACGTCTTAGTTAACTGTAAAATCGCGCGACTAAGACCTTTAAGTAAAAACGAATGACATATTTCTTGATTTATCTTAGATTGAGTCTGACAGATTTTGATGAAGTGTTACTGTATGTTGTTGCGTACAGTCTCTCTAGAGGGAAAAATTGAAGTTTTTTTCTTGTTTTTCAAGCGACTGTCTTTTTAAGGGAGTAAATGGCACAGACGTTTACTTCTGGCTCGGAGTAAACCGAACCTAATCTAGGCTTTGAGAACCCTCGTAGCAACCTGGTCTCAGAGCATTTCGAGACACTCGCTTTAGAGTGGAGTAATATGGCATGTTACGTTTCGTATGGTATGTATTCGTTTGTGGATGTCCATCACTCAATTAACGTTAATTCGTATTATATTTAATAACACTTGCAAAACGTACAATATGTTGCGAATTGCACAATGTATGTTACGAATCCTAGCTAGATGGCTAACGTTAGCTAGGCTAGGGTTTACGTTTGAGTTGCGTGTAAAGGGTTAGCGAACATGCTAAATAGTTGCAAAGTAGTTAAAAAGTTATTGTTGCAATCTGTTCTTGGCGTATTTCTTATTATTCTATATGTCAATTCGAGAAACTCAATTTAGTATGTTAAGGCATCAAGGAAAGTAGGGTGGCTGGATGAGTGTAATATAGCGAATGCCAAGCAACCCAAAGGGTGTGAGTTTGAACCTCTACGGACAATCTGAGCTAATCAGATTCTATTCATAAGTCATATGTCATGTTTAGCCTATCCCATTTAAAGTAATGCAAAATGGATTAGCCACAGAATTGTTCAAACCGCTATACAAAGAGCCTTGGAAAAGGTATTCACCCCTTTACAGTTTTTTAAATGTTTTATTATCTTGTCAGAAATACTATGAAATATTAGAATGAAATGTGTCAAAGGCATCAAAAAGTGAACTGTGCAATGGGCAAGACACATCCACACAACATATACACATTCAGTAAAGAGTTTTGAAATCTAAACCCTCCCTGTCATACAGTTTTGTCAACATATTTTTGTATGTTTCTCTCTTTCAGCCAAGACTGTCCTTCTAGCTCCTATGTACTGTAATCAATGGAGCCTCAAGATCTAACCAAAGTGGTTCTGCTGGCTTGTGGGTCTTTCAACCCCATAACCAATATGCACCTGCGTATGTTTGAATTGGCACGGGATTACCTGGAAGATACAGGTATGTCTGATCATTTGTCGTCTGTCAACAGATTTTTTTTTTAAATATATTTTTTTATTTAACCTTTATTTAACTAGGCAAGTCAGTTAAGAACACATTCTTATTTACAATGATGGCCAACCAAAATGCAAAAATCCTCCTGCGGGGATGTGGGCTGGGATTAAATATAATAAAATAAAAATATAGGACAAAACACACACTATGACAAGAGAGACAACCCTACATAAAGAGATACCTAAGACAACTACATAGCAAAGAAGCAACACATGACAACAACATGGTACAAACGTTATTGGGCACAGACAACAGCAAGAAGGTAGAGACAAAAATGCATCATGCAAAGCAGCCACAACTGTCAGTAGTAGTGTCCATGATTCAGTCTTTGAATGAAGAGATTGAGATAAAACTGTCCAGTTTGAGTGTTTGTTGCAGCTTGTTACAGTCGCTAGCTGCTGCAAACTGAAAAGACGAGCGACCCAGGGATGTGTGTGCTTTTTGGGACCTTTAACAGAATGTGACTGGCATAACGGTTGTTGTATGTGGATGACGAGGGCTGCAGTAGTTATCTCTTTAGATTATAAATTTGTAAATCATCACTTTGTGTTTTGTGAGTTTAGGACCTACTTCCTCAGACATTTGCATTGCTTCCAAATTATGAGAAGCAGATCTAGTAAAATAAGAGTGGTAGTGTTTTGTATATAACTGAATTTGTATTGTCATTGTGTGCTCTACAAAATGAGCTGGCTTAACTCCTCTTTCTTTCTATGTACTCTCAGGACAGTACATAGTTGTGAGGGGCATCATCTCTGCAGTGGGTGACGGCTATAAGAAGAAGGGTCTGATTGAGGCCTGTCACCGTGTAGATATGGCCAGGCTGGCCACAGACTCCTCTGACTGGATCAAGGTAGATGCATGGGAGAGCCAGCAGCCTGAATGGGTGGAGACAGCTAAAGTGATGCGGTGAGTGCTGATCATTTGTGTGTGAAGACTGTAGCTTAGTTATTGAGAGGGGTTGTCAAATCTATTTTGATTTGGTGAGTTTGTGTGATACAAAAAGGAAAAAAAGAATTACTTGCACTGCAAGACTCTTGTATTACATTTATCCAGGGTAACCTAGGCCAAGATGTACTCTTAAGGAGCCTACTGTTACGCCTTAAGGTCCAAGGACCTTATGTTATTTTCAGAGGTAGATTGGCACTGGCAGCCAAAAAACCCACGTAAACGTGAACTCATTCTCAATTGTGATACGGATCTAGAAACATAAAACCCTTTACTTTCATATCTTGTCAAAATAATTTCACAAATGCAAATGTGGCACTCTCTTCTGAGGGACCGGAGTTCATATCAGTTTGTACCTAGTACCCGGGTTTAACACCTCAGAATGCTCATAGATACTTTAAAATGGGGATCCCCTCCCTTAAACTAATAAAAGAAACAAGAAAAATTCTCAGTCCCAAATAAACTTGGTTCTGTGTCCAAGAATCCATTCCAAGCTTTACTGGTGCGTGATCGAGGCGCTGCGCGTGAATGGAAACCTCTAGTCAACAGACCTGTGGCTGTCCCAATAAAACACACTAGAATGGCCTGACACAGTTCCTTTTGTGAAACAAAAACAAAAAAGGTCCTCTTCAATTAAAATGGGACCACTCAAACTCTGAACTCCTCTCTTTTACCACGACCAGTGGCAACTCACAACCATGTTAACGCTGTCTCTCGGTGTAGCGGTTGAGAGACAGAAAGGGGAGCTTGTTGATGACAGTTGATCCGCTGTCTGAGAAAGTACAAGCAACAAATCCCTCACTGTACTCATGGTGGTCGGGGATCTTCAACTAATTGTTCATCATATATACTATTATTTTCACTGGTCAGTGAGTTATACAACTTTAAATAACTAATTAGAAAATGTTGACTGCTTGTAGTTCTTTCTCATATGTCGCACTGTTCACTAGCAACTGGTCCACCTCCCAAATATGTCTCACATGCAACAATGGTCAGTACACAATAAGTAATAGTCTGTGCTACAAAACAACAAATTAACCAGGAGTTACATACACCCCTCACAAAATAAACGTAGCCTCCCGACAAGACCCAACACCTTTGACATCAGAATGCAATACGTTGATACACACACAGCGTCGTCAATGTGTCATAGCTTGACATAAGTACACAGAAACATTCATGTTTCATCCAAGAAAAGAAATACCCTTATTATACAAAATACCTGTATACCTCGGTGTAATACGGTAGTGTTGTGCGGTTTACCTAACTCCTCATAAGACAGTCTAACTAGTGCCTTCACCACTCTCTTGTTTGGCAGTTCTGGGATGGCCACTGTGGATCTGGGGAGGGCTGGACAGCTTCCTCTTCAGGGTCCCTCTCCAGTCCATCTTCTGTGGCTCCTTCGGGTTCTGGGTTAACTGCGACAGGTGCAGTCAGGGTGAACACTGTAGCCTCTGGAAATGGCCTTGCTGACAGTGGATATTACTGAGTCCCGGAGCACATTGCAGATCCTCACGCAGGATAGTCCATCTTTAGAGCAGTGAAGTTCACAAAGGCTTCAGCCTCGGGCTGGGCCCTTATGTTCCTAGATGCACACTCTGAGATACTGTCTGAAGAGTTGTTGGCAGTCATCGCTTGGCAAGTGGCTCTGACTCCTGGTGAGGGGATTTCAACCCAGTCTCCAGCCTCTTCAGCACTCATGTGTGGACATCTTGACAGGGCGTCAGCGGCAATGTGCACTCGCTCTAGCTTGTACTACAACTTGAACTCGTAGTTGGCGAGAGTGGCCATCCCCCTCTGGCCTGTAGCATCCAGCTTGACACTGGCTTGCACATAGCTGAGGTGGTTATTGTCCTTGTGCATCAGGAAATTAGCTCCGTACAGATAATCATGAAACTTGTCTGACACTGCCCCCTTTAGCCCCAGGAACTCAAGCTTGTGGGCTGGATCTTCTCTGTCCTGGACAAGGTGCAGCTTGCATAAGCCACTGGTCTCCATCCCTCAGGGTACTCCTGGTACAGCACTCCACCCAGGCCACTCAGACTGGTGTCAATGTGGAGGACGTAGAGCTTCTTAGGGTCAGTAAAGGCAAGTACAGGTTCTCTCTCACTCTGCTGTCCATCGTTTTCCAAACAGCTCCTTCTCCTTCCGGTAGGTGACTCTAGAGGGAGGACTGGTGGGCTTGCCATTTTCTCTTGGGGGCGTGACCTCTGGTAATCTCATGGAGGGATCTTACGACAGAAGTGTATCCTTTTCATTTGCCTCTGGTAGTATCCACAGAACCCAAGAAACGACTGGAGGGCCTTGAGGTTTTCTGGTCTGGGCCATGAGGGGAGGGTATCGATACCTTGAACGGAGACTGTGGCTCAGGTATTTCACTGAGGTCTGGCAGAACTGGCACTTGTCGATGGAAAGCCTCAGGCCTCCAGACAGTCCAGGACCTTCATCAGCCTATCCTCATGCCCCTTCAAGGTTTTCCCAAACACAATGAGGTCATCCAGGTAGACCAGCCCTGCAAGGAGACAGCCCTCATGTCGCTGACATCCTTCTACATTAAGCATTGGAATGTAGCTGGTCTGGAACGGTTGTTCCCAGTGAGCATGGAGGGTCTCCCTGCATGGGGGGCTCAGGACACACAAGGGCTAGAGTTTCAATAGGCTGCTGGATGCCTACAGCATCACAGGAGATCTCAATGGTGATGCTGATGTTGCCGTCATGGGTTAGTTGCTCTCACTTAGTCCCCACAAGGTTATCCCTTCTAAAGGCTGGAGATGGATGTGTTGTCTTTGTAGAACTGCCGGTGGATGCTTGCCACTGTCTAGAATGGCATGACAGGGTTTTCCCATTCACTTTCACAGGAGACACTGTAGGCTCCTTTACTGTCTCCCTCTGCTGTTTCCTGATTTTCCTTGAGCATGGATGAAGCGTCTGTCGAATTCCTCTACATTCTTTTCTTTTCTGACAGTTCCTGGAAGAGTGGCCATCTTCACCACAGTTATAGCAGAATAAGTTTTCATTCCTCTTTGGCCCTGGACGTGTTGCTGGTCTGAGTTAGATGGATCATCATTGCAGCTATGGCGTACTTCAGTTCTTCTACCTGTTTGCAGAGAGCTTTGATTTTGGCTCTAGCATCTGATGATGGCTTCAATGATCTGTTCAGGTCTTGAGGCTATGGCTTGGGGTGCAGCAAGGTTATTCAGCTCACTATCTGAGATCTCTCATCATCAAGGTCTGTAGTTTGTCTGTTAAATCACTACGGAGTGCTGACATAGGAGAGAAGGTGGTGGTGGGTATTTGCTGAGGAGAGCGAGGAGTTACATTTCCTAGGTAGATTAACTGCCACTTGATGCCCTTTAACTCATCTTCAACCACACAATGCAGTGAGATCCGGAAAAGAATGGGAGAAACCAAGCTTGCCAAGCTTGTAGCATCATACCCAAGAAGACTCAATGCTGTAATCACTGCCAAAGGTGCTTCAACAAAGTACTGAGTAAAGGGTCTGAATACGAATGTAAATGTGATATTTCAGTTATTTTTTTGATAAATTAGCAAACATTTCTAAAAACCTGTTTTTGCTTTGTCATTATGGGGTATTGTGTGTAGATTGATAAACTCTTTAATCAATTTGCAACGTGGAAAAAGTCAAGAGGTCTGAATAGTTTCCTACGACACTCATGGTAGGGTGGGGTATGCAAACTGTCAACTTTGAGCACCTCTATCTCCTTAATGTTTTAGCATTCAGGTCTCAAAGTTACTTTCAGGTTACTTCAGCCATGGGCAAATACAGTATGTATAGCAAGTTTTGTTCAAGTCAAAAGGTCTGCAGTCAAAGTTATTGAAATCAAATGAATGACCAAAAAGTCATTTAGTTGTGACATTTTGTAACCATAATAACAAGTGAAGTTACTCTGCCATGATCCTTGCTTGGTTCCATTGGGCTTTATCTCCCTCGTGTCAATTGAATTGTTGTCTGCACTTAAGGCATCATTATAAAGAACTGACGACAGCGGAACAGAACAATGACTATGTGGACACTGCAAAGAAGAGGAGGATTGAGGCGACAAAGCACGCTTTCGAGGATCCATCCTCGTATCACACAAGGAGAGGTAAAAAAGGAGAGATTTTCCACGAGCATTCTGAGACTACAGACAAATGCACACATTTCTTACTACCCAGAAGTCCCTACTAGCTCTTCTTTGGAGAGGAGGATGCTGTGTAACACAATGGGATTCATTGCTGCTATATTGTTTCTTACTATCAATTCCACTCAGATTAGTAATGACACTATTGGTCATTTTATTATGCAAAGTGACTTACAGAACCATTGATAGTGACATTCATTATTTGGCCCATTTGGAAATTCAACCACAATGGAATTTAGTCTCGGACTTTATCCTTGATGATTTTACTCGTGCATATATGGCTTTTTCAAGTTATGTGCTTGTTTATTTTTTTTTAAATGTTCATATTAATAAACTAAAACCGGCAACCCTATTGTTGCCAGCACCTTGTTCTAACTCATTGAGCCAGCAACTGTTGAATACTACTGTCTGTCTGGGACATTAGCACCCACATAGGGTTTGGTGTTATAGAAACCAGTGGCAACTGGTCACGCCACCTGAAGACTGGTATGGTGGAACAGCAAGTGATCTGCCCTGAGGTAATAAAAACTAATGGTGCTGGTTACATGTTTTGCCGGCACAGGCTGTCTCTACTAGTGCAGAACATTGTGGCCAACTTTTTGACATTGTCTGGCAGCATTCCATGATACGTGTCTCTTAAGTGTAGGTGAGCCCTAAGATGAAAAGATCCTTCTCAGAAATCAGGCAATTCACACACTTTTACTTAAACCCACTGCTTCAGAATTTCTAGCCTAATGTGTGTTAATATCAGAGGTTCGGTACAGCAGAAGACACATTTCAGTCTTGTATGGGTTAATAAACTATTCATCTGTCCATGAACCCTTTAGACAACGGCCCTCAGCTGAAACTCCTGTGCGGCGCGGACGTCCTGGAGTCCTTCGGCGTTCCCAACCTGTGGAAGCACGAGGACATTGCCGAGATCGTGGGCCACTATGGCCTGGTGTGCATCACCCGCAATGGCTGTGACGCCCACAAGTTCATCCACCAATCGGAGGTGCTGTGGAAGCACCGCAAGAACATCCACGTGGTCCGTGAGTGGGTTACCAATGAGATCTCGGCCACGCACGTGCGTCGGGCCCTGTGCCGGGGCCAGACCGTCCGCTACTTACTACCGGACCCGGTGGTGAGCTACATCCGGGAGCACGGCCTGTACAGTGCCGAGAGTGAGCAGAAGAACGCTGACGTCGTCCTTGCCCCGCTTCAGAGACACACCGGCCCCTCCTCCAGCTGAGGTGGCCAGCCATGTTGCCTGCTGCCAACTTGAATGGCTTGAGACCATTGAAGGCCGGTGGGAGGAGCTATAGGATTACTGGCTCATTGGAATGGAATAGATGGAAGGGCATTAAACGTGGTTTCCATATGTTTGATACCTTTACAATTTATTTTCTAGCCATTACAATTAGCCCGTCTTCCTACAGCTCCTCCCACCGGCCTCCTCTACTTAAGACTGTGTAGTAGAAGCATTTATCTTTTACTGGTTTGAGAAGATTTGTGAATGAATGCGCAGATGTTTTTGTATATTTTTGTAACAGTTGAAGTAGACTGCTCACCAGTGCTAGAATGAGTTTGTACCAGAATAGCCTCTTGTGTGGCATCTCCTCAGAGAATTGGTGAATCTGCTGAAGTTTAAATGAATAACTGTGTTTTGTAGAAAAGTATAAGCACCCAAGTAGTGGCAATCCCAAGCGCCAGAATGTAAGCCCTTGATCTGTCACTAACACTCAATCTGGTCCTTAGAGCACTTTATCTATATAATAGCACAGATTGACACCCATGATTATTTGTGTACAAATGAGAATTCCTTGATTTACAATGAGCCTGATGTATAACTACAGAAATGTTTCATTTCGCAATTCAGTGATTAACAAGCTCGTCCACCCTTGAGTACATTTTGTGTTTTTTTTTTTTTAAATGCTGGGGCTTTAGTGTGTGTGTGTTTGACGAATTCCCTCAGGCAAAGACAGTTGGTATATATGGAAGCCGTTTACAGATATAGTAGGCTAGAGCGACATACAAACGGCATGGTGTGTATTGAGAGAAATAAAACGCTGTCTTTGTTTTGTAGCTTGTGAACACTTCTATCATTGCTGTCTCCAAGAAAAAAACTGTACATCTTTATAATGAGGAAATCCCAACCATTCACACCTATTCTGTTTGCTTCAAATGCAGGTTATTAGTAGCTTTTTTCTTAGTCTTCCTTTCTACTATCAACTTTCTTGATCAGATGAGCATTATTCTGATAACATGAAATGTATTACAATAGTTGATTGAAGTGTAGATACAATACCCACTCAATTGTTGCATTAGTAGAGGCACTGTATGGAATCACTGAGTTGATTGAAACTGCAGATTGTCCCTTCATTTTTTGGTTTGTTGGTTTAGGAAGCATTGGCAGCATTGCCTTTGTTGCTATCTTGTTTTACTTCTAAAATTAACTTCTGTTTCTTGATCAATAGTCAAAAACCTAGCCTAGCTACTATGGTGCTCTATTTAGAAGGACCGACTGAATGCTCAGGCCAAACCCTCATCTCATATGTTCCCAAGCAAAACAGGTTAAATCGTTATTTGTTAATGTTCAATTATGTACGATTTCTAATATGACATAGAAGCAACCGCTGTATTGACTCATATGTTTGGTAGTAGCAGCTGGTGTCTTCAAGCCTTTGTCAGGGTGCAACTCAATATTTGGAAGGTGTTCCTAATGTTTGGAATAATCAGTGTATGTCTGAGCATGTGTTCTTATACTCTGTCCATCCCCAGGTATTGATCCCAGTTTGTAAAATCACCCAGATGCTGAAGCTGGGGGAGGTGATCGAGTAACAGGGTGACCTGTACACAATCAAAATACTCAGCCCCTTCTGCAACTATACCTTCTCTTACACCAATGGGCTAGATACTAGGCACTGCAAGGTGCAATCCAGGCAACCTGTTGAAGTCTAGCAAAGCCAGACTCTCAAGTCTCACACTGGCTCCGCTAGCTCTGGCCAGGTCATTAGTGAACGTTCCTTCACAAACAGTCTGCAGTTCAAGTTAGAGAAGGAACTTACCCTAACAACCTGGACCAGCCTTCTCGTCAGGTTGTGTGAGACTAACCTGACATTAACCACTTTGGTCAAAGATTAGATCATCCAAAGAATATCGAGGTTTCCATTAAAAGAGCAGTTGTGATAATGAATAGTGTAATTGAGCTTGTTCTAGCTAGCCTACATGAACTACTAGGTCAGTCTTTCAAAAATTATGAACATGCTTTTTGCTCTGTGTGTATCATACAGTTGCTGGTGACATGAAGGGGAGTAAGATGGTGTGTGAACAGATTGGGAAGAATTGTGATTGGACACACTGAATAGATTAGGATAAACTACATTCTCTTATGCATTTTATATTCCTATTCTCTTTTCTCAGGAGTTCTACTGTGAAGGGCAGGTCTGCAAGCAAGTTTTCAAAAAGAATGTGAAGGAATGCACTTTAAGGTTTCAAATTTTAATGTCACATGCACACGTGCAGTGACATGCCTTTCTTACAAGCTCCAAACCCAACAATGCAGTAATCAATATCAATGCTACATGAGAAATAAGAAATAACACAAAGAAGCTATGTACAGGGTCAGTTCCAGTACCATAATTACAATGTACAGGGATACTGGAGTGATAGAGGTAGATCTGTACCAGGGGAAGATGACTAGGCATCAGGACAGAAGCTGTTCAGTAGCCTGTTGGTGTCATACTAGATGCACTGGTATCTCTTGTTGTGCGGCGGCAGAGAGAACAGTCTATGGCTTGGGAAGCTGGAGTCTTTAACAATTTTCCGGTCCTTCCTTTCATACAGCCTGATATAGAAGTCCTGGATGGCAGGGAGCTCGGGCCCAGTGATGTACTGGGCTGTCCACACCACCCTCTGTAGCTCCATGTGATCAAGGGCGGTGCTGTTGCTATACCAAGCAGTGAAAAAGAATGTGGACTACAGGAAAAAGAGGACTGAGCACGCCCCCATTCTCATCGACGGGGCTGCAGTGAAGCAGGTTGAGAGCTTCAAGTTCCTTGGTGTCCACATCACCAAATCAAATTTATTTATATAGCCCTTCGTACATCAGCTGATATCTCAAAGTGCTGTACAGAAACCCAGCCTAAAACCCCAAACAGCAAGCAATGCAGGTGTAGAAGCACGGTGGTTAGGAAAAACTCCCTAGAAAGGCCAAAACCTAGGAAGAAACCTAGAGAGGAACCAGGCTATGTGGGGTGGCCAGTCCTCTTCTGGCTGTGCCGGGTAGAGATTATAACAGAACATGGCCAAGATGTTCAAATGTTCATAAATGACCAGCATGGTCGAATAATAATAAGGTAGAACAGTTGAAACTGGAGCAGCAGCACAGCCAGGTGGACTGGGGACAGCAAGGAGTCATCATGTCAGGTAGTCCTGGGGCATGGTCCTAGGGCTCAGGTCCTCCGAGAGAGAGAAAGAAAGAGAATTAGAGAGAGCATATGTGGGGTGGCCAGTCCTCTTCCGGGTGTGCCGGGTGGAGATTATAGCAGAACATGGCCAAGATGTTCAAATGTTCATAAATGACCAGCATGGTCGAATAATAATAAGGTAGAACAGTTGAAACTGGAGCAGCAGCACGGCCAGGTGGACTGGGGACAGCAAGGAGTCATCATGTCAGGTAGTCCTGGGGCATGGTCCTAGGGCTCAGGTCCTCCGAGAGAGAGAAGGAGAGAATTAGAGAACGCACACTTAGATTCACACGGGACACCGAATTGGACAGGAGAAGTACTCCAGATATAACAAACTGACCCCAGCCCCCCGACACATAAACTACTGCAGCATAAATACTGGAGGCTGAGACAGGAGGGGTCAGGAGACACTGTGGCCCCATCCGAGGACACCCCCGGACAGGGCCAAACAGGAAGGATATAACCCCACCCACTTTGCCAAAGCACAGCCCCCACACCACTAGAGGGATATCTTCAACCACCAACTAACCATCCTGAGACAAAGCTGAGTATAGCCCGCAAAGATCTCCGCCATGGCACAACCCAAGGGGGGGTGCCAACCCAGACAGGAGGACCACATCGGTGAATCAACCCACTCAGGTGACGCACCCCTTCCAGGGACGGCATGAGAGAGCCCCAGTAAGCCAGTGACTCAGCCCCTGTAATAGGGTTAGAGGCAGAGAATCCCAGTGGAAAGAGGGGAACCGGCCAGGCAGAGACAGCTAGGGTGGTTCGTTGCTCCAGAGCCTTTCCGTTCACCTTCCCACTCCTGGGCCAGACTACACTCAATCATATGACCCACTGAAGAGATGAGTCTTCAGTAAAGACTTAAAGGTTGAGACCGAGTTTGCGTCTCTGACATGGGTAGGCAGACCGTTCCATAAAAATGGAGCTCTATAGGAGAAAGCCCTGCCTCCAGCTGTTTGCTTAGAAATTCTAGGAACAATTAGGAGGCCTGCGTCTTGTGACCGTAGCGTACGTGTAGGTATGTACGGCAGGACCAAATCAGAGAGATAGGTAGGAGCAAGCCCATGTAATGCTTTGTAGGTTAGCAGTAAAACCTTGAAATCAGCCCTTGCTTTGACAGGAAGCCAGTGTAGGGAGGCTAGCACTGGAGTAATATGATCAATTTTTTTGGTTCAAGTCAGGATTCTAGCAGCCGTATTTAGCACTAACTGAAGTTTATTTAGTGCTTTATCCGGGTAGCCGGAAAGTAGAGCATTGCAGTAGTCTAACCTAGAAGTGACAAAAGCATGGATTAATTTTTCTGCATCATTTTTGGACAGAAAGTTTCTGATTTTTGCAATGTTACGTAGATGGAAAAAAGCTGTCCTTGAAATGGTCTTGATATGTTCTTCAAAAGAGAGATCAGGGTCCAGAGTAACGCCGAGGTCCTTCACAGTTTTATTTGAGACGACTGTACAACCATTAAGATTAATTGTCAGATTCAACAGAAGATCTCTTTGTTTCTTCACCAACAAACTAACATGGTCCAAGCACACCAAGACAGTCGTGAAGAGGGCACGACAAAACCTATTTCCCCTCAGAAGACTGAAAATATTTGGCACGGGTCCTCAGATCCTCAAAAGGTTCTACAGCTGCACCATCGAGAGCATCCTGACTGGTTGGGCAAATGCTCGGCCTCCGACTGCAAGGCACTGTAAAAGGTAGTGCGAACGGTCCAGTACATCACTGGGGTCAAGCTTCCTGCCATCCAGGACCTCTATACCAGGCGGTGTCAGAGGAAGGCCCTAAAATTGTCAAAAACTCCAGCCAACGTAGTCATACTGTTCTCTCTGCTACCACACGACAAGCAGTACCGGAGCGCCAAGTCTATGTCCAAGAGGCTTCTAAACAGTTTCTACCCCCAAGCCATAAGACTCCTGAACACCTATTCAAATGGCTACCCAGACAATTTGCATTCTCAGTATTCTCTTATCTAGGTGGGTGAGGGCAGTGTGGAGTGCAATTGCGTTGTCAATGGATCTGTTGGGGGTAGTATGCAAATTGGGGTGGATCTAGGGTGTCTGGGTTGATGGAGTTGATGTGTCATAACCAGTCTTTCATAACACTTCATGATTACAGATGTGAGTGCTATAGTGTGGTAGTCATTGTGGTATGAAGGAGTTCTTGGGAAAAGGAATGATGGTAGTCATTTTAAGACGTGGAGATTACAGACTGGGACAAGGAGAGGTTGAAAATCACTGTGAATATGACTATCTGCTGATCTGCGCATGCTCTGAGAACGAGTCCTGGAATACAGTCTGGCCACACAGCCTTTCAAGTGTTGACCTGATTAAAGACCTTACGTCAACCATCTTCTTGAGAAGAAGATAAGATGTTCCATGATGTAAACCAATTGTGTTATTCCTAGACTGAACCCTAAGCATAGGGGAAAGAAACCCAGGTCTAAGAGCTGTAAATGATCAGGCATTGTCTGGGGCAATAGGACTTGGGACTGTTCATTTGATAGTCCCAAATGAAAACATTATATTTTTTGACCATTAGGGGACACCATTAGATTATTGTTATAAAATTGTACGGTACATAATTTGAAAAGAAAAACACAGCAGGGCTTGGTTGACATTTTTAAGAGGAGGATTCTCACCTGAATTAATAATGGTCTATAACCCTCAAAGTCACCTCTGGACATCGAAACCAGTTCCACTGCATGTTCTAATTGTTCCCCTCTAATCAGGGACTGATTTAGACCTGGGGACAACAGGTGTGTGCAATTAATTATCAGGTAGAAAAAAAACAGCAGGCTCCGGGCCTTGTAGGGTAAGAGTTGAGTACTCCTGGTCTATAATATGGATGTTAAGAAAATTATATTCCACATATCAGTCAGTAACTGGATAACACTTCTGCCGTATTACCGGCACACAAAATTAAATTGTGTTCTTTGTGGTCCTCTGTTCTGTTTTGCCATGAGGCAAGGTAGGGAGCTGAGAATAATCTAAACACAACTGGATTTGATTTTCCCAAAGTCATTAGCAATGCTACAAAAGTCTGTTTTAAGAGAAATTCTAAAGACTTCAAATCAGATTTTATCGGTCACATACACATATTTAGCAATGTTATTGTGGGTGTCGTGACATGCTTGTGTTCCTGGCTCCAACCGACTTGCCACAAACTTGTGAATAAAATATCAAGCATAGACTGTATAATATGGAAAATGCATTTTACATTATGAAAAATAGAAATGTGAAAATGTATCACTGGCAATTAGTTGACTCCATAAATCATACAGCCTTTATGATACTCTTATAATACTCTCTTTTCACTGCATTTTGAGCATGAGCTCATGTGTAGCCTATCATCAAAAGGGTTGAAAAGCAGCAGCCTAAGGTTTCAGTGTCTATGTTTTAGTGTAGATTTACACATTCTCTGAAGATGTTCTTCTGAAGAAGAAGCAGCAGTCTTCATCGACCTGGCCAAGGCTTCAGACTCTGTCAATCACCACATTCTTATCGGCAGACTCAACAGCCTTGGTTTCTCAAATGACTGCCTCGCCTGGTTCACCAACTACTTCTTCGACCGAGTTCAGTGTGTCAAATCGGAGGGCCTGTTGTCCGGACCTCTGGCAGTCTCTATGGGGGTACCACAGGGTTCAATTTTCGGGCCGACTCTTTTCTCTGTATATGTCGGTCTTGCTGAGGGTGATTCCCTGATCCAACTCTATGCAGACGACACCCTTCTGTATACATCTGGCCCTTCTTTGGACACTGTGTTAACTAACCTCCAAATGAGCTTCAATGCCATACAACACTCTTTCCGTGGCCTCTAACTGCACTTAAATGCCACTAAAACCAAATGCATGCTTTTCAACCGTTTGCTACCCACCCTCCCGACTAGCATCACTACTCTGAACGGTTCTGACTGAGAATATGTGGACAACTCCAAATACCTAGGTGTCTGGCTAGACTGTAAACTCTTCTTCCAGACTCATATTAAACATCTACAATCCAAAATGAAATCCAGAATCGGTTTCCCATTTTGCAACAAAGCCTTCTTCACTCAAGCCGCCAAACATATCCTCGTAAAACTGACTACCTTACCGATCTTCGACGATGTCACTTACAAAATAGCTTCCAATACTCTACTCAGCAAACTGGATGCTTTCTATCACATTGCCATCCGTTTTGTCACCAAAGCCCCTTACACGGAACCCAAACCGGCTGCACTCGTGCGACATTGTGCATAAATGTATTTTGTCCCCCTACACCAAACGCGATCATGACACGCAGGTTAAAATATAAAAAACTCTGAACCAATGACAATTTGGGGACAGGTCAAAAGCATTAAACATTTATGGCAATTAAGCTAGTTAGCTTGCACTTGCTAGCTAATTTGTCCTATTTAGCTAGCTTGCTGTTGCTAGCTAATTTGTCCTGGGATATAAACATTAGGTTGTTATTTTACCTGAAATGCACAAGGTACTCTAATCCACACATAAAACGGTCAACAGAATCGTTTCTAGTCATCTCTCCTCCTTCCAGACTTTTTCATCGTTGAACTTATATGGTGATTGGCATCTAAACGTTCATAGTATTACCGCAACAACCGGCAACACAGTTCATCTTTCAATCTTATCTCAGCTCAATGGTCACGATAACAACACCCACCCATAGCACACGCTCCAACAGGTATATCTCACTGGTCATCCCCAAAGCCAACACCCCCTTTAGCCGCCTTTCCTTCAGGTTCTCTGCTGCCAATGACTGGAACGAATTACAAAAATCACTGAAGCTGGAGACTTATATTTCCCTCACTAACTTTAAACATCAGCTATCTGAGCAGCTAACCGATCACTGCAGCTGTACATAGCCCATCTGTAAATAGCCCACCTAATCTACCTACCTCATCCCCATACTGTTTTTATGTACTTTTCTGCTCTTTTGCACACCAGCATTTCTACTTGCACATCACCATCTGCTCATCTATCACTCCAGTGTTAATTTGCTAAATTGTAATTACTTTGCTACAATGGCCTATTTATTGCCTTATCTCCTCATGCCATTTGTACACACTGTATATAGACATACTTTTTTCTGTTGTGCTATTGACTGTACGCTTGTTTATTCCATGTGTAACTCTGTTGTTGTTTATGTCGCACTGCTTTGCTTTATCTTGGCCAGGTCGCAGTTGAAATGAGAACTTATTCTCAACTAGCTTACCTGGTTAAATAAAAGTGAAATAAAAAGATGATCAGTGCTTCCTAAAGCAGACATATCTCGGCCAGGACTCTCCAACCGTGATCCTGAAGAGCTACCGTCCTATAGGTTTTTGCTTCAACCCTAATCTAGTTGATCAAATTCTAATAATTCGCTGGTTGATGAGTTGAATCAGGTCAGATAAAATTGACGTTGGAGCGTAAACCTACAGTAAGGTAGCGCTCTAGGAACAGGGTTGGAGAGAACAGGGTTGGAGAGCTCTGGTCTAGGTTATGTTTTTTTTCTCCAAAACCCCTGTCCCAGTGAACATGTCAAGGATAGGACGAGAATATGATAGTAAAATAGGACTGCGAAGACTGGTTGTTGTATTAGCAGTAGTCAAAGATTTGGCAATAAGAGCCTGTGTTACCAGTAATTATAAAATCTAGTTTGTAGATCATGTGGGGATAGGATAGCCACCGGTTGCAAGACCAGATTTGGGATTTGAACTGATGACCGAGGTTGCTGGCCTGCGCCTCTGACCCTAGGCTACCTGCCCCAAAAATATATAATTAGCTAAATATAATTTAACCACGATAATAGCATAGTGTTATCACAGTTTGTGTAAACAAGTATTATTTTGACACAAACTACATGACCAAAAGTATGTGTACTTTCTGCTCATCGAACATCTCATTTCAAAATCATGGGCATTAATATGGAGTTGGTCCCTCCTTTGCCGCTAAAATTGCCACCACTCTTCTGGGAAGGCTTTCCACTAGATGTTGGAAGATTTCTGCGGGGAATTGCTTCCATTCAGCCACAAGAGCATTAGTGAGGACAGGCACTAACATTGGCCAAATAGGCCTGGCTCGCAGTTGGTGTTCCAATTCATCCCAAAGGTGTTGGATGGTGTTGAGGTCCGGACTCTTTGCAGGCCAGTCAACAATCAATTTCTGTATGGACATTACTTTGTGCACAAGGGCATCGTCATGTTGAAACCGGAAACGGCCTTCCCCAAACTGTTGCCACAAAGTTGGAAGCACATAATTGTCTAGAATGTTGTTGTATGCTGTAGCGTTAAGATTTCCCTCAACTGGAACTAAGCTAAGGGGCCTAGCCCGAACCATGAAAAACAACCCCAGACCATTATTCCTCCTCCACCAAACTTTACAGTTGGCACTATGCAGTCGGGCAAGTAGTGTTCTTCTGGCATCCGCCAAACCCAGATTCTTCCATCGGACTGCCAGATGGTGAAGAGTGATTCATCTCTCCATTGAACACATTTCCACTGTTCCAGAATCCAATGGCGGTGAGCTTTACACCATTCCAGCCGACGCGTTGCATTGCCCATGGTAATCTTAGGTTTGTGTGTGGCTGCTCGGTCATGGAAACCCATTTCATGAAGCTCCCGACGAACAGTTCTTGTGCTGGTGTTGCTTCCAGAGGCAGATGGGAACTCGGTAGTGAGTGTTGCAACCGAGGACAGACGATTGAGCGATCCCGTTCTGTGAGCTTGCATGGCCTACCACTTCGCGGTTGAGGCATTGAGATTACATGGCTATTTGCTCGATTTTATACACCTGACAGAAATGGGTGTGGCTGAATTAGCCAAGTCCACTCATTTGAAGGGTGTCCACATACTTTTGTATGTAGTGTAAGACCTCCCCGTATTGGGACCTCCCTTTGTGAAGTGTCAGTCCCCAGTCACGTGACACATGATCCAAAATGGCAACCTTCGTGTTTTGATCATACCTCAGTGGTTTTGATGAATAATACTTTTGTGTTTGTTTCATTCTTCGTATAATTCGAATAGATACCACTCAATTGAGGAAACGCACGCATCCTCTTTTTTTTTAAACTTCGAGGCAATCAAGACAAATTGCTATTTGTTTCACGAGTTAGACTATGCACATTTGGTTCTATTAAACAGATAGCTAGCTGGCTGGCAAAATTAGTAAAGCTAGCTGAAAATAAAGGGAAAACGATGGAGGAGTTGAGTGCCGACGAGGTAAGATAACGACGTAATGTTGCTAAAAACGACTATTCGTTTTTTCCAATTTGTCTCGACAGTCTATGTCGTCGTTGTTAACGTTACCATTTCAAAGGCTAACGTAGCTAGCTAGTCAGTGACACTACAGTAACGCGTTAAGCATAAAGCCGGAGAAGTAACGGTAGCTAGCCAACACACCATTTTAACGCTGGCCTTTTCGATAATAAGGATTTGGATACCTTGACGTCAATTTAATGGGTATGTTTTGATACGTTAGTAACGTTACTGATTATTTAGCCCACACTAACTAGCTAGTTTATTCACTAAAGTCAGGTAGCTACGTTAGCTAGTAAGCTAGGCGACTCAGCATAACACAGCAGGCCACCATGGCATTGTGCAACCAATCAGGGCCCGTTTTCCAAAAAGCCTCTTAACGCTAAATTCATCATTATAGCCTTCGTAAGAGCATCGTTAAATCTGTTTTCCAAAACTAGCTTATTAAAACGCTCGTAATCGAACACATGTCTCACACCACTCGTAGAAAAGCGAAGTGCGTCGTAAGATGCTTTTTCTTGCCCTCCCGCGTCGCTTTATACACAGAAGAAATCCGCTAAACATATAATCACTTGGTTTATCCTTCTCTCTGTGACTGCCGACAACTAAAGAACAAACTTGACTACAAATACAAAGTTGCCAATGTCTTTGCAATTGATACTGACAAGCGACGTATACAGACAGATATGCTTCCAATGAAATCCGAGATGACTGCATAAAAATATCATTAGTAGATTAACGTTATATGCCAACTTCAATCATATGCATTACATTTTCATAGAGTTCTATTTTGCTACTTGTTGGCTACGGTCTAATTTTTCAATATATTTCATGATGTGGAGCGTAACATGTGCACAGTTATGTACCAAATAGGTAATTTAGTGCGTTGTGTTATTGGGTAAGAATTAGCAGTGTTGTAGTTTTTCTTGTGTGCATTGTGTATACTCACTACTTGATCACCAGGATGCGTATCAAAGTAGTGTAGTGGATGTATACACTATCAATTAATAAGGCTGATGGAACAGATCATAATGTTTTGCTTAAAATGATGATCAACAATTATTTCTTCACATTTTAAGTGCAGCAATGTGCACACGGTGGTAGGCCTACTCACATATGTTCCATTTGCCCACCACAGATGCAAGCGGTCTCATCAATCCATTTGTTTTGTAAACGCCAGCTAATGTGCATTACAGAAACAAGACAACCAACAGTCTAGGTGCCTGAATTAAAGGGTAACTTCACAAAAAAAAAAACATTTCTTAGCATTTTCCCTAACTTCAAAAGTGGTCTCCTGATGTGCTAAAAGCACTGTTTGTGGACTTAGAAAACCACCAAATTGGGTGTCCTATTCAAAAACGGACAGAGCGAAAACCTGAACATTTGAAATATCTGAAAACTGAGAATTTATGACAAAGCCTCATCTATTTCAATAGTAGGCCTATTATTAGCCTACTTGCACAGTACAGCTTGGATTGGCCTGACCTGGAAAAAGAAATACGATTTTGTAATTTTAGGTCATTCAGAGTGTTAAAGTTTGTCAGACTTTTTCACACAGCACGCCATTCCTTCTCCAGGCACCACAACACCGCTGAGCATTAAAGTAAGCTGCCTCAATATTTGCAGCCGTAGGTGGTAATATCTGTCTCGGAGCTGATCCGCCGTCAGTATTGTGCAATATTTCTAATGCTACCGAAAGATGTGAATGGAGAAAGCTGATATCACTATTGGCATGCTCCAATGGCGCACTTAGCGACTGTTGTTTCTGCGTGGTGTTTTTGGAAATGCATATTACATCTTTGGCAGCTGTCAGAAAGATGTATTGTTAAAACATTCATTAACCTAAGTTCCATCGCTATTGCGAAACCGGGCCCAAGTCAGTTTAACATGCAGTTAGCTAGCTAGCTTCTAGCTGTCATTTTATTATTCCCAAAGATGTCGGCAATCAATACCTAAATAAATGTTATTGTCTCTGTTTTTTTTATGTCTCTGGATGCAGTTTGAAGAAGTTGCAAACTAGTGTTTGCACAATGACGAAGTATATGGTAACTGCTAGCATGCTAGTAGATACCATAGTGCAATGACTGGATGTCTAATGCAAGTTAGTATTGGCTCACAAAACTACCTCCAACTTCCTTCATATTGGATGCAGAGACATAAATATGGTATACATAAGTTCATCTGACTCTGGGGAAGTAGATAAAGGGCTTTAATGCCAAAATCCCGATGTATCCCTTTGACCATGATTAATGATCAAATCAGTGTCTCTCATGTTGGTCTGTTATACTGTTAAGTCGACTGAATCATCATTGGGTAACTAGCTAGCTTGCTTCTGTTCATTACAGATCCGCAGAAGGAGACTGGCCAGACTTGCAGGAGGGCAAACATCCCAGCCCAGCACCCCCCTCAGCACTCCCCTGACGTCCCCACAGAGAGAGACCCCCCCTTGGCCCCTTCCTGGGACCTCAGGGGCCACACCCCAGCCCCTACCACCAGCCGCCTCACATTCACTTGGGCTCAATGTCCAGAGTGTCACCCCGCCACATCTCCTATTGGCGCATCTGGTATGAGCACATCTTAGACAGCATGTTTAAAGATGACCAAAACATTTGTTTGCATTTTTAGTGTGTTCTGTTGCAAGCTTTCACAAAATCTCCTACATTGGGAGCTAAACAAGTTTTGTCAGATTGCTTGCTGTAAAGGCATTGCTGTAGGCTAATTAGCTACATAGTGAATGAAATAGCACTAAAATAGCACTCAAATGAATTTTATTGACTTGAGCCTTTTATCTGCCCTGCATGGACGCATTTCAGCCTCACCATTCATGCTGAGAATGACAACAACAAAAACACATGTGGCCATAATTAGGCTATAGGTCAAGTTCAGACATTACTGGCTAGTACACATTTTCATTTATTTAAATATCACCTTTATTTAACTAGTAAGAAGCATTAGTAGGCTGAAATACTCTGCCTCTTATCCGTGTTGTATTGAGAACATGCTTATGTACAAATGTGTACTTTCCACTCAGTCGGGCTTAAAAGAACCAAAGTTTGGTCGGCAGTCTGGTTTTAAATAGTTCTAGGACTCTAAGCAGATGCAAAATAGCCCGGTTGGAGTAGACTTGTTTGTTAAGTTGATCTTGAGCGGTTTGGAAAACCTGGTGGCCTCGAACAAATAACGACCAGCTATGGAATCACCATGATCAAACCTGGTCTTGAGCAAAACAAAGTCTCCTGAACCTGCCATCGTGCCCTTTACCAGGAAAGTGCACAGTCACTGTGCCGTTCATGCACCAGCCTTGGCCTGAGTTCAGCTAAGGGCACAGATGAGTGCTAACATTCTCAGCCAGCCGGAAGTCAGAGTGGAAAGCAGTGTGGCATTCTATAGGCTATTCCCAGATTGTGGGCTTATTCTTGAACATTACATTCCTACTGCCTCTGCAGTTAATGGCCTATTTTAGGATTTTGTTCTGAAGTCCATGGGAGATATAAAGTGTGTCCTCATTTGGCATCAGTGTGAGAAATGCTGCTTTCACAAACGCATACAGTACTCTAGAACGTATACTATTGAGTCATAGATATGGATGAATACAGTCTCTCCCCTATTGTTTGTACTGGTTAGCCTACTCTGTCAAATGAAGCTACCTTAATGACTGACTGATTGCTTTAAAATGAGATCCACAATGTGTAATGATGTTTTCAATTTCAAGTGTTTTTAAAACATTTTTTAAACATGATAGACCCAAATCCTTTAAGTTGCCTAAATGTAAAATTATTTGATATAGGCTTTCAATAAACTAATTTCCAATAATTGTTAAACAGATTTCCACAAATGTGGTATTCTATCTCAACATGAATTTAGCTAGCAAATAAAAATGCAATATGGCTTAGCCTACCTTTGCAGAAAATGCTGTTAGGTTACAGCTGTTCATCCCAATTGAACACAACCAAGGTCGTGTTCAGGAGGGTGCAACGAACAGCACTGGCATCAGGCTTCAACAATAACACCCTGTGTCCATGAACTGCTTTGATAACTTTTCCAGCCAGGCAGAAGACATTAATTTTCAACAGAGGCAGTCTGCACCATTGCGCTCCATCTGCCATACTTTATTTTACATGTCACAGGGGCATGTCTGTTCCACACAATGTATTTCTATCCATCTAAATGATGCCCTGCTGAACAAGGCCCAGGTTTTCCACATTATGTTGAGGGTTCTGTAGTCAGGTGGTAATTCCTGGTCTTTCTTTAGCCATTGGATATGGGCCGTAATCAGCTTTGTCCTTAGCTGTTGAGTAGACAGGCTTTCCAATTCACACACACACAGCTGTGTTCAAGTAATTTCTGGTAGCCTAACTTGGTGAGCTGACAAAAAGTGCTTGTTGCCAATGGACCCACTGTACATATGCAGAGAGAAGCCATGGGGGTCGAGTCAAATATACTGTATTCCTCACACACTGAGCTCTTCAGTTGCTTCCCAAATGCACCCTACTCCCTATGTAGTGTAGTACTTTTGACCAAGGCCAAGGGTAGTACACTATATAGGGAATATGGTGCCATTTTCCTCCTGTGTACCTTATTTGTTTTCTTCCTTTCGTACCTGTCCCAGGGGTGACGTACTGCAGTCAGAGCAGCGAGGGAGTGAGCTCCCTCTCCAGCTCTCCCTCCAACAGCCTGGAGACCCAGTCCCAGAGTCTTTCCCGGTCCCAGAGCATGGACATTGACACAGCCTCCTGTGAAAAGAGGTGAGCAACTCGGACCGGTCGATTCAAAACCGATCCTTAGCCCAGTTTTGAGAGGTTTGGCTAGGAGGTGTAAGCAATATGGAGATTCAAATGCAAGATGAAGCTATTGCCATGTTTATCTACCCCAATTCTCTCAGATCTACAGGACACGAGTGTTTAGGGGTAAGAGGTCAATTTAGAAGACCACACTGGAAATAGTGGTGAGCGAGTTTGTGAACCCTTTAGGATTTGCTGTATTCTGCACACTTTTGACCTAAAATGTGATCAAAGTCCTAATAATAAAGTGAACCTAATTAAACAATTACACAACCTTTTCTTTATTGAGCAAATTGATTTTGTGCTAGGAATATGGGACCAAATACTACACGTTTGACTAGTTTAATACATTTAATTTAGCTCATTAATGAAGAGGTTCACATACTTTTTCCAACCAATACATTGAATTTAAGATCAATTTGCTCAATAAAGAAATTCATAAGTACAATTGTTTTTGTTATTTGTTAAGCAGGTTCACTTTGATATATTATTAGGACTTTGATGATGAGGATCTGATCACATTTTTAGCTCAAACTTATGTAGAAATGCAGAAAATCCTAAAGGGTACAAACTTTCTTTCACCGCTGTAAGTCATCTGACTTTTTTGTGTGTTCGTCAATTATTTTATTTAATTTGTCTTTTGAAGTGTGTTTAAAATGGTCAAATAAACTAAACAAAGTGTAATTCAACACAAGAGAAGAGGCTAGGATGACAGGCATCACATTTCAGCTCTGTTCAATTGTTATGGCCCGGGGTCTGTCTGATCTCATGCTTAGTGTATCCATTCACCCCTTATGATCTCCTTACACAAAGCTTTAATAGATGTCACATGCATCCCTTCATTCCAACTCAAATTAGAAAGTTTAAAGCTAGATACAATGTGTGCAGTGTGTTATACAAAGATTTGTGTTAAAGCTGAGCTCTGCGATAGGTGAAACAGTGCCACTGGCAACCCCAGGCACATGTTGTTTTTGTCTTGAGCAAATTAGCATCCTGCATTGTATAAAAAAAATACTCTGCTGTTCTATCGCATGTGCAATGGCTTCCGAGCCGCTGTAATATCGCAAATAAACTTGTCAGGTTCACCGATAAAGATTGCAACTTTAAGGTAAGGGGAATAGCACAAAACATGAAAGCACTTAAATGCACAACAGAGGCGTAAGGATTTTAGCTGTTCTGAATTTACCTTAAATGCTAATTGCACCTAAGAACAAAACCGTGCCGACAAACAGTTAAAAGTGGTGGATGGCCACATAAGCAACGTAAGTGTAAGAGATCAACTGCTGGGTGTCAGCGAATGGTGGCGATTAGACATGTAGAATCGTCCGGAAATGAACAGAAAATAACAGACAGTGCGCTCGTCATAGGCGATAGGACTGCCACAAGCTGATTTTAACTGTTCATCGCAACAGTGTGTTTTGTCCTTTTGAGTTGGAGTACAGTTGATAGCCTGTTTGTGTGATCCGGTGGAGGGATAAATTGGTTGTCCCTATCTATGTTGCTCCTCTCTCCCTCTGTCTCTGTGCGTGTGGCCCAGCAGCATGTCCCAGGTGGATGTGGACTCAGGGATAGAGAACATGGAGGTGGAGGACAGTGATCGCAGGGAGAAGAGGGACCTGGCTGAAAAGGTAAGCAGAGCTCTCATTCCACCCCATTCCTTACTGTACTTCCTGTACTTTAATCAGTCACTTTGGCTGTGTCTAAAAAGGCACCATCTATTCCCATGCCTGAAGGCTCAAACTGAATTATTCCACTTCTCTTATCATTCTCTACATACTTTGTTATGGCTCTGGCCCAACCCATTGGTTTCTGGGACAAATCAGATGGTCTGAATGTGTTCACATTCTAGAGGGTTCGGGGATGGAGTCAAATCCACACTCATTGCAGAGAAGAAATGTTTGTGGGCCTGGAGTGGCATTTGGCCGGAACAAAGAGTCTGGGTAGCCAGGCAATCTATTCCCTATATGGTGCACTACTTTGGACCAGCACTTCGAAGTAGTGCACGATACAGCATAGGGAATGGGGTGCTATTTCAGACACGACCTCTGTCAAGAAAAGGATCTGCCAAATGAATGGAAGTCAATGGAATTGTTGGAGACTTTGTACATCAATACTTTTCACCAAATGAGCAGTGGGTTCATATACTTCAGTAGTTTCATTGTGTACGTGAAAATAAATGTCCTTTTGATACTCCTGTCAATGTAGAAAAGGAAATAAATGGCAAGCCTCAAAGAAAAATACATCTTAATTTCAGTCATAATAAGTAGATCATTTTGGATGGTCAGAGAGACATTTTCGACTTTAATATAAAGACCTTGCTCCTGGCTGATAAAACAACTTTGGTTTTGAGTTAATTACTTTTATTTCTGTTAGTCTCGCAATGATCTAATCCCTAAATTCAAAATAGGTAAGGGCATGCTAATTCTGGTAAGGGCATGCTAATTTAAATAGGTAAGGGCATGCTAATTCTGGTAAGGGCATGCTAATTTAAATAGGTAAGGTCATGCTAATTTGTTGCCTTGCAATTAGTAATGAGTGGAAGGTCTTTCATGGATGATGTAGAATAGGTCTCTTTACTACTGCACAATAGAAAAAAATAAAATGTCTGCAGCTTTTCGGAACAAAATAACCTAAATGATGACTGGCATTGAAGATTCTTTATCTGTATTCCCAGGTTTGCCTCAGTGATTGCATTATAGAATCCTTCACCACTCATCTCCACATGGCTATTGAACTGAAATACTCTGAACCAATACATTTGTCTATGCCAATGGTCTTTGAAAGCTCTCTGAAAACACCCCAGTCTGCTTACATGGTACAGTCTGTTTCCTCTCTAACCCTCACCCGAATACTTTTGTATTATGGATTCTACCATCTAGCTTAAGGTGTCTTTGAAAGGGGTGTTGTTGCTTGGCTAATTGGCACCAATAAAGAGCAGCTGGCAGCAGCAGTTATTAGCTCTTAGTTATTGTATAGCCATTGCAACAGAATCAATCCATTTCCAATAGAAAATGGATAGTAAAATAAAGTCGCTAATATGGGTATCCTACTGTTTTCACTAATTCAGATCTAAAATCAGCAGTGAAATTTGCTGATAGTGGTAAGGAGGCAAATCCATGGTTACTTGTCAAAGTATTGAGCAATTAAGAGTAAAACAAGGCTGTCCATTGTCCCCATATTTATTATGGCCATTTGAAGTGCTAGCTATTAAAATTAGATTCAACAAGAACATCAAGGTGTTAGAATTCCAGGGGAGAAAAACAAAATTGTTAAATGTATGCTGATGACTCTCTTTTTTTTCTCCCCTTAAGTCCACAATCTGGATCCCTGCACAGTCTCATTGAAGATCTTGATAATTGTTCTAGCCTATCTGGACTAAAACCTAAATATGACAAGTGTACCATATTACGTATTTGATCATTTAAAAACATGTTTATTGTATCTTGTAGTTTACCAATAAAATGGGCGGATGGTGACATCAGATGGTGACAAGTAGACTTACTTGGTATTCACATCTCAAAAAATATAAATGAACTTCTTAAGGATCATTGAGACGCTAGCATCTCACCTCGACAACATCCGGTGAATTTGCAGAGTGTGAAATTCAAATGACCAAAATCGTAATATTAGACATTCATGAAAATACAAGTGTCATACATCATTTAAAAGCTTAACTTCTTGTTAATCCAGCCACTTTGTCAGATTTCAAAAATGATGCGATTATCTGAGGACAGCTCACTGCACACAAAAGCATTACATACATTTCCAACCAAGCAGAGGTGTCACGAATGTCAGAAATGGCGATAAAATAAATCACTTACCTTTGAAGATCTTCATCGGGTTGCAATCACAAGGGTCCCAGCTACATAACAAATGGTCCTTTTGTTCAATAAAGTCCTTCTTTATATCCCAAAAAAGTCAGTGTCATTGGCCCGCTTGACTCAGTAATCCACCCATTTCCCTCGTTCAAAATGCATACAAATGAATCCCGTAAGTTACCAATAAACTACTTCCAAACACATCAAACAACGTTCCTAATCAATCCTCAGGTACCCTAATATGTAAATAAACGATAAATTTAAGACTGAGAATACTGGAGACCATTACCGGAGACAAATAACGAAGTACGCGCCCTCACCGGAAAGCGCAAAAAAACACTACAGGCAAAATGGTAGCCACTTACTAAAACTACAAATTCCAGCGCATTTTTTTTAAACAAGCCTGAAACTCTTTCTAAAGACTTGACATCTAGTGGAAGCCCTAGGAACTGCAATCTGGGAGGTCTTCCTTTTATATTCCCGTTGACTGACATAGTAATCAGGGGTAAGCTGACATACTCAGGCATTATTTTAACAGTTTTGGTGACTTTAGATTGTTTTCTATCCAATACTACCAAATATATACATATCCTAGCTTCTGGGCCTGAGTAACAGGCAGTTTACTTTGGGCACCTCATTCATCCAAACTTCCGAATACTGTACCCTAGCCCGAAAAAGTTTTTAACTTACCACAATCAATTTCAATAGGAAGTTAGCAAAAATATATAAGATTCTGCAACCATAGAGAGGTAAATACTTTATTTATGGGAAAATAACATTGATTAACTATGGTGCTATCACAGTTTACTTAATTACAATGGCACTGCCTACTGAATACTGAGCCAGAATGAATATGAGTTTGGGCGGCTATTCAACATTAAAGATTTAAATCTCTTACTAAAAGCTTCACTCATACATAAATTATTCGTAACCATTTTGTGGTTTTCCAGTAGATTATTACGTACAGATTACGACTTCTAATTTCTGACTAATTAAAAATGAAAATGTGTTTAAAGTATTGCCCTTTATTAAACCAGCCATAAAAGCTGGTTACAATTTCAGTTTTATCCCCCAGAAACGATTGAATAAATATAACAAATGTTATGGTTACTCAAATATACTGATTTTAATAAATATAGAAAAATCTTTCTGGAAAAAAACGTTATGAATAGAAAGAGTTAGATCACATGTAGCTATTAGAAATATATGGGGAATATCTGCTATAGTTTTGGAAAGTCATTTAGGACATTTGTGCATGACACAAGTCATTTTTCCAACAGACCGATTATTTCACTTATAATTCACTGAGTTTTAATGACTCCAACCTAAGTGGATGTAAATTTCCGACTTCAACTGTATATGGGGCATACAGCAATCTCAGCTCTGTAGATTTTGCTACGAAGAGACAGAATCAATAGATCATTTATTCTGGTATTGCCCCTTGTTTTTGGTCACCGGTTCAGGAATGGTTAAAAAAAATCACAACATGCTCTTAAAATTAACCTGACAAATAGCAGTGTTGGGCGATTTTGGAAAGCAGTAGTCAGTCAATAATTAATATAATAATACTCGTAGGAAAGGTTTTACTTTTTAGCACACAATCTGTTGATAATATACGATTAGAAAGTTTAAAAAAGAATGTGAAACAGCACAATTTAAAAATATTTGGCACGTGGAAACCAAACGAGGGTGGTCTATGTAGCAGAAAAGCTGTAAAGAAAAAATATATATATGTCCTCCGAAAAGGGTTGGATGACTAAAAAAATAAATAAAAGCAGCAATTCAAGCATTCATTTTCTCTCAATTTGAGTCAAGGCTGCTTTTTCTGGGGGTGGACCCTCCAATAAAAGCAGACATTGAGTCCTGAACACCCTGCTTTTACCCAAGGACATTTTTATTTAAATGTTTTGCCACCTATCGGTACACATGGCCACCTGGTAACCAGTCTCTTGAACGGCAATGACCATTCTAGTTTGTAATTCTAACTATTGGTGTATCTGTCCCAGGAATCCGCTGAGAACTCAGATGTCTCTGAAGAGCAGGCTCTGCAGCTCATCTGTAAGATCCTACGCGTTTCCTGGAAGGAGCAGGACAGAGACGTTATTTTTCTCCCCTTGCTCGCCGCCGAGTTCCACCAGAGCAGCCTGAAAGACGGTATGGCAAAGATGCATGAAATTTCATATGTAGCTATGTTCTTATTGAATTGTACAGCTTTTTGCAAAAGAGTCCTAGATAATGGTTTAGGATTTCCTCATCTGAATGCAATAGCTGAAATTGTTTTTTAAATCTTCGAACCCAATGTTTCTATTGAAATCTGAACAAAATATTTTTATTAAATACAAATCAGTTTGTGTAGTCAGTCTTTTTTAATCTGTCATGTATACCATTTTAGAATTTGTTTACAAGTCACAAATGAAGTATGTTTATAGGATTTCTCTTTCTCCTCCCAGTCTTCTCTGACTTCAAAGACCTGATTGGCCAGATCCTGATGGAGGTGCTCCTGATGTCTACCCAGTTGCACGTCCACAACCCCTTTGCCAGCCTGACTGCCACGTCCGAGCCAATTGCTGCTGCCAAATCTCTTGACCACCACCTGACGCTGATCCAGCCCTCCAGCCAGGGCAGCAGTCCCATGGCCCCCTGTGCAGGCTCGTTTGGGGCCAGCTCTTTGTCCAGGCAAGTACCCCCACGACTAGCCCCCAGTCCTGGGTACACATAAAGTCAGCAAAAAAAGAAATGTCCTCTCACTGTCAACTGCATTTATTTTCAGCAAACTTAACATGTGTAAATATTTGTATGAACATAAGAAGATTCAACAACTGCGACGACAACTGAACAAGTTCCACAGACATGTGACTAACACAAATTGAATAATGTGTCCCTGAACAAAGGAGTGGTCAAAATCAAAAGTAACTGTCAGTATCTGGTGTGGTCACCTGCTGCATTAAGTACCGCATTGCATCTCCTCCTCATGGACTGCACCAGATTTGCCAGTTCTTGCTGTGAGATGTTACCCCACTCTTCCACAAAGGCACCTGCAAGTTTCCGGACATTTCTGGGGGAAATGGCCCGAGCCCTCACCCTCCGATCCAACAGGTCCCAGACGTGCTCAATGGGATTGAGATCCGGGCTTTTCGCTGGCCATGGCAGAACACTGTCATTCCTGTCTTGCAGGAAATCACGCACAGAAGAGGCAGTATGGTTGGTGGCATTGTCATGCTGATGGTCATGTTAGGATGAGCCTGCATGAGGGAGGAGGATGTCTTCCCTGTAACGCACAGCGTTGAGATTGCCTGCAATGACAACAAGCTCAGTTCGATGATGCTGTGACACACCGCCCCAACCATGATGGACCATCCGCCTTCAAATCGATCTTGCTCTGGAGTACTGGCCACGGTGTAACGCTCATTCCTTCGAAGATAAACGCGAATCCGACCATCACCCCAGGTGAGACAAAACCGCGACTCGTCAACGGGCCTACAAGCCCTCAGTCCAACCTCTCTCAGCCTATTGAGGACAGTCTGAGCACTGATGTGCATTCCTGGTGTAACTCAGGCAGTTGTTGTTGTCATCCTGTACCTGTTCGGATGTACCCATCCTGTGCAGGTGTTGTTACACGTGGTCTGCCACTGCGAGGACGATCAGCTGTCCGTCCTGTCTCCATGTAGCGCTGTTTTAGGCGTCTCACGAATTCACGTTCATGGAGATGAGCAGGGACCCCGGGTATCTTTCTTTTGGTGATTTTCAGAGTCAGTAGAAAGGCCTCTTCAGTGTCCTAAGTTTTCATAACTGTGACCTTTAATTGCCTACCCTCTGTAAGCTGTTAGTGTCTTAATGACTGTTCCACGGGTGCGTGTTTATATATTTTTTATGGTTCATTAAACAAGCATGGGGAAACCGTGTTTAAATCCTTTACAATGATCTGTGAAGTTATTTGGATTTTTACGAGTTATCTTTGAAAGACAGGGCCCTGAAAAGGTTCCGTTTTCTTTTTTTTTTTTTTTTTTGCTGAGTTCGGTTTGGGTTGTGTCCAAAATGGCATCTATCCAAGGTCGGGTCCAATGGAATTCCTACATTGAAATTGACAGAAATGGAATTGTTCCCTTTTTGTGTGATTTAGGCCTAGTCAATGGGAAGTGTTGTCTCTTTTTAACTGGCACTGTCATGGTATCATTGTCTTTTTTATTCAGTTTTATATACCTAGTTACTTGACTATTGATAAGATTGTAAAAGAGGAAGATGTAGCCCATTTGTCAACCCATTTGTTTTGCGATGTTCACAGCCTGTACGGGTGTAGTCCGCACTCGCTGGCTTTGAATGCAGCCAGGAGGATCTCGCCACCTCTCCCCACCCCCACCAGCCCATCCCTGCATCCAATGGTAGCCCCAAGTCCCCCTTCCATGGCCTACCCCCCTAGGCTCTCTCTCAACCTCCCTTCCGCCCCTTTGCCTATCTCCCAGCGCTACCGGCCCTACTCTGTCACCTCTCCATTGGGAATCTCCACCCCCCCTAGCCCCAGACTGGCTAGCCTCCCTGGGCTTTCACGTGGCCCTATCACTGAAGGTCTCCCATTACCGCCCATCATTCTGGCCCCGCCACTACCAACTAGCCCCCAGTTGGTTCCCCTCCCCTCTACTAGTCTTCATCCGCCCACCTCCATGCCCCTCCCTCTGGTACCCCCCTCACCCAGATCAGCTGCCCGAGGAGCTGCCCTCGCCACCCGGATCCCGTCTAGGTACCTCCTCCACCACGTGTGACAGAGTGACGCGCAACAAGCTACTTACTAAAACATTAACCCTACCTCCAGCCTTGGCTCCATGGCAAAATGTGTAGAATCACAGGAAATTTGCTTTAAAACTGCAACATTTTCTCTCCACTGCATGGCAAAAGTTAAAAAATTGCAGGAAATTAGCTTTTAAAACAAAATAATTTGCTCCGCACCATTGAGAAATTGGTAGAATTGCAAGAAATTTGCATATAAAATTAAAAAAACTCCCTATACTGCCAAGTCGGTGTCCTACATTTTTTTTGCAGTGCTGATGGGCTGACCGCGCTCATTGACATGCCCTGCGTCATGCCCCCTGTCACGCCCACCATCTAAACCCCTTTTGATCCATAAAAACCCATGCACATTTGGCCTACATGATAATGGACTACTTATGTAGGCCTATTGCTTGACTTATTATGGACATGCTGTATATGGGTGGTGTTTTGCACATAATTCCTAACCACAAACCAACTCCAAAGCCCTGATGATTTTCACAATTTACAGTCATCCTCTTTTAAAATAAATAAATGTATTCTTATAATAATATACAGGTTTGGACACCTACTCATTCAAGGGTTTTTCTTTATTTTTTACTATTTTCTACATTGTACAATAATAGAGAAGACATCAAAACTATAAAATAACACATAGAATCATGAAGTAACCAAAAAAGTGTTAAACAAATCAAAATCTATTTTATATTTGAGATTCTTCAAAGGAGCCACCCTTTGCCTTGATGACAGCTTTGTACAGTCTTGGCATTCTCTCAAACAGCTTCATGAGGTAGTCACCTGGAATGCATTTCAATCCAATGCTTCACAGAGTTGAAGAAACAGCCACATCTCAACATCCACTGTTCAGAGGAGACTGCGTGAATCAGGCTTTCATGGTCGAATTGTTGAAAAGAAACCACTACTATAGGACTCAATAAGAAGAAAATACTTGGTTGAGCCAAGAAACACGAACAATGGACATTAGACCGGTGTAAATCTGTTCAAATTTGAGATTTTTGGTTCCAGCCGCTGTGTCTTTGTGAGACGCAGAGTAGGTGAGCGGATAATCTCTGCATGTGTGGTTGGCACCATGAAGCATGGAGGTGTGATGGTGTGGGGTTGCTTTGCTGGGGACACTGTCTGATTTATTTACTATTCAAGGCACACTTAACCAGCATGGCTGTCTCGCCATTCTGCAGTGATACACCACCCCATCTGGTTTCGACTTAGTGGGACGATAATTTGTTTTTCAACAGGACAATGACCCAACACACCTCCAGGATGTGTTAGGGGTATTTGACCAAGAAGGAGAGTGATGGAGTGCTGTATCAGATGACCTGGCCTCCACAATCACCTGACCTCAATCCAATTGAGATGGTTTGGGATGAGTTGGACCTCAGAGTGAAGGAAAAGCAGTCAAGAAGTACTCAGCATATATGGGAGCTTCTTGAAGACTGTTGGAAAAGCATTCCTCATGAAGCTGGTTGAGAGTAATTTTTAACGTGTGCAAAGCTGTCATCAAGGCAAAGGGTGGCTACTTTGAAAAATGTCATAAAATATATTTTGATTTGTTTGACACTTTTGGTTTCTACATGCTTCCATATGTGTTATTTCATAGTTTTGTTGTCTTCACTATTATTCCACAATGTTGAAAATAGTAAAAAAAAAAATAGAGAAACCCTTGAATGAGTAGGTGTCAACTTTTGATCGGTAGTGTGTGTGTGTATAATTGAGAAATGAAGAGAAAGACCTTTTGCTTGCCAATGCATTGCTTGTCCTGCATGTTTTTTTTGTGAATCTCATAGCTGTGGTACTCTGACAATGTTCTGTAGGAGCCTGTGTGTTCTTGATGTATCTTCAGATAAAATGTATTAATGGACATGTGACAAGGTCAGCACTAGGAGAGTAGTCTGGTGTTTTATTCCACAGTGAATCACAACCAGGGTTCAGCTGAAGTCCGAGGGAAGGTGAACTAGTCACATCACTCCCTTCCTGCATCTTTTCCTCAGTGTTACATCTTCTTTCCCTATCCCATCCTCTCCTATCTATGACCCATGTGTCTCTATTTTTCCGTCTCCCCATCCTCCTCCTTTATCCCTTGTTCCTCGTTTCCTCCCCCTCTACGCCAGCCCCCTATCCCTCCTGTTCTTCGCCCTCTCTGATATGTCTCAGGACAGCAGCGAAGAAGAGCCTGAGGATGAGCAGGAGGAAGATTTTACGCAGGTCCAGTTTGGGTCCAGGTATACACTGCTGCACGGCGTGTGTTCTGTGGACTCACCGGCATGCTTCAGCAGTGTGTCGAGCCTAACCACTAACTGCAGAGTCTGCATTTCACCATTGCCCCTATTCCTTACGTAGTGCTCAAATTTTGACCATCAAAAGTAGTGTACTATAAACGGAATATAGTGCCATTTGGGACGCAGACAGTGTTTCTGTTCTTGCAGGAACAGGCTGAGAAACGTAGAGCCTGTAGACCATGGGTGTCAAACTCACTAATTATTATTATTTTATTCAAACCACTCTCCATGTTTGACGCCCTGCTGTAGACTCTGGCAGCTTTATGACCTCAACTGTTATAGTTGATGCTCAACCTCAGAAGTACATTTCAGTACAGATCGAGGCAGGGTGCTTATCCTTGTAGTACTGCTAAGAGTCTGATTTGCAGTTCTGTAAATCGAAAATAAATATTTGCTTGCAAAAATATTGAGAATTCATTATGACTAGGCTACCACTTCAGTAGGAGAATGATATCTGGTTCTCAAGCACTATGATCCTTGTAAATCAGCAGCATGAGTTTGGGCCAGGATTGTAGTTTCCCAGTGAATTAGGCCTGTCATGTACTGTAGCTAGATTTCGCTAGCTAAATTTGTAATATGAGGAAAGGACCCAAAGTGAAGGAGTTTACACTGTCGACACCAGGTAAATAACCCTTGCAAGTGCGTGTTGAAGGCACTGTTTCACTTTTCTGCAAACAATCTTCAGGTGAAATCCGAAGACGACAACTGGTTTAATTGTGTCTTCAGTTGGTTTCTGTTGCTGCAAATGCTGCTTGCTGCAGCCCGGATAAACAATCTGTTAGATTGGTTGATAACTTTCACTTTCAGTCTCCACTAAAAATCTTTGTTGAGTAGCTTTGGGCAGAAGACTTATCCACAATATTACTGCGGACTGAGGTTGTGAATCTGCTCACTGGTTACCCACTGGCCTGTCTTCGAAAACAGACCACTAACAATGCATTAACTTAGACCCCAGTGAACCCTTGGGTGGGATCTCTGGAGAATCCGTTACCTGGGTTGTGTTCATCAGGCATCAATTGCAAAAATGTGACAAACTAAGAAAGCGGGAGCAAGGCACTAGCTGGAGTTGTCCAATAAGAAACAAACTATTTTTTTTCCTTGGCAAAATGTGGCAAAAAGGTTTGCCTGCCCTAATGAACACGGCCCCGCTTCAAACTGCTATTGAGTGAGATTATTGGAAGAATTTTGTAAAATCTGAGGGTGTTTATTTAGAGTTCAGACTCAAGAATTGTTTGTCAATGCCGAAACGCTGCCTTGCTATACTCTCGCTAACATTTTACAATTTATTTCAGGGGAACTGAAATGGTCGCTTATTTACCACATTTGTCCACAGGGCTTCTTTCTTAATTAGGCGCCCTCGTTCTGCTCTCCAGTCGTCCTGTTACATTTTGACTTTCTCTCCCATTTTTTTCCCCCCATCCATCTCTCTGTGTAGTCTCGGTGTGTCCGGAGGGGGAATGGCCTGGGAATCCTGCGGCGACCGGTTCACCATCGAAGCATGCAAGGAGACAGAGATGCTCAACTACCTCATCGAGCGCTTTGACAGTGTGGGCATGGAGGAAAAGAAGGCGCCCAAGGTAAACTGGAAACGCTGTTAAGAAACATGGCGGCCCACCGGAGGTTTGACCCGTATCTACTAATTTGGAATCTTTGTCCTTTTAAAAGGGCAGCGAAAACTTATTTCAGAAACACCATTGTAACACAGTGTCCCCAAACAATACTTACCTTTCAGCTATGCTGAGTGTGGCCTCTGGTTGTAACAAATGCTCTGGGAGGAGGCAGTCAAATTTGCTATTCGCAACACTTTATTTTTTGTGATCACATTTTTGTTATTTATAGTAGACAAACTTGAACAAAACACCTTATTGAATTCAAAAAGCCAGACCAAAATACCGCTCACAATAGCAAAGTCTCCATCCAATTGGTGACAGATTTTCATTAGAATATTCAAAAATCTGAGTAAAGATAATGTTTTTTTCACCAAACTGATTTGTTGTGGATAAATATCTGTGATGGCGCAGTGCACATTAAATGTACCTTTTTGTCGCTTAAGTTTTCACATACCGAATACAAATCTGAAGTTCCATGTGTTCTATCACATTTTCAACTCTGATAGTTTTGTAACAAACTTTTGCCTAAAATACCAAATGTGCCTACTCTGGTCTTGGCAGGTGTGCTCTAGCTAACCGCTCACAGATACAGTGCGGGTAGGCTAGTTTACTTGATGAGATTATTATGGTTAAGAGCAAAAATAGTTTTCTTGTCAAACGGCTGTCAAGCATTGTTCATCATGTCACCAGAATAAGACTCTCAATATTTATTGAAAAGGTGCATCAAGCTCATCACAGTGCACTTTCATCACCCTGTGAAGTTCATATTTTCATCTGTAGCCTAATAAACTGCATATTTTACTGAGTCATAGTGGGAGTACCACACACACCATATCATTATGTGATTCCAAGTTTATTTCAATATGATGGTTATTATATCACTATTTGTGCTTAAAGGTGTTTCCACTGCAATTTCTCACTTTCATGATCTTTTCATGGCTGTTAATTTGTGGCATATCTTTACATTAATTTAACTTTAAACCAGGCACACCTGTTAATTGAAATGCATTCCAGGTGACTACCTCATGAAGCGGGTTGAGAATCTTGGCATTCGCCAAGCGTATGCGAAACTGGCAATGCAAGGGTGTTTTACTTTGAAGAATTTAATAAAAATATATATATTTTGACACTTCTTTTGGTTACTACATGATTCCATATGTGTTGTTTTGATAGTTTTGATGTCTTCACTATTATTCTACAATGTAGAAAATTGTAAAAATAACACCCTGGAATGAGTAGGTATGCCCAAACAGCTTGATGCCAAGACATTGACAACAAATATATATTGACATAGTAAAATAAATGTGGAGAAAAACTCTCACATTCAACACCAAGTTGATGGTTTATATTTATCATCATGGTTTACAAGTTTCATTTTATTTTCTGTTTTAAAATGGTCTTATTTAATTATTTTACATGTGATAAGGCCACAGAGGGCCGGAGATAATTAGACACCTGTGATAATCATAAGGTCCCAAAAGGGCCACGAGATGTATTTTCATAGATTACATAAAATCTTTTAACAAGACCAAAATTCTGCTAGTTTACTAGTAAACTTTGAATGTTTCCAGTAATATACCCTCCCTTTGCAGCTCTCGTCACCACGCTTAACTTGTTCTTCTCTCTCTGTCTTCTCAGATTTGCAGCCACCCCAGTGTCAGCCAGCTCCTCAGCAACATACGCTCACAGTGTATTTCCCACGCCGTTCTTGTCCTTCAGGGTGCCCTCACGCAGCCCAGGTCTGCCTGACATCTTCCTGTCGCCTCTCACAATACTGTGGTCCTAATACAGTATTATTCTGTGTACATCAGTGTTTCCCTACCATTGGATAGGAGTGTCTAGATCCCTTAAACTCAACTCTAGACGTTGAATCCAGTTCCACCACTTTTTTTTTTTTTCATTGTTCCCCTCTAATCGGGGACTGATTTTAGACCTGGGACACCAGGTGTGTGCAATTAATTCAGGTAGAACAGAACCAGCAGGCACCAGACCTTGTTGGGTAAGAGTTTAGTGCCCCTGGTCTAGATGTTTAGCGCTGTTGCCCCATGCCTGCATTTTTAGTATTTATTATTTAAATTTATAACAATTAAGTGTAGTTATTTTTATTTTATTTTTTAAGTCCAAATATTCACCCATGGACACATGAAAGAAAGCAGTAATGAACATGTCAATTGACAATTGTGATGCCAGAAAGCCTGAATCTTGCTTTCACCTTGCTTTAAACTAGGGGAAAGACTGGTGTATGTGTTTTTGTTCCTTTTCTTTGCGTTCTCGGCACCCCAAGTAGGAGCTATTAATCTCACCATAGCAACCCTATCACCATAGCAACTCATCTATTTCTCCTGAAGTTCATGTCCACTTTATTTTTCCCAATCATTCACACCTTTGCTACCCACACTCTAGCATCTGGTACACCATTAGTGTGTTCGGAAAGTATTCAGACCCCTTGCCTTTTTCCACATTTTATTTTACAGCCTTAGTCTAAAATTGATCAAATATATATCTTATTTTTATCAATCTACAAACAAGACCTTATAATGACGTAATGAAAACAGATTTTAAGACTATTTATTTTTGTATGATTTTGCAAAAATAATGTAGTTGTCCGTAGAGCTCCGAGACAGGATTGTGTCGAAGCACAGCTCTGGGGAAGGGTACCAAAACATTTCTGCAGCATTGAAGGCCCCCAAGAACACAGTGGCCTCCATCTTTCTTAAATGGAATAAGTTTGGAATCACCAAGACTCTCCCTAGAGCTGGCCCTCTGGCCAAACTCAATGGTCACTCTGACAGAGCTCCAGAGTTCCTCTGTGGAGATGGGAGAACCTTGCAGAAGGGCAACCATATCTGCAGCACTCCATCAATCAGGCCTTTATGGTAGAGTTTCCAGACCGACGACACTCCTCAGTAAAAGGCACATGACAGCCCACTTGGAGTTCACCAAAAGGCATCTAAAGGACTGACCATGAGAAACAAGATTGAAGTTAGAGCTCTTTGGCCTGAATGCCAAGCGTCACATCTGGAGGAAACCTGCCACCATCCCTACGGTGAAGCATGGTGGTGGCAGCATCCTGTTATGGGCATGTTTTTCAGTGGCAGGGAATGGGAGACTAGTCAGGATCCAGGGAAAGATGAACGGAGCAAAGTACAGAGATCCTTGATGGAAACCTGCTCAGGACCTCAGGAATGGGGTGACGGTTCACTATCCAACAGGACAATGACCCTAAGCACACAGCCAAGTCAATGCAGTAGTGGCTTCGGGACAAGTCTCAATATCCTTGAGTGGCCCAGCCAGAGCCCGGACTTGAACCCCATCAATCATCTCTGGAGAGACCTGAAAATAGCTGTGCATCGACGCTCCCCAACCAACCTGCCAGAGTTTGAGAGGATCTGCAGAGAAGAAGAGAAACACCACAAATACATGTGTGCCAAGCTTGTGGCGTCATACCCAAGATGGCTGGAGGCTGTAATCGCTGCCAAAGGTGGTTCAACAAAGTACTGAGTGAAGAGTCTGGATGTAAAATAAATTTTTAATACATTGCAAAAATTTCTAAACCCGTTTTTGCTTTGTCATTATGCGTATTGTGTGTAAATTGAGAGGGGACTACAATTTAATCAATTTTTGAATAAAGCTGTCACGTAACAACGTGGAAAAAGTTGAGGGGCTTGAATACTCTCCGAATGCACTCCTGTATGCACTCTTTACGTTTCCTCTCACTGTTCTCTGTACCTGTTAGTATGCATCCTCTACCACTGCAGAATGCAATAATATTGCCAAAATACAAGTGTGTTCCCTCAAAATACACACTTTGCTTTCAAAATAGAATAGCCAGGTGACACAGTTCAGATATATTTGGTGTTGTGAGTAAAAGCCATCCTCCTCCCCGCTCCTCCACTCAGGAGTCCTCTGCAGCAGTCCCTGCTGGTACCCTACATGCTGTGCCGTAACCTGCCGTATGGCTTTATCCAGGAGCTGGCCCGCATTACCTACCAGGAGGAGGAGGTCTTCAGACAGGTGGGGTAGACCCAGACAGGCAGACTGACTCACAGACAGAAACAGAAATACACCAATGGTTTTATTAATCTGACAATGAAATGGTCAATTCTAAAACATTAGAAAATTTGCTCAAACAGTTAAAAATAACCTCCATATGAAATGAAAGTATGAACAAAAGTTATTGTAGTAAGTTGTCCTGTACATTTCACCATGTCAAGTTTCAGCTGTATCGACTAATGCCATCCTCAAAATTGCTCACTTGTTGGCTGTATTTCAGATCTTTGTTCCAATCCTTCAAGGGCTGGGTCTGGCTGTGAAAGAATGTTCCTTCGACAGTGACAACTTCAAATTCCCCCTGATGGTAAGGTGGCAACGGAGAAGTAATGTGTGCTTGCGGTGCAGGCTTAGTGTGTTTCCCAAATGGCACCTATTTCACTACGTAGTGCACTACTTTTGACCAGGATCCCTAGGGCAAGTTCTAGGGAGTAGGTTGCCATTCGAGACATAGTCTTAATGTGGTCTTTTACAGTGCCTTGCGAAAGTATTCGGCCCCCTTGAACTTTGCGACTTTTTGCCACATTTCAGGCTTCAAACATAAAGATATAAAACTGTATTTTTTTGTGAAGAATCAACAACAAGTGGGACACAATCATGAAGTGGAATGACATTTATTGGATATTTCAAACTTAAAAAAAAAATCAAAAACTGCAAAATTATTCAGCCCCCTTAAGTTAATACTTTGTAGCGCCACCTTTTGCTGCGATTACAGCTGTAAGTTGCTTGGGGTATGTCTCTATCAGTTTTGCACATCGAGAGACTGAACATTTTTCCCATTCCTCCTTGCAAAACAGCTCGCGCTCAGTGAGGTTGGATGGAGAGCATTTGTGAACAGCAGTTTTCAGTTCTTTCCACAGATTCTCGATTGGATTCAGGTCTGGACTTTGACTTGGCCATTCTAACACCTGGATATGTTTATTTTTGAACCATTCCATTGTATATTTTGCTTTATGTTTTGGATCATTGTTTTGTTGGAAGACAAATCTCCGTCCCAGTCTCAGGTCTTTTGCAGACTCCATCAGGTTTTCTTCCAGAATGGTCCTGTATTTGGCTCCATCCATCTATCCATCAATTTTAACCATCTTCCCTGTCCCTGCTGAAGAAAAGCAGGCCCAAACCGTGATGCTGCCACCACCATGTTTGACAGTGGGGATGGTGTGGTCAGGGTGATGAGCTGTGTTGCTTTTGCGCCAAACATAACGTTTTGCATTGTTGCCAAAAAGTTCAATTTTGGTTTCATCTGACCAGAGCACCTTCTTCCACTTGTTTGGTGTGTCTCCCAGGTGGCTTGTGGCAAACTTTAAACAACACTTTAAGAAATGGCTTTCTTCTTGCCACTCTTCCATAAAGGCCAGATTTGTGCAATATGCGACTGATTGTTGTCCTATGGACAGAGTCTCCCACCTCAGCTGTAGATCTCTGCAGTTCATCCAGAGTGATCATGGGCCTCTTGGCTGCATCTCTGATCAGTCTTCTCCTTGTATGAGCTGAAAGTTTAGAGGGACGGCCAGGTCTTGGTAGATTTGCAGTGGTCTGATACTCCTTCCATTTCAATATTATCGCTTGCACAGTGCTCCTTGGCATGTTTAAAGCTTGGGAAATCTTTTTGTATCCAAATCCGGCTTTAAAATTCTTCACAACAGTATCTCGGACCTGCCTGGTGTGTTCCTTATTCTTCATGATGCTCTCTGCGCTTTTAACGGACCTCTGAGACTATCACAGTGCAGGTGCATTTATACGGAGACTTGATTACACACAGGTGGATTGTATTTATCATCATTAGTCATTTAGGTCAACATTGGATCATTCAGAGATCCTCACTGAACTTCTGGAGAGAGTTTGCTGCACTGAAAGTAAAGGGACTGAATAATTTTGCACGCCCAATTTTTCAGTTTTTGATTTGTTAAAAAAGTTTGAAATATCCAATAAATGTCGTTCCACTTCATGATTGTGTCCCACTTGTTGTTGATTCTTCACAAAAAATACAGTTTTATATCTTTATGTTTGAAGCCTGAAATGTGGCAAAAGGTCGCAAAGTTCAAGGGGGCCGAATACTTTCGCAAGGCACTGTAGATGCTGCCTCGCAGCCAGTGACTGAGCCTGTCTAACTTATAGGAGGGCAGTTCGAGATGTCAAATGTATAATGGATTGACTTGAGGCTGAATCTCTGCTAGCGTGATGAGCCTATCAACCTTCAGCTAACCTTTAGGCTCCAACCATTGATATAGATTTACTAGAATGGGTATTTCCCATTAAAATCAATGTTTCTGTGATTTGGTGGACCGGTGGCCATATTAAGGGTACTCGTGTGTTCCAGACAAATTTGCTTTGGTCTGAGGGGTTTTACCTGTTCTAGGAATTCTATTTTTCTATGGCTACAGCTACTCCAACTAAAGGCTGGGTAACATGATTGGACATTTTTAACTTGTCTTGTCACGCCTGTCATAAGATGACTTTGGGTGTTTGTTTTCTTATACACCAGGGGACCGAAGCCTATGGTCATTTCACAGTCAATGGTCAATATTAGGCTATTTCTGATGGCTGTTCATTTAACTTTCACTTAGGGTGTGTTTTGTTTTCTACAGGCATTAGCTGAGCTATGTGAAATCAAGTTTGTGAAGACTCACCCCATGTGCAATTTGGTGAGTGTGCTGGAAGAGATGGAGCCATCTTTCCTGTGTCTTTCCAGCTTTATTACTGAGGTTGCGAACAATCCCCTCCAGTGCACCTTGTAGTCCATGGTGTTGATTTGTTCTTCTCCTTTTAAACTGTTACCACTGTTAACTTGAGCACACTTAATATGTTGTGAAATTTGTTGTGAATGTATTGTAGTGTTAAAACACTTATAACTACCTTAATGTTGTTACCTCAGGAAGAGTAGCTGTTGCCTTGGCAGCAGCTAATGGGGACCCATAATAAATACAAATACATCAAAACACTTTCAAAAGCCTTTCCCCCGATAAGACCAACTACAGACAGTAGATGAAAAACATTGTTTCCATTGGCACCATAGAAAGAAGTAGTTATTTTTCTAGCACTGGATAAGTCTCAAAAGGCACCCTATTCCCTATATTGTGTACCATTTTTGACTAGGTCCCATAGGGCTTCGGTCAAAAGTAGTGCACTGAACAGGGTACCATTTGGGACGCATCCACTGTCTTATGTGAAGCGTTCTGCTCTAGACTCAGCCGGCCCACTTTACAGAAGCAGGGAAGAATTTCGTTTGGTTAGTTTATTTATGACAGGTTTGTCTAGCTCACATTTTCGAGGAATGGGAAGACAAGGATGCTTCCTAATTGGACACTATACCCTTTAAAGTGCACTACTTTTCACCAGGTCCCAGCGGTACTGGTGACTTCTTTAAGGAGGTATGGCTTAGTAATTTAATGCTCACCTTATGTATGTGCCTGTCTAAACTAAAGTGTGTGTGTGTCCAGATGACGTCTTTGCCCCTGTGGTGTCCTAAGTCTCTGAGCCCGGGGACTGGCCGAGAAGTCCAGAGACTCTCCTTCCTGGGAGCCTTCTTCAGCCTGTCAGTCTTTGCAGAGGATGACGTGAGTAATAGGAATAGGGTGAAATTACCCCTGGACACTGATGCTGGGTCAGTTTAGCATTTTCCATACTAATGCAATCAGGAATTCAAACAGTGGGGGGGTGTATCAGTGTAGTGTGTGTTGGAAGAGTCTAGTGAGTTTGCAAGGGAGTCACTGCAAAACAGTTTAAGATGAATAAATAAATAATAAAGGGGGTAAATGTAAATTGTCCGGGTAGCCATTTGAGTAACTGTTCCGAATTTATGGGTGCAGAAGCTGTTTAGGTGCCTTTTGTTCCCAGACTTGGTGCTCCGGTACATCTTGCCGTGCGGTAGCAGAGAGAACAGTCTGACTTGGATGGCTGGAGTCTGTGACAAAAAAATTTTCGGGCCTTCTGCTGACACTGCCTGGTATACTATCGCTTGGTCTGGGCCGTACGTACTCCCCTCTGTAGCACCTTGCGGTTGTTTGCCGAGCAGTTGCCATACCAAGCGATGATGCAGCCAGTCAAGATGCTCTCGATGGTGTAGCTGTAGAGCTTTTTGAGCATCTGGGGACCTATGCCAAATCTTTTTAGTCTCCTGAGGGGGAATAGGCTTTGTTGTGCCCTCTTCACGAATGTCTTGGTGTGTTTGGACTAGAGGTCGACCGATTTATGATTTTTCAATGCCAATACCGATTATTGGAGGACCAAAAAAGCTGATACCGATTTTTTTTTTTTTTAAATAAAAAAAAAATGTATTTGTAATAATGACAATTACAACAATACTGAATTAACACTTATTTTAACTTAATATATTACATCAATAAAATCAATTTAGCCTCAAGTAGATAATGAAACATGTTCAATTTGGTTTAAATAATGCAAAAGCCAAGTGTTGGAGAAGAACTTAAAAGTGCAATATGTGCTATGTAATAAAGCTAACATTTCAGTTCCTTGCTCAGAACATGAGAACATATGAAAGCTGGTGGTTCCTTTTAACATGAGTCTTCAATATTCCCAGGTAAGAAGTTTTAGGTTGTAGATATTATAGGACTATTTCCCTCTATACCATTTGTATTTCATTAACTTTTGACTATAAAAGTTTAGATCAGTTAAAAAAATTACACAACGTGGCACAATCGGGAGCCTGTAAAACGGCCTCCATTCCAACCAGCACCATTCATTTAATGGTTCTAGAGAATGTACTACTCTCAAATTCATACAGAGCTATGGGTGCAAGAACTAACCATCCATGAGATCAAAATGAGTTTTTGAAGCTATACAGTGTTTGTTTACAATTACATTGTTTACAAACAATGGATTAAAATAAGCTTGTTTGGGCCTCCCGAGTGTGCAGCGGTCTAAGGCACTACATCGCAGTGCTAAAGGCGTTACTACAGACCCGGGTTCATTCCCGGGCTGTTCCGGAACCGGCTGTGGCAGGGAGTCACGTAGGACGGCGCACAATTGGCCCAGCGTCGTATGGGTAGGGTTTGACTGCGGGAGGCTTTACTTGGCTCAACGCGCCCAAGCGCCTCCTTGTGGTGGGCCGTGTGTCTGCAGGCTGACCCCGGTCGCCAGTTGAACGGTGTTTCCTTCAACACATTGGTGCAGCTGGCGTCCGGGTTAAGCTGATGGGTATTAGGAGTGAGGTTAGGTGGGTCATGTTTCGGAGGACGCAGGACTCAACCGTTGAATTTCCTGAGCCCATTGGGGAGCTGCAGCGATGAGACAAGATCGAAAAAGGGAAAACAAGCTTCTTTTTTTTTTGAGGGTCTGATAGGGTACGACATTGCAGTTCATGACGCATTTCTTAGTTATATTTTTTTAAGAATCAGTGGCTATACAGTGCGTTTGGAAAGTATTCAGACCCCTTGACTTTTTCCACATTTTAGTATGTTAGAGCCTTACCCTAAAACAGATTCATTCGTTTTTTTCTCATCAATCTACATACAATACCACATAATGACAAAAAACCTGGCTTTTCGACATGTTTGCACATTTACGTAAGTAATCATAACCTTTAATCAGTACTTTGTTGAAGCACCTTTGGCAGAAATTACAGCATTGAATCTTCTTGGGTATGACACTACAGGCTTGGCACACCTGCATTTGGGCAGTTTCTCCCATTCCTTTTTGCAGATCCTCTTAATCTCTGTCAGGTTGGATGAGGAGCGGTGCTGCACAGCTATTTTCAGGTCTCTCCAGAGATATCTGATCGGGTTCAAGTCCGGGCTCTGGCTGGGTCACTCAAGGACGTTCGGAGACTTGTCCCGAAGACACTGCTGCATTGTCTTGGCTGTGTGCTTAGGGTCATTGTCCGGTTGGAAGGTGATCCTTCGTTCCCAGTCTGAGTTCCTGAGTGCTCTCGAACAGGTTTTCATCAAGGACCTCTCTATACTTTGCTCTGTTCATTTTTCCCTCAAACCTGACTTGTCTCCCATTCCCTGCTGCTGAAAAACATCCCCACAAGATGCTGCCACCACCATTGCATGCCCATAACAGGATGCTGCCACCACCATGCTTCACTGTAGGGATGGTGCCAGGTGTCCTCCAGATGTGATGCTTGGCATTCAGGCCAAAGAGTTCAATCTTGGTTTCATCAGACCAGAGAATCTTGTTTCTCATGGTCTGAGAGTGCCAAAAGGCACCTGAAGGAAACTCCAAGGGGTCTTTCATGTGCCTTTTACTGAGGAGTGTCTTCTGCCTGGGAACTCTACCATAAAGGACTGATTGGGGGTGTGCTGCAGATATGGTTGCCCTTCTGCAAGGTTCTCCCATCTCCACAGAGGAACTATAAAGCTCTGTCAGAGTGCCCATCAGGTTCTTGGTCACCTCCCTGTCCAAGGCCATTCTCCCCCGATTGCTAAGTATGGCCAGGCGGCCTGCTTTAGGAAGGGTCTTGGTGGTTCCAAACTTCTTCCATTTAAGAATGATGGAGGCAACTGTGTTCTTGGGGACCTTCAATGCTGAAATGTTTAGGTATCATTCCCCAAATCTGTGCCTCGACTCAATTAGGTCTCGGAGCTCTACAGACAGTTCCTTCAATCTCATGGCTTGGTTTTTGGTCTGACATGCACTGTCAGCTATGGGACCTTATATAGACAGGATTGTGCCTTTCCAAATCATATCCAATCAGTTGAATTTACCACAGGTGGACTCCAAGTTGTAGAAACATCTCAAGGATGATCAATGGAAACAAGATGCACCTGAGCTGAATTTCGAGTCTCATAGCAAAAGGTCTGAATACTTATGTAAATAGGGTATTTCTGTTTTAATGAATTTGCCAAGATTTCTAAAAACCTGTTTTTGCTTTGTCATTATGGAGTATTGTTTGTAGATAGATGAATTGTTTTCCTCATCAAAAGTAACAAAATGTGGAATAAGTCAAGGGCTCGGAATACTTTCCAAATGCGCTGTATATCAATATGTTAACTCCCAAAATGTATGGTCTTTAAGGTTAGATTGTGGGAGGGGAAGCTGAACCTAGATCTCTACCTAGAACAAACCACCTTGGTGGTGAGTAATGTAACTTGTGTGAATCAATGCAATGTGCCCTTACGGGCTGAAAAGCAAGAGGAATATAGCCCAGCAGCATAGCTTGTCCCTGGGAATTTTTTGATTTTGCAAATTTTGCTGAATGTTAAAATGTTTTTCTGGTGTCACCTAGTGTATTGCTGTAGTTTACCTTACAAAATGATACATCAAAAGCTCACAGAACTAAAATATGACTTCAGTGCTTAGCATTGACAAGTCTATATCACATTGCATCCAGAATTATGTTGGCATTAGATTACTTTAACCAGCAAAGAAATTACTTAATTTGTTTGGTCTTTCCCCCTCAGTCCAAAGTTGGTGACAAGTACTTCTCAGGCCCTGCCATCACCACAGAGAACACTCGCGTGGTCAGTCAATCCCTGCAGCACTACCTGGAGTCAGCCCGGGTAAGTCCTGCCCCACTGGGTCTATCATGGCTTGTCCTTTGCCCAAGTATACTTCCCTCAATTTGTCATGACAATTATTTTTTTGTATTCTTTTGTCAGGGTGAAATGTTTAAAATCCTCCACAACATCCTACTGAATGGAGAGACAAGAGAGGTAGCTCTCAACTACATGGCAGCTCTGGTCAACCGCAATGTGAAGAAAGCCCAGATGCAGGTAAAGTGATCTTATCCTATATTCATTCATCTAGGAAATGTCTGAATTGAGGGTTTCTAATGCAACCATTTCAAGCTAGAATGTCTGGCCCCAAAGTCTGAATAGACCCAATGCTATTCTAGCACACAATCTCCCCTCTCCCTACCTTTCCTGTTAGAACAGTGAAAGACTATCTGGAAAAGTGGGACTGCCCCACTCTTTAAATAACAAAAAAATTAATTGAGCTTTTCTCTTCCCTTTCTCCCCTCATCCTTTCGCAGACGGACGACAAGCTGGTGTCCACAGATGGCTTCATGATCAACTTCCTGTCGGTGCTGCAGCAGCTGAGCATGAAGATCAAGCTGGAGACGGTGGACCCCTATTATATCTTCCACCCCCACTGCCGCCTGCATGTCAGCCCTGAGGAGACCCGGCTCAAGGCCACCATGGAAGAGCTCAAGACCTGGCTGGCCGAGATGTGTGAGTGGACACCGTAGATAATATAACAGAGCCTCTATGCATTCGAATGGAACAATTTGTCTGCCCTTTATCTATGAGGACACCACCATTGACGTCATAGTATGAACAACAATGACTATAATGAGTAATGTATTATGTTGTTCACACCTAAGTTAATGTGGTTTTTGTTTTCTTTCAAATGTTTAACCTGGAGTGTCATGAGGATGGGGTTTGCAGTTTTGGGACTTCCATTGGTTCTTTTGTGCCAGACAAGCTCAATCATATGCAGTTAAAGTATTTGAAAAAAAAATTAAGAATTTGTGTGGTTTAGTTGCAATTATCAACTGAACTTCCATAGTGCATTTTTAAAGTTGCTTTGTGTGCGTCCTGACCATATTCACATAGAAATGTTAGTTGTCAATCTATTATTCACATTGAAAGCAAGTCTGATAAGCGGTAGATCTGTTCTATGTGCACTGTTTCTATGCTTCCTCTCCTCAAGTTACAATTTTGTTTACTTTTAACAACCAGGCAATGGCGGAGTGATTTCTACATATTCAGTGTTGCCTCGCCGCTGCTAAATCATTGCCGCCACTCCAAAAAAATGTGTTTAGCTGTGAGACACTTTTTAAAGGGATAGTGCGAGATTTTGCCAATCAAGCCCTTTTTCTGCTTACCTAGTCAGATGAACTCATGGATACCATTTTTATGTCTCTGCGTGCAGTTTGTAGTAAGTTTCTAACTAGCATTACCACCAATGCAAGTCTATGAGAATTGCTAGTGTACCTGTGAAGCTACCTTAAACTTCCTTCAAACTGCATGTAGAGCAGTGTTTCCTCTGAAAAAATGTGTAGCAGAGGGGATGGCGTTTTTGAGGTAGGGTGTCATTTTACCACAACTGTAACCCTACAATTGACCCGTGTTACATTTAGCCCCACTCTTCCGTATACGCTCACAGTGAATTGTGGAGCTGGTAACGTGCTTAACCATACCGCTGCTAAAAACTACATTGCGACTAATTAGTTACTACTTCTACTGACGGCTACGATCAACTATTTATATAAGTCAGTCCCTCTACTACACCAGCATACATTTTTCAACACTAACAAACTTTTAAACTTCTTCCACTAGATTCACCATCATATTTCTCCCCCAAAATGATAGCCAAATCTTTTCTGATTCTTTGAGTAAAAGTGTAGTAGTCTGAGTCTAGTTGTATGTGATCTAGTAGTTTATCAAAGTAATCAAACCAGCAATTTGTATATATTTAAAGTAAAACGTTTCAAACTTCAACTACCACAAAAATAAGGTCACCGTTATTTAATGGAAAATTACCAAATTACCATCTAGTTATTAGTAGGATTACCTGCCAAATTAACACTGGATGTGCCATTCACCTACCTGAAAGTTTCCTAATTGTTTTTGTTGACAGACAACGACCCCTCCAAGTTCTCTGAGCCCAAGTTCCCGACAGAGTGTTTCTTTCTGACACTGCACACCCACCACCTGTCCATCCTACCAGGCTGCCGACGCTACATTCGCAGACTGAGAGCCATCCGCGAGCTCAACAGGTACACTCACACACACACACGAGGACAAGTGGCCACAGCCACTCAAACAACCTGGGACGAGTTGTCATTTTCAGCCCGACAGGGCCTGGCGTTACTTAATAGCAATCTATATTCTCAAAAGCATGTGAGGCTCGTGTTCATATTTCACAACCTCTGCAGGCTTTTGGAGTTGCCTATAGCAAAATGATACACCTGATTTAAGCTACGTTATTACATGCTAAATGTTTATGATCCGTGACAGATGAGTAGAAGAATAGATGAGCTACCACCTCCACTTATTTTCCCAGCCAGAGATCAATTACCGGTAACCATATATTTAAAAGGAGATTCAGTCACATTGATTATCAGGCTTTTGGCCAGGAGTATAGGCTACTATGGAATTGAAGAGTAAAAAACCCCTTAAGCTACATAACATGCTAGCAAAATGATCTGATCAGTGCTGATATACACTGAACAAAAAGATAAAAAACACAATGCCATAGATGTTTTAAGGGAGCGTGCAATTGGCATGCTGATTGAAGGAATGTCCACCACGAGTTGTTGCCAGAGAATTGAATGTTAATTTTTCTACCATAAGCCGCCTCCAACATTTTAGAGAATTTGGCAGTACATCAAACCGACCTCACAACTGCCGACCACGTGTAACCATGCCAGCCCAGCCCAGGACCTCCACATCCGGCTTCTTCACCTGCGGGATCGTCTGAGACCAGCAACCCAGACAGTTGATGAAACTGAGGAGTATTTCTGTCTGTAATAAAGCCCTTTTGTGTTGAAAAACTAATTCTGGTTGGCTGGTCCTATGCCCTCCCAGGCCCACTCATGGTTGCGCCCCTGCCTGGTCATGTGAAATCGGTAGATTAGGGCCAAATGAATTTATTTCCTTGTGTAACTGTAACTCAGTAAAATCTTTGAAATTGTGGCATGCTGTTTTTTTTTATATCTCTGTTCAATATATGAGCAAACTAGACTGAAAATGATCATGAGCACCCAGCTCAAGTTAGCTAACATTTTTCCAGCCTAATTGTAACCAAATATAATGGAAAGTCTGTTAAAAATCTGTTATATTTATGTTATCACGACGAGTCCCCACACTTGCCTCAAAACGGTGCTGAAATCCCAAGTTGGCCACACGGCTATTGCTTTAAATGTATTATAATGGTTGGATATGACTTTGGGAGTACCAGTAAGAAACCATTTGATACATACCTTCATTTGCATTAGCCTATAACCTATTCCAATATTTAAGTTATTCAGTTGATCATAACTAAGGCTAAGGTGAGTTTTCTCATCGCATTTCTAAGTCTAGGGCTGATTCCTCGTCTCCTCGCTCCACTGCTGCCCACCTCCACCACATTGTTCTCAACACCAGTTTAAATCAATATGCTGTTTTCGAGAAATACTGCATTTTTGGGGGGGTTCGGGCTCATTACATTTCTGTGATGTTGGATCAGGCCTGGGCTTGGGGCTTCAGCTCACCAGGCTTGGGTAAGACCGGACTCCAATTTTCAGACCCAATGACAACTCTACATGGGACCATAGAATATAGATGTCCATCTCAAGAAAGGAGTTTTCAGAGAGATTTGGCTTCCGAGTTCCAAAAATATATAAGAGATTGGCTTTGGTTTTTTAGTACTTGTAATAAATGTAATGTGGTGGTCTCCAACCAGTGAAATATCAAAATGTAAATGTGTTCATACATTAGTGTGGAGCTCATTGTTACGTTTCATTGGTGATCATTTGATACATTATTGGCCTATGAGTGGAAATTATTTCATTGTTTTAAGGTGTGTATGTAGTGTATTAGTGAGTATATGAAGGCTGGATTGTATTCACTAGGCTCTCAATGTTAAGAACATTGACTTAAACGGGGAGCAACAAGCTGAAGTAGCTGTTTTTGTTATCCTTTGCGAGATGTTTTGAATACTAATGAATGCGACCCTGTTTTGTTTGGCATGACAGGACCGTGGAGGAGCTGAAGAACAGTGAGAGCCAGTGGAAGGACTCTCCGCTGGCCAGCCGACACCGAGAGATGCTAAAGAGATGCAAAACCCAGCTCAAAGTTCGCTAAGACATTTTTCTTAATTAATTATTTTTTAAATCTCCCCCCACCGTTTTCAGGCTGAAAGGACTTAATCCACTCTCTCATCTGCTTATGTTCTGCTTGTAATACGTGATAATGTTTTGGTAAATTTTAAGTGTGTAAACTCCATTTCCTATTCCAATCCAGTGTCGTCATAGTTTGTTTTCCGAATCATCCGTTTTGGTTTTAAACTGAAATTAGTGTTGCGAATAAGAAAATAAATAATTTCAACTCGTGTCATGAGTTAACGACAATATTCACCAGAAACTTTTCTATCTTTGATCTTTGGCCTTGACAGAAACTGGTGCGCTCCAAAGCCTGTGCCGATGCAGGGCTTCTGGATGAGAACCTTTTACGCAGATGTCTGCAGTTCTACAGTATGGTCATTCAGCTCATCCTACGCATGGTGGATCCCGCCTACCCACAGTAAGACACTCTGCCACAACCAGGAACTGTTTTAATGCTGCAATATGAGTTCATAGCCTACTTTACGTCATATCTGTCATAATTAAAGGGATGGTGTGAGATTTGAGCAATTATGCTCTTTTTCTACTTAACCAGTCAGATGAATTCATCGATACCATGTTCGTCTCTTCATGCAGTTTGAAGGAAGTTGAAGGTAGTTTTGCGAACCAGTCATTGTCTTAAAGCTAGTTACCAATTACGCTAGCTCTAGTTAGCAACTGCCTTAATAGTGCACGCAGGCATGAAAATGTTATCCATGGGTAAGTAGAAAAAGGGCTTTGTTGACAAGATTTCGCACAATCCCTTTAAACTGAGGGATGCAACTTTTTTACTAAACTGATAATTATATTAATGTTTATTAGATTTATCTTTGTTATTGTTTGTATTGTTTGACATGCATAAAGTGGATCAAAAACTCATATTCCTTCCTTCCCTTTGTTGCAGCATGAGTCTACCGCTGAATCCGGAGATTCCCAAAAGCTTTGCTGCTCTGCCGGAGTTTTACATTGAAGATGTGGCCGAGTTCCTGCTTTTCGTTGTGCAGTAAGTCGACAAATAGATTATAATTGCATAGTACAAGGCCAGACAAATGCTCAAGAGTGGGATTGTATGTGTCCATTTACCCTGTTTTACCTAAAGCAAGTGATTAGTTCCATGTTTTATACATTTCTTGGAGAATTGTTTCTTAAAATGTTAACTTCAAAGGGATGTGGCAAGAGTAGGGCCTAGAGGATTTCCTGACCATGTGACCCGACCTGGAGAAACTCGTGGCTCTCTCCATTCTCTTTCCTTTATTAATAAATACATGAGGAGGACCATCCTCTTCATCCCTGGACAAGCTTGATTCTTGCGTACGCTCTCCTCACCTTTATCTTAAACCGCAATGCAGGAGTGGATCCAAGGTCCCTTCCCTCTGACCTTCTCCACCAATGTGTTTTGTGGAGGTGGCGAGCAGAGAGGTAGTGAGAGGGTTCAAGGAAAGATTAATGGCTGGTTACACAATATGTATAAAAGGGGGTATACCTGCTGAAATTGTACACTGAACAAAAATATAAATGTAATATTCAAGAATTTCACAGTTCATTTAACCGAAATAAATGCATTAGGCCCTTGTCTATGGATTTCACATGACTGGGAATACAGATATGCTTCTGTTGGTCACAGATACCTTTTCAGAAAAGTTAAGGGTGTGGATCAGAAAACCTGCTAGTATCTGGCGTGGCCACCATTTGCCTCATGCAGCGCGACATATCTCCTTCGCATAGAGTTGATCATGCTGTTGATTGTGGCCTGTGGAATGTTGTCCCACTCTTCAATGGCTGTGCAAAGTTGCTGGATATTGGCGGGAACTGGAACATGCTGTTGTACACATCGATCCAGAGCATCCCAAACATGCTCAATGGGTGACATGTCTGGTGAGTATGCAGGTCATCGAAGAACTGACATTTTCAGCTTACAGAAATTGTGTATAGATCCTTGCGACATGGGGCTGTGCATCATCATGCTGAAACGTGAGGTGATGCCAGCGGATGAATTTCATCATGTTATTTCTCTGCATTCAAAGTGCCATTGATAAAATGCAATTGTGTTTATTGTCCGTAGCTTATGCATGCCCATAACATAAACCCACCGCCACCTTGCTCACAACGTTGACATAAGCAAACAGATCACCCACACGACGCATTATACCATGTCTGCCATCTGCCTGGTACATTTGAGACCGAGATTCATCCGTGAAGAGCACACATCTCCAGCATGCCAGTGGCCATCAAAGTTGAGCATTTGTCCACTGAAGTCGGTTACTATGCCGAACTGCAGTCAGGTCAAGACCCTGGTGAGGATGACGAGCACGCAGATGAGCTTCCCTGAGATGGTTTCTGACAGTTTGTGCAGAAATTCTTCAATTGTGCAAACCCAGTTTCATCAGCTGTCCGGGTGGCTCATTTCTGACCATCCTGCAGGTGAAGTCCGATATGGAAGTCCTGGGTTGGCGTGGTGACACATGGACTGCGGTTGTGAGGCCGATTGGACTCACTGCCAAGTAATCTAACGTTCAACATTAAATTCTCTGGCAATAGCTCTGGTGGACATTCCTGCAGTTAGCATTCCAATTGCACGCTCCATCAACTTGAGACATCTATAGCATGGTGTTGTGACAGCTTCACGTTTTAAAGTGGCCTTTTATTGTCCAAAGCAGAAGGTGCATCTGTGTAATGATCATGCTGTTTAATCAGCTTATTGATATGCCACACCTGTCAGGTGGATGGATTTCCTTGGCAAAAGAGAAATGCTCACTAACAGGGATGTAAACAAATTTGTGCACTAAATTTGAGAGAAATAATCATTTTGTGCTTATGGACAATTTCTGGGATCTTTTGTTTCAGCTCATGAAACATGGGACCAACACTTTACATGTTGCGTTTTATTTTTGTTCAGTATGTGTTCTTTTGCCCATCTTAATCTTTTCTTTTTATCGGCCAGTCTGAGATATGGCTCTTTCTTTGCAACTCTGCCTAGAAGGCCAGCATCCCAGAGTCGCCTCTTCACTGTTGACGTTGAACTTGGTGTTTTGCGGGTACTATTTAATGAAGCTTCCAGTTGAGGACTTGTGAGGCGTCTGTTTCTCAAACTAGACTCTCTAATGTACTTGTCCTCTTCCTCAGTTGTGTACCGGGGCCTCCCGCTCCTCTTTCTATTCTGGTTAGAGCCAGTTTGCGCTGTTCTCTGAAGGGAGTAGGACACAGCGTTGTATGAGATCTTCAGTTTCTTGGTGATTTCTCGCATGGAATAGCCTTCATTTCTCAGAACAAGAATAGACTGACGAGTTTCAGAAGAAACTTCTTTGTTTCTGGCCATTTTGAGCCTGTAATCAAACCCACAAATGCTGATGCTCCAGATACTCAAATAGTCTAAAGGCCAGTTTTATTGCTTCTTTAAATCTGCACAACCTTTTTCAGCTGTGCTAACATAATTGCAGAAGAGTTTCTAATGATCAATTCGCCTTTTAAAATGATTAACTTGGATTAGCTAACACAACATGCCATTGGAACACCGGAGTGATGGTTGCTAATAATGGGCCTCTGTACGCCTATGTAGATATTCCATAAAAAATCTGCCGTTTCCAGCTACAATAGTCATTTACAACATTAACAATGTCTGTATGATCAATTTGGTGTTAATTTAATGGGCACAAAATGTGCTTTGTTTTTTAAAGAAATGACATTTCTAAGTGCGGCTGTTTGAATGGGGGTAATATAAAATTACATGTATTTTTTGAAAAGGTATCTTCTGTGAAAATTGCTCTTGACTGACGGTTAGCCTCCCCTTTCTATCCCCTGCCAGGTATTCCCCTCAGGTCCTGTATGAGCCCTGCGTCCAGGACATTGTCACTTTCCTGGTGGTGTTCATCTGCAGTCAGAACTACATCCGGAACCCCTACCTGATCGCCAAGCTGGTGGAAGTGCTTTTTGTCACCAATCCGGCGGTGCAGCTGCGCACCCAGCGCTTTTCCGAGATGATGGAGAACCACCCCCTGTCCGTCAAACAGTTGGTCCCGGCCCTCATGAAGTTCTACACAGGTGTGACTACTTGGTGCAGCATTTCGGGAGGGGCAGAACTAGACACATTGTGTTCATGCAAAAGTGTTAAAATTGCGCAAACTTTTTATTGTGCTGGCTTGGATATTTTCTTCTTTCCAGAATGGTTCCATCAACTATAGTGGGTGTGTAACACACCATCACAGTACGGCTCAACTTGGCTCCACTCAGTAGTGTGCAAAAGCTATTAGTGGAGTCAAGTGCACTGATTCTCACATGCAACTGACTCTTGTGTGCCTTCCTTTCCACAGATGTGGAGCACACCGGTGCCACCAGCGAGTTCTACGATAAGTTCACCATCCGCTACCACATCAGCACCATCTTCAAGAGCCTCTGGCAGAACATGGGCCACCACGGCACATTCCTGGAAGAGTTCAAGTAAGTGGGCTAGAATCACAACTTAATAGGTATCGTCAGCTAATAAATACTAATAAATCCAGTCATGCTGAATGCTACATGTAAAATGTACTCCGACTCAGTTTGTGTGACTTCGACTGGCTTCCGAAGACCTCCGAGTTAGTGAATCAATCTGTCTATTCCCCTTAGCTCTGGCAAGCAGTTTGTGCGCTACATCAACATGTTGATCAACGACACCACCTTCCTGCTGGACGAGAGCCTGGAGTCCCTAAAGCGCATCCATGAGGTCCAGGAGGAGATGAAGAACAAGGAGCAGTGGGATCTGCTTCCCAGGGTCAGTACGGAATTACCGGGGGGAAAACATGAACGCATTACGAAGCGCATATTAACGTGTTACAAAGCGCCTTTATAATTCCTAACGACTCTTTCTCCCTCAGGAGCAGCAGCAGAGCCGCCAGTCCCAGCTGACCCAGGACGAGCGGGTGTCGCGCTCCTACCTGGCACTGGCCACAGAGACTGTTGACATGTTCCATATCCTTACCAAGCAGGTCCAGAAGCCCTTCCTCCGGCCCGTAAGTACCACTCTGACCAGGGATCAAACATATTTTACTCATACTTTCCAGTCTATAAAGGGATAAATGGGCGCAAAAACATAGTTTGCAAATGTTGTATTCGACAAATATGCGGTTAGAATGACTTACTGGTTGTCAACAGCCCCCACACAGCAGCCAAATAAAACATTGACAATAATTTGTTTTGCTGGTGTGCTCAAATGGGTTAAAAACGAAGGCTGTGGAGGTGCTCTTTGAAAAGGGTAGTCTATGACTGGCAGAAAAATGGGAATGATGGTAACCACTTAGTAAACTGAAATGTATTATGTGCTTATTTTTACATCAAGGCACTCGTTGATTTGAAAAAGATTCTTAATTTTAAAGAGCCTTAATTTAAAAAATATTTCAAAATATTTAAAAACATGAAAACAAACCAACTCGTTTGTGCTTGGTATCTGCCTTCATCCATTTTCTTCAAGAGTGCCATGGTGGGAAAAGTAAGCCTCACAAAAACAAAGTGTTTTATTTAGTTAGTGGTGGTCATCATTCCCTTTTCTTTTTCTGCCAACAATAGAACATTACCCTTCAGCAGCATAATGGGAGGAATGGCAAAGTGATACATATTACTGTTTAAAGCCTAGTTCAACAGTAACCATAAACAACTCCTATTCATGGATGCAGACAATATTTTTCCTGGTGACTTAACTCGCTGCTCTGTGCATTCCAGGAGCTGGGGCCTCGTCTGGCAGCCATGCTGAACTTTAACCTCCAGCAGCTTTGCGGGCCGAAGTGCCGGGACCTGAAGGTGGAGAACCCAGAGAAGTATGGTTTTGAGCCCAAAAAGCTCCTGGACCAGCTTACTGACATTTACCTGCAACTTGACTGTGCCCGCTTTGCCAAGGCCATCGCCGACGACCAGGTAAACTAAAGTAGTAGCACACCTGGCTTTCAAACATTTGGGAAATTGATTCAAATCAAATTTATTTATATAGCCCTTCGTACATCAGCTGATATCTCAAAGTGCTGTACAGAACTGCATAGAACGCCTCGTTTCCCTCTTTTTCGGAGTCGTTTTTTTGGGTCGCTGCATGCGATCCATTCCGTTGTCCTGTTTGTAAGGCAGAACACAGGATCCGCGTCGCAAAAAACATTCTTGGTCGTACTGATGGTGAGTTGACGCTGATCTTATATACAGTAGTTCTTCTCGACTGTATGTAATGAAACCTAAGATGATCTGGGGTACTAATGTAAGAAATAACACGTAAAAAAACAAAAACGACATAGTTTCCTAGGAACGCGAAGCGAGGCGGCCATCTCTGTCGGCGCCGGAAGTACTTAGCCTCACACTCAACGTCAACAAAACTAAGGAGATGATTGTGGACTTCAGGAAACAGCAGAGGGAACACCCCCCTATCCACATCGATGGAACAGTAGTTGAGAGAGTAGCAAGTTTTAAGTTCCTCGGCATACACATCACAGACAAACTGAATTGGTCCACTCACACAGACAGCATCGTGAAGAAGGCGCAGCAGCGCCTCTTCAACCTCAGGAGGCTGAAGAAATTGGCTTGTCACCAAAAGCACTCACAAACCTCTACAGATGCACAATCGAGAGCATCCTGGCGGGCTGTATCACCGCCTGGTACGGCAACTGCTCCGCCCTCAACCGTAAGGCTCTCCAGAGGGTAGTGAGGTCTGCACAACTCATCACCGGGGGCAAACTACCTGCCCTCCAGGACACCTACACCACCCGATGTTACAGGAAGGCCATAAAGATCATCAAGGACATCAACCACCCGAGCCACTGCCTGTTCACCCCGCTATCATCCAGAAGGCGAGGTCAGTACAGGTGCATCAAAGCTGGGACCGAGAGACTGAAAAACAGCTTCTATCTCAAGGCCATCAGACTGTTAAACAGCCACCACAAACATTGAGTGGCTGCTGCCAACACACTGACACTGACTCAACTCCAGCCACTTTAATAATGGGAATTGATGGGAAATGATGTAAATATATCACTAGCCACTTTAAACAATGCTACCTTATATAATGTTACTTACCCTACATTATTCATCTCATATGCATACGTATATACTGTACTCTATATCATCCACTGCATCCTTATGTAATACATGTATCACTAGCCACTTTAACGATGCCACTTTGTTTACATACTCATCTCATATGTATATACTGTACTCGATACCATCTACTGTATATTGCCTATGCTGCTCTGTACCATCACTCATTCATATATCCTTATGTACATATTCTTTATCCCCTTACACTGTGTATAAGACAGTAGTTTAGGAATTGTTAGTTAGATTACTTGTTGGTTATTACTGCATTGTCGGAACTAGAAGCACAAGCATTCCGCTACACTCGCATTAACATCTGCTAACCATGTGTATGTGACAAATAAAATTTGATTTGATTTAGAAACCCAGCCTAAAACCCCAAACAGCAAGCAATGCAGGTGTAGAAGCACGGTGGTTAGGAAAAACTCCCTAGAAAGGCCAAAACCTAGGAAGAAACCTAGAGAGGAACCAGGCTATGTGGGGTGGGCAGTCCTCTTCTGGCTGTGCCGGGTAGAGATTATAACAGAACATGGCCAAGATGTTCAAATGTTCATAAATGACCAGCGTGGTCGAATAATAATAATAAGGTAGAACAGTTGAAACTGGAGCAGCAGCACGGCCAGGTGGACTGGGGACAGCAAGGAGTCATCATGTCAGGTAGTCCTGGGGCATGGTCCTAGGGCTCAGGTCCTCCGAGAGAGAGAAGGAGAGAATTAGAGAACGCCCACTTAGATTCACACAGGACACCGAATTGGACAGGAGAAGTACTCCAGATATAACAAACTGACCCCAGCCCCCCGACACATAAACTACTGCAGCATAAATACTGGAGGCTGAGACAGGAGGGGTCAGGAGACACTGTGGCCCCACCCGAGGACACCCCCAGACAGGGCCAAACAGGAAGGATATAACCCCACCCACTTTGCCAAAGCACAGCCCCCACACCACTAGAGGGATATATTCAACCACCAACTAACCATCCTGAGACAAAGCTGAGTATAGCCCGCAAAGATCTCCGCCATGGCACAACCCAAGGGGGGGTGCCAACCCAGACAGGATGACCACATCAGTGAATCAACCCACTCAGGTGACGCACCCCTTCCAGGGACAGCATGAGAGCCCCAGTAAGCCAGTGACTCAGCCCCTGTAATAGGGTTAGAGGCAGAGAATCCCAGTGGAAAGAGGGGAACCGGCCAGGCAGAGACAGCAAGGGTGGTTCGTTGCTCCAGAGCCTTTCCGTTCACCTTCCCACTCCTGGACCAGACTACACTCAATCATATGACCCACTGAAGAGATGAGTCTTCAGTAAAGACTTAAAGGTTGAGACCGAGTTTGCGTCTCTGACATGGGTAGGCAGACCGTTCCATAAAAATGGAGCTCTATAGGAGAAAGACCTGCCTCCAGCTGTTTGCTTAGAAATTCTAGGGACAATTAGGAGGCCTGCGTCTTGTGACCGTAGCGTACGTGTAGGTATGTACGGCAGGACAAAATCAGAGAGATAGGTAGGAGCAAGCTCATGTAATGCTTTGTAGGTTAGCAGTAAAACTTTGAAATCAGCCCTTGCTTTGACAGGAAGCCAGTGTAGGGAGGCTAGCACTGGAGAAATATGGTACATTTTTTTGGTTCTAGTCAGGATTCTAGCAGCCGTATTTAGCACTAACTGAAGTTTATTTAGTGCTTTGTCCGGGTAGCCGGAAAGTAGAGCATTGCAGTAGTCTAACCTAGAAGTGACAAAAGCATGGATTAATTTTTCTGCATCATTTTTGGACAGAAAGTTTCTGATTTTTGCAATGTTACGTAGATGGAAAAAAAGCTGTCCTTGAAATCGTCTTGATATGTTCTTCAAAAGAGAGATCAGGGTCCAGAGTAACACCGAGGTCCTTCACAGTTTTATTTGAGACGACTGTACAACCATTAAGATTAATTGTCAGATTCAACAGAAGATCTCTTTGTTTCTTGGGACCTAGAACAAGCATCTCTGTTTTGTCCGAGTTTAAAAGTAGAACGTTTGCAGCCATCCACTTCCTTATGTCTGAAACACATGCTTCTAGCAAGGGCAATTTTGGGGCTTCACCATGTTTCATTGAAATGTACAGCTGTGTGTCATCCGCATAGCAGTGAAAGTTAACATTATGTTTTCGAATAACATCCCCAAGAGGTAAAATATATATATAGTGAAAACAATAGTGGTCCTAAAACGGAACCTTGAGGAACACTGAAATCTACAGTTGATTTGTCAGAGGACAAACCATTCACAGAGACAAACTGATATCTTTCCGACAGATAAGATCTAAACCAGGCCAGAACTTGTCCGTGTAGACCAATTTTGGGTTTCCAATCTCTCCAAAAGAATGTGGTGATCGATGGTATCAAAAGCAGCATTAAGGTCTAGGAGCACGAGGACAGATGCAGAGCCTCGGTCTGATGCCATTAAAATGTAATTTACCACCTTCACAAGTGCAGTCTCAGTGCTATGATGGGGTCTAAAACCAGACTGAAGCATTTTGTATACATTGTTTGTCTTCAGGAAGGTAGTGAGTTGCTGCGCAACAGCCTTTTCTAGGATTTTTGAGAGGAATGGAAAATTCGATATAGGCCGATAGTTTTTTATAGGGGGTGGTGGTGGGTGGTGGTGGTGGGGGGAGGGTGGTGGTGGGGAGGGGGAAGGGTGGGGGGGTGGTGATGGGGAGGGGGGGTGGTAGAGTGGAGAGGTGGGGAGGGTGGTGGGGGGGTAGAGTGGAGTAGGGATGGGAGGGTGGTGGAGAGGGAGAATATTGAGGTTTTTCAATTTGGGTTCATATATAGTGTGCTAATGAAGATGCAATAAAAGGTAACAGAGCAATGTACGATAAGGCGGACGAAGCATACACAGAATTTGTGTTAAGTACATGGAGGCTGCCATCTCCATGCCCCTCTGCTATTTTGTAATCATTTGGTAGAATGACACTCAAATCCCAAAGCCTCTCAGTGATAATTCCTTCAAAAGGTAATTCTATTTACTAGGAACCAAATAGAAGCAAATGGTGCAAAACTGGGCAGGATCTTCCTGAATTTGTCCAATAAGAAACATTTATTTTTGTTTTTCTGTTGCAAAACGTTTTGCTGTGGTGTGTGGTAATAAATATACCCAGGCTTACATGGTGTTCTTTCTCTTCCCTTTCCAGCGGTCGTACAGTCAAGAACTCTTTGAGGAAGTTATTTCCAAGATGACGAAAGCCGGCATCAAGTCTACCATCGCCATTGAAAAATTCAAGCTACTATCGGAGAAGGTGGAGGAGATTGTCGCAAGAAACTCTCAGTCCGAAATGGACTACAGTGACGCACCTGACGAGTTTAAAGGCAAGTGTTCAAACTTTGCAATGTTCAAACTTTACTTTCTAGTGTTTGAAATCTTTATTTATTTTGTTGTTACTAATTGCCCCTGACAGCAGCGTTATGTTCATTTGGATGCAACGTCCCAGTAAGGGTGGGGTGTCAATGCAAGTACTCTGGGTAGCACTCCGGAACATCTTGCCATGCGATAGCAGAGGGAACAGTCTGACTAGGGTGACAGGAGTCTGACAATTTTTAGGGCCTTCCTCTGACACCGCCTGGTATAGAGGTCCTTGGCCCCAGTGATGTACTGGGCCGTACGCCCTTCCCTCTGTAGTACATAGTGGTCAGATGCCACGCATTTGCCATACCAGTCAGGATGCTCTCAACGGTGCAGCTGTAGAACTTTTTGAGTATCTGTCGGACATCAGGCTTACCACAGTTGTCGTCGGCAAACTTTCGTGGGCGAACAGGGAGTACCGGAGGGGACTAAGCACGCACCCCTGAGGGGCCCCCGTGATGAGGATCAGTGTGGCAGATGTGTTGTTGCCATCCCTTACCACCTGGGGGCGGCCCGTCAGGAAGTCCAAGATCGAGTTGCAGAGGAAGGTGTTTAGGCCCATGGTCCTTAGCTTAGTGATGAGCTTTGAGGACATTATGGTGTTGAACGCTGAGCTGTAGTCAATGAACAGCATTCTCACTTAGGTGTTAATTTTGTCCAGGTGGGACAGGGCAGTGTGGAGTGCAATTGAGATTGCGTCTTCTGTGGATCTGAGGTGTCAACTAACTGTCCCGGGTTAAAGAAAACCCTCAAGTTTTATTTTTAAGTGTGTAACATGTATAAAACCCTCAGATGGCAAACTCAAGATTTCAATATAAGGGAATGGGGGATGCCTAATCAGTTGTACAACTGATTGCATTCAACTGAAATGTGTCTTACGCATTTCACCCAATCCTTTTGAATCAGATAGGACCCAGCGTTTAATTGTAAGCTAATTTAATTGTCTATATGATTTCCTTGCATTTGTTTCCGAGACATCAATGCTTTGATTTGAGAATGCAGACACATGCATGGAAATATACTTGCAGAGTGCGTAAAAACACTGTCTGAAGAGAGGAAAGTGTGTCAATTTTTGCTGAATTTAATTAATGTATTTTTCAACACCTCATTCAAACACGACACAACATTGTTCTCTCACATCCTGGTAGGAATACTTATACACAGCTCAAGGCAAATTTCTATATTTTTATTTGTGCATATCACATTTAATATACACAATGTAATGTTGCGTAAATGGGAGGGCTACAACGAAGGAAAATAAATACATAATTGAAGGTACATTACATTTGTGTGTGTTTGTTTCCACAGATCCTCTGATGGACACCCTAATGACAGACCCTGTGATATTGCCTTCTGGGAACATCATGGACCGAGCCATCATCCTCCGCCACCTTCTCAACTCCCCCACTGACCCCTTCAACAGACAGCCGCTCAACGAAAGCATGCTGGAGTCACGTATGTGTGCACACACCGGTATCAAAGTCATATCCACTTAAATTGCAACTCCCTATACTCATAGCCTGCAGTACAAGATGTCATTTTGATATGTGAGGAAAAGCAAGTACCCACTTGAAACAAATGTTACTGACGGAAAATTGAGACTAAAGGCTTGGTGAACCGAACGAGTGTGCTCGCATACACCCTTAAAATACCTTCGACTGAAAAACGACAATACAGTAGTAGTACTGTTCATTCATCATGTAACACTGTAACCAGAAAACACTTCCTCAAAATAATGAATTTAAGATATCTCAATAAATTGTCATAAGTTGATATTTTTTGCAGAGGAGAATGTTTGGAAACTGGTCTTCTATCGTTGAATGACAACAAACACGTAATTGAAGAATCCCTACTGTTAACCGATCACGGACAAAAGGGTGTAGACTTCCGATTCCGAACTTTGGCTTGCTTTGAGTGGGAAAAAACTGCTGAAAAAACCCTTGTCGAAGGCCAAAACAAATAAAAACATCACAAAATGTTGTCATAATATATGCATGAATCGTTTTGGATTGGATGCAATTAAAAAAAAAAAAAACTTTATTTAACTAGTCAAGTCAAGTAAGAACAAATTCTTATTAACAATGACTGCCTCGGAACAGTGGGTTAACTTCCTTGTTCAGGGGCAGAAGGACAGATTTTTACCTTGTCAGTTCGGGGATTTGATCTTGCAACCTTTCGGTTACTCGTCCAACCCTCTGACCACTAGGCTACTTGCTGTCCCTTCTCAACTCTCTTGCTTAAAAACATTAATCAATGAATAAAGTGGACTAGTACTCGACAGTTGGAATTGAAGTCTTTCTTTTAGGCAACATGTCCTACTAGCACACTTGATTAACTAAATGGGTCCCGATGGGTTTGCGCTCACGTTCTGCTCTGTCATTGTCTTTATTCACAGTCCCTGAACTGAAGGAGAGGATCCAGGCATGGATGAGAGAGAAGCAAGGCCAGGGACGTTTCCTCTAATGACAGCCCAACTTCAACCCCCCCCCGTCAGTAAGGGATGTTACCACCATTAATTCACCATGCCTGAAGTAAATACCATCAAGAACGGGGGGAAAACACAAGAGAAATAAATGAAACCTGATTTTATTTTTCTTCCCTTTATCCTTATTTTCTCGGGTCATCATCTGAAGGCCCTTAGCTCTAAAATGAAACATAATAAAGTTAAGACTTTTAAAAGGTTTTTGCTCATGACTTTGTGTATATATCTACATATATACATAACACTGCAATGATAAGCAGCTGTCACAGGTCTTAGCAGCAGAATGCATTTCTTCATTCATTGTTTATTTTCCCTTCGTTTTGTGACTTTATGTATACTTTGTTAGATGAATTATTACATTTCAGCTTTATGAAGGGACGGATGATACATTTAGGATTGGGATACATTTTGGTTGTCTTGGTGGTAACTTTAAACAAGACATTGAAAAGAAAGTGGCTGAACTAATTCACAATATTGTTTATCATAACCATACAGTTTACAGTACAACATGCACACATCTTGTGCCGTTTGCTGACGAGGCTTGGGAAATGAGAATACATATTTAAAAATGTAGCTTGAAATGAACGTGCTAGATTGTCTTGTAGACAAACAAAAACTAATTGTGGGCTTAATTTGATGAAAGTGGTAAGTGAAGCATTAGTTTAAATTATGTATGGTTGGTTAGTTTGGTTGTCTCCCTGTTGATGACAGACGAGTGAATACATTTTTGTTTGCATGGCCTATAGTTCAAAACCTCCCAAGCGCCTCATGGCAAACACTTTTACGATGGAGCAGAACGGTCATAAGACAATATAAAGCATCTTTGTAGCATGAACACCATTGGAAGAACAGCAGGATATAGGAACACATCTCCCACAGCAGGATATAGGAACACATCTCCCACATCAAGAGGTCTCTCAAAGCTCACTGTTTCTTAATCCTTACCCAGGTTGCTGACTTAAATGCCCAGGCCCAATTTGTTCTGTCCCTCTCCTTAGCCCTAACCCTTCGAAGTTTGCAGATCTGAAAGGTCTGGAAAGGTATTAACTGTGTAGTGTATATTGCTTTTACTTTATGGATCTGCAAACATCGAAGGGGTAGGAAGTGAATTGGGAGTGGCTAACTGTAACTTAAGGCTCGCACACATCTCACCAAATGTTGATCTCAATGTTTTTCTATATGTAAAATCAGTTTGCAATTTAGGTTGAGGTGCCAAGTGCTCTCTGCCAGCAAATGCTATTTGTGAGTCTGAGCCCTTAAAGGAAAACTCTACTCAGCAAAATGCATCAACATGACGTGGCAAGTGACACTTTGCTTCTTGATAGTCCAATATCTTAACTTGACTGCTGATATGCTAAACATTTTGTGATTGTATCAACAATTGACTAATGGAACAAAATGCCAATACAGTTTGAGTGGATTTTTCCTTTAACTGTACAGGAATTTGTTTATTTTACCCACATACCTGTTTTGGAATCCAGGACTTTGAATTGAAATAAATGATGATGCACACAGGTTTACAGCTATTGTTGAAATTACTTTTTCAACTGGGATGGGTTAATTAATTATATTAAGCAAAATGGGTTTATTCATTAATCTACAGAAATGGACCTTCATATTACATTTGGATAATATAGATCTATTGAATTCCTATGCGTAACTGTAATGTAATTGTTTTCCAATTGGAACAAATAAAAAAAGAAGCATATCAATGCAAATAGGTGTAAAGGTATTAAACTCTTCCTCTACATTCAAAGAAGTTTGAGCACAATCATCAAATACTGCTTTATTCCTTTGAATGAAAGTTACCATTAGTTTGGAATCGAGCCATTTATAAACAATGTTCACGCACACTTCCCACGCGCCTGGTTGTCAAATATAAGTAGGAAGGCAGGGTATGTAAACACCTTGATTATTACTACCGGTAATTAACTAGCATTACAGGGTACAGGAGTTGTCCAGCAATTATACATAAATACTATGCAACTGTACAATAAACAATTATTTAATGAAGTTCTAATAGTCAGCCGTTTCAGGCATTGAAGGTGTTGGGGACCCTTACTTTCCAGGCTAAAAAGCTGCAACAAAATGGTTTGCCTGTCTCACTACTATACTGCTGAAGCTATTAGTGTTGTTTCAGTGACATGAACTTTGATATTTTTTTCAAGGATCACACTCTTGATCGGGGGCAATAATCAGATCTGTTTTTTTTATTTATTATTATTTTATTTCACCTTTATTTAACCAGGTAGGCTAGTTGAGAACAAGTTCTCATTTACAACTGTGACCTGGCCAAGTTAAAGCATAGCAGTGTGAACAGACAGCAACACAGAGGTACACATGGAGTAAACAATAAACAAGTCAATAACACAGAACATTTTTTTTATTATTTAAAAAAGATTATATACATTGTGTGCAAAAGGCATGAGGTAGGCAAATAATTACAATTTAGCAGATTAACACTGTTGGAGTTCCTATGTCTGTGGACTGTTAGAATCAGATGGGGCAAAGACGCATGCAATTGATTTATAGTGAAATCATTAGAAAAATCATGAGATGCTTAAGTCTGTAGGGAAAGGTCTATGTCTGTGAAGATTTCTATGAATTACTGTGTAATTACACTTTCTCCTGTTAGGGGGCGCCTATACACTTTGGTCCCTGTCTAGACCTTCGTAGTGCGGTGACAGCGGTACAGGGAGCGGTAAGAAACCCTGCAGTATGGCGTCACGGCCAAATGCAACGGTCCCATCGTATTTCGTGGAGTTCTATTGGCTCCCCAACGCATTGCTCATGCATTAGTCTGATTTCATTGGCTTATCAAACTGACAATCAGTCTAGTCGAAAGGGAGTTGACGTAATCTTTTCAGTAAATCAAGGTACTCTATCTGTTTTTTTTTTTGCTTGTGTGCAGATATACGACCGCTTTTCATCTGAACTGGAAAATAACCTCATCAAGGAAGCAACGAATGCAGTGGAAGCCTGTCTGGTGGAGACTTAAACACTGCTATAATGGGTGTTTTTCATAAAAGTGGGCTTGACCATTTTTTTGCGAGCATACTCTGATGAACAATATTATTATTATTTGTTTTCTCTACTTTTCTATGGTGTTCTAGTCTTCGTTTCGATCTTCAAAAGTAAGTTGCATAAACATTACCTATTTCATTCCGTTTTTACTGTAGAGCGAGCGACTTTTTGTTGTTGCTTTTCCTTAAAATTAATTTAGTAATCTGTTGTATTCTGATCGCAAACGTTTAAAATACTTTGTTCTGATTTGATATCAAATAGACTACCTATGCACGATGGTATTGTTGTAAATGATCCCAAAACGAATATCCTGCGCGTGAAGTCATTATCGCGAACGGCGACATAAGGCCATTCAAATCAAATATCTTTATAACGCCATTTTTATATCCGCAGATGTCACAGTGCTTTTACAGAACACCGTCCTAAAACCACAAATAGAAAGCAAGGCAGATGTAGAAGCACCGTGGCAAGGAAAAACTCCCTAGAAAGGCAGGAACCTAGGAAGAAGGTTTGATTTCGTCAGTACGATATCTGCTGGTTTTAGTAATGGGCCTACATTGTTTCACTTAATCTTACAAACATTTGGTATGTGTTGCCAAATGCTTTGCAACAATTTCTAATGTTTTCCACTAGCCCTTTTCAAATTTCGAAAATATTTTTTCTAAACATTTTTCAATGTGTAGCCAGGTTTCTGTGCGTTTGCATATACCAAATATGGTAGATAGAATTGCATGGGCGTATGCCTCGGCTAGTAAATGGCTGACTGCAAGGACATGGTGAAAACATCAGATTTCTGCTAGTCGATGCTGGGCCCTTTTCTAGAGATTTGTACAAACTAACAATCCTAATGAAATTGTCAGTATGTAGACTAATAGCTATACCTAATAGGCAGTCTACTGTTTTTATTCAGACATTTATTTATGTAGCATATCTGTATAATGTAGCCTCTATGCGATGAGTCGGCCATATTGTAGGCTCCTCTAAACTAGTCTGAGCATTTGGCCTACAAACTGAGATAACGGGAATTAGGTTTCGTTATTTGACCCTTTCGTGCCATATACTTGTAATCTGAGAGAAATGCATAATATTTCAGATTTTAATGACGAGTAACATCCACTTGAGACCTTCTGTTGTCGTTTCTCCAATTGCTTTGTATTATATTTAAATGTGATGCTATTTAACAGCTTGTCAACATTGTAGCCTTATCACCTATTTTACCCCTAGTATCGAATCTAACAAGTCATCCCTTTATTACTTATGACAACATGCATTGAATTTGTATGTAATTCAAAAGTAAAGTAATAGTTTTTCTTTCTTCAGGAGAGTAATTTTTGGAATCATACTACTGGGTACTGGGTGAAAGTCCTAAACTGCTGCCATGTCTGGGGCGTCTGTGAAAGTCGCTGTCCGAGTTCGTCCCTTTAACTCGAGAGAGACAAGCAAGGAGTCAAAATGCATCATTCAGATGCAAGGCAATTCTACCAGTAAGTAACACACACAAACATACACACACATATACATATATATATATATGAGCCTCAGTGTGAGAAATGTTGAGTTGGTCCATTCTGACACAGTTTGTGTCCCTAATGGAACCTTATTCCCCATATAGTGCACTACTTTTGACCAGGAACCATAGTGCACTACTTTTGACCAGATTCCTATGTAGGGAATAGAGTGCCATTTGGGATGCAGTCAGCCTGCTCTTTGGGCTTTCTTCCCTCTTTCTATTCATCAATGCATTGTCCCACAGTTGGGACTATTTGATATTGGTAGCAGTGCTTATCACTGGTCTGGAGTGTGTGGTTATGTCTTCCCCGAGTTGATGTGGAATACTCCAGGAAACACAAGTTCTACTCCACGCAGCCTTTTGGGACACCTTCGAGGGCAGACAGTATAACTGTTTTGAGAACATGCCCTTTAATATTAGGTGGACAGTTCATATGTAGAAAATAGACAAACTATGAAACATCAAAGTGGATGTTCCAGTATATGGAAAAATCAACAGTTATGATACAAAGCAAAACTGTTTTCAAAGAGTAGTTGGACTTCTGTGCTGCTACCAGGTCAACCATAAGCATTCCTGTCATTTAGAAAAGCGCTCTCTACAAGATGTTGAGGTTGAAACAAACAAAATGGCCTTAATTGCTATTCAGTTGCTGTATCAGCAGATGGAATTTGTCCCCATCCAATAGCATATAATGGGAATCAATGATTCAGACGGATGTTGTACAGACATATTTAATGTGCTGCCCAAAGCTAAGGTCCAAGTGACAGCACAGCAATATCACATTTCTGTTAGCACAGAGAAAATGAGGATAACGCTATAATGTTGAATATAGAGATGTGCTATTTGGAAAAGGAGATGTCGCTGTCATGTTTTTTTCCTCCTTAGTAATTTAGTCATTTTGGATTTATCCAATGTAACAAATCCTTTTGGATGTTTTTAGCCAGTGATTCACCATGTCCACTTGTAACTATGGGTCACCAGTTTTTTTTAAAGGGATAGTTCATTCAAACGCATCCACATTTTTTTCCTCTGTACTGAAAGTGCTCGGTCTTGAAAACTTGACTAGAAATGTAAAATAAAATGGTATTTTATTAACAATGGATTAATGAACAAAATACTAAAATGTACTTTTTGAGTGAACTATAGTTATTCCAAAACCGGTCTTTGAATGGCACATTAAAACCCTCATGAGACAAACGCCATCTCATTCATGTCAGGTAGTTATATGCCTTGTTATAATATTGACCTGGTACTTAGAGCCTGTAACACAACCCTTTTATCAACCTGTTCCATGAACTGGTTTTGATTTGCCTTGAAGTTCAGTTGTCGCCTTTAGTCATTTGTGTTATTTCAATCACACCAGCTGGTCGTTGATTGCATCCATCAATGCCACACTTGCATGCACTTCCTAAGGACCAAACCTATCCAAAGGAAAGGTTTTAGTAGAATCCTGAATCTTTTACTTCACATCCTGATGCTTTTTCATTAGGCCAATGACACTTTGAGGTGCCCTCGGTGACTTGTGGTGTGTAGCAGAGCTGAGCTCTGCTATGTTTTTTAGTGGGGGGTGAGTAGCAGAGGGGGAGAGGGAGGCTGCAGCAGTCTTGCTTCTCTTCCTATCACATGCACAGATTGCAGAGCAGTACTCCATTGCAGATGGTATAATGAGAATGCTGTCTTGCCCATGGCAGGCAGGCCCACGTGCATTCATAGTCCAGACTGTCAGCCAATGAGAGAACATGCCCTTTATGCAGGTCACTTCAGTGTTTCCCTAACATTGTATAGGTGAGTCTCCCTACCGCCGCCTAAAAATTTGGATATGGATTCAGTTGAAAAATTGGGTTAACCCCCTAGAGTCGATGTCTGCCCCCCCGAACCCACGGAAATCTAATTAGCGTTGGGGGAAAAATACCATCAAAATCTGTCTGTTTAAGCTAGATATATCTTCTTTTTTTTTTGCATGGGCTGTGTCTCAATCTGCCAATGGCAACCTTCCACATCTGCGGTGGAAGGTGGCCGAACTACAGCGGTGTTTGTCAGACCGTGAGACATCCCGAAAACTGTTCTTCTCACAAACGTCTGTAGCGTCCGAACAGTTTGGGCTATACACTAATATGACTCCTCTATGGAAAGGTGAGACTCTCACAAATGCATATTTTGACGGTTGTTTTGCTCTAATTTAAAAAAAAAAAAAAATAAATGCAAGTATATGTGGAAGTAGTTTAGTGCCAAAACAAATTGGTTAAGTATGGGTAAATTAAATAATATGTAATTTCCTGATCTTTCTTATCTCTCAGATATAGGACAGACACCGAACAAACTTCCTTTTGATAGATTTCTTTGACTGTTTTTCCATGTATGAATCTGTTATTCAATGTTTCTTTGTGCTTATAGCATTAAGGCCAAATGCAATTTTATATCAAATATTTATGCCTAAAGGGATCCTAAAATTCAAAATAAAATAGGTAAATGATCCTTGGTATCATGATCTACTAATCTAACATATGGAAATGTTTTAAGAACTGCTTTTTTTTTGCTGTATGAAGAGCTCTGCCAAATAGCATTGAATATAGGTTCTCTGCAGTCTTCATTAATATACTGAACATTTCTGCTTATGCCCTATCCATCAACTGTCGACGTGAGATTTAATCCTCTTAATACTTACAAAGATGTACCTAAGATGCTGTAATTTTATTTATACAATTGTTATAGGGGAAACACTGAGTTGGGGCTATATAATGATGCTTCTATCACTACCTAATATAATGTGCCCCTTCCCAAAAATCTCAAAAGCCATTACACAGAGGAATGTTCTACCACTGTACACTTTGATGTTTTGGGAAGGTATTTCTCTCATAATTGAATGCATTCTTTGATCATCTCTGTGGCGCTGAAGGAATAGAACTGAACAATTGAACAAAGCCTTCCTTCTGTTTACGAGGTTGTACGTGAAGCACAGGTTTTGAAGACCGCAACATGTGTATATGGATGACATGTCATTGTTTAGCTAAGATTAACCTCTTTCCTGCAATGCACCATCAAATTATGTTATTTTACAGAAGTCCCACTTGAAAACATCTGGGCCGTATTCACAAAGTGTTTCAGAGTAGGAGGCAGTGCTGATCTCGGATCAGTTTTGCCTTTTAGATCATAATGAATAAGAACATGGACAGGGAGGACCTGATCCTAGATCAGCAAACCTACACAGAGACACTAAATATGTGCCCCGATCACCCCTGTCCATTCACTGTTTATCTAAAAGGAAAAATCTGATTCTAGATTATCATTCCTACTCTGAGAACTTTATGAATCCAGGCTCTGTTTTCATGTGTGTGTGTATATATATCTATATCTATCTCTCTATCAATCAATCAATGTCCTTCGGTTGTGTTGTATTTCTGCTACCCTTTAGATATAGTTGTAATTTAAATGGGATGGAGAGAGGCCTGATTTACAGTAGGGTGTCTGTCTACGGATAAGCCTGGTCAGCTTGCTGAGAGAAAGCAGCTGTGTTTTTTACTGGGCTGTGATGCTCCCCTTATTGTTGTCATTCTGTTGCCACCCTCCCTCAAGGTGTGTGTTCATTTGTGTCTGTGTCAAGGGCATGTGCCATCACTCTCCCTCTCTACTTTCCTCTGTGATTATACAATGTGCAGGGGATTAATTCAAGGCCTCTGCGAGCAGGGTGATACTAAGCAAGGTCTCTTTCAGTGGAGACCTGTGCTCAGACATACCATTGCCAAAGTAATTAGCCGGAAATTTCACAAAATGGGTTGCGGCGCTAGCTAGCGTTGGAACACTATGTGGACAGATCGCATGAGTTTAAAGCCTACCCTTAATGATGAGCCAGATGTGCTGCTCACAATGGTCCATGTGTCTTGTTATGTAAGCCATGTGTTCTATTCCCCCTCCCCCATCACTCATATATGTAGCGTGGTGGTTTGCTGCTGTGTCAAAGAAGGTTCACTGCTACACTATCACAAGGCTAACAGTGTTAGATTACACATGTACTGTATAACATGGTTGATTGCTGCAGCAAAGAAGGTCCTCTGATATGCTATTGCTAGGCTAACAGTGCAGGCTAGGCTAATGCTAACCTATTAAATGTGTATAACTAGATTCACATGTCTTCAGTGCTTAAAGGGATACTTTGGGATTTTGGCAATGATGCCCTTTATCTACTTCCCCAGAGTCAGATGAACCGTGAATATTGTTTGTATGTCTCTGTCATATATGATGTTAGGGGTAGTTTTGCGAGCCAATAATAACTAGCATTACCCACAGACTTCCAGTCATTGCGCTATCTATGAGCATGCTAGCAATATCCCTATCAAGATGCACTATGCAGAAATCGCTCCACCATTTCTTGGTTGCAAAAATTCTAGAAGTTAACGTAATTTCTTTTTTTGTGACAAAACAAAACAAATATAGTGTCTTTGTTCCATCTAAACCGCTGTTAAATATATTTTCAGCTGTTTTGAAGCTGGTGTACAAAACAGAAAGTAAAACACGCAAAGACAAAATTTTAAGAACGGGAAGCATAGAAGTGGTGCACACGGAACAGATCTACCGCTTCTTAGACTTGCTTTCAATGAGCGAAAACAGGTTTTTAGAAATGTTGGCAACTTTATAAAAAATAAAAAAACATACCTTATTTACATAAGTATTCAGATCCTTTGCTATGAGACTCGAAATTGAGTTCAGGTGCATCCTGTTTCCAGTGATGGTCTTTGATGTTTCTTCAACTTGATTGGAGTCCACCTGTGGTAAATTCAATTGATTCAACATGATTTGGAAAGGCACATACCTGTCTATGTAGGGTCCCACAATTGACAGTGCATGTCAGAGCAAAAACAAAGCCATGAGGTCGACGGAATTGTCCGTAGCGCTCCGAGACTGGATTGAGTCTAGGCACAGATTTGGGGAAGGATACCTAAACATTTCAGCATTGAAGGTCCCCAAGAACACAGTTGCCTCCATCATTCTTAAATGGAAGAAGTTCTGAACCACCAAGACTCTTCCTAGAGCTGGCCACCTGGCCAATCTGAGCAATCGTGGGAGAAGGGCCTTGGTCAGGAAGGTGAGCAAGAACCTTATGGTTACTCAGAGCTCTAGAGTTCCTTTGTGGAGATGGTTGTCCTTCTGGAAGGTTCTCCCATCTTTGCAGCACACCACCAATCTGCCCTTTATGGTAGAGTGGCCAGAAGAAAGCCACTCTTCAGTAAAAGGCACATGACAGCCTGCTTGGAGTTTGCCAAAAGGCACCTAAAAACTCTCAGACCATGAGAAACAAGATTGCACTCCTTGACCTGAATGCTAAGCGTCATGTCACTTGGGCTTCCGAGTGGCACAGTGGTCTAAGGCACTGCATCTCAGTGCAAGAGGCGTCACTACAGGCCCTGTTTCGATTCTAGGCTGTATCACAACCAGCCGTGATTGGAAGAGCAGCACACAATTGGCCCAGTGTCGTTCGGGTTTGGTCGGGGAAGGCTGTCATTGTAAATAAGAATTTGTTCTTAACTGACTTTTTTTTAAAAAAAGATTTAAAAAATTAATGGTCGTGGCAGCATCATGCTGTGGGCATGTTTTTCAGCGGCAGGAACTGGGAGACTTCAGGATCGAGGAAAAGCTGAACTGAGCAAAGTACAGAGATCCTTGATGAAAACCTGCTCCATAGCACTCAGGAACTCAGACTGGGGTGAAGGTTCACCTTCAAACAGGAGAATGACTCTAAGCACACAGCCAAGACAACGCAGAAGTGGCCTCGGGACAAGTCTCTGAATGTACTTGAGTGGCCCAGCCAGAACCCGATCGAGCATCTCTGGAAAGAACTGAACATAGCTGTGCAGCGACGCTCCCCATCCATCCTGACCAAGTTCAAGAGGATCTGCAGAGAAGAATGGGAGAAACTTCCCAAATACAGGTGTGCCAAGCTTGAAGCGTCATTCTCAAGAAGACTCAATGCTGTAATCCCTGCCAAAAGTGCTTCAACAAAGTACTGAGTAAAGGGTCTGAATACTTATGTAAATACATTTGCAAAAAAAAATCAATCAGTTTTTGCTTTGTCATTATGGGGTTGTGTGTGTGTGTGTGTGTGTGTGTGTGTGTGTGTGTGTGTGTGTGTGTAGATTGAGGGGGAGAAATAATTTAATACATTTTTAGAATAAGGCTGTAACATAACAAAATGTTGAAGAAGTCAAGGTCTGAATACTTTCCGAATGGACTGTATATGCACTCTTCAGGTTTCTGCTCACCGTTCTCTGTACCTGTTAGTGTGCATTCTCTTCCACTGCAGAATGCAAGAAAATTGTCAAAGTACTAGTATGTTCCCTCAAAATACACTCCCTATTTACTTTCAAAATAGCATTGGCCAGCTGACTCATTCCAGGTATGTTGTCTGAGTAAAGCCAAATGTGTGTATATACTACACCTGGTATTCCCAAACTGAGGTACGCGCAATGCTTTCGGGGTATGCCAAATAAAAATGTGATTTGCATTTTTTTTTTAAACGTTTAAATCACTTTTTCAAACAGTCCGTTTACATTTTATAACGGGCAAAACATTTGGGTGAGGGTTTTTTTCTCGCCTGAGCAGCCTTGTTTCACTGCCAAAAATAAAATGAAACCATCTAGTGTTCAGCGAAATAACACAATGTCAAATACAGGTAGCCTACTCAAATAATTAACATCCAATCACATGAACTGTTACACTCTCACGGGAATTCCACTAACGGTCCGTATGTAGCCAAACATAGTTGCTGCTCATTCCGTTTGCTCGAAAATGGTTAAAAAATTAAGGCCTGTGTCCATAGAGAGACATACCAGCTCTACTGGTAGTACTGCTCCTACCAGCAGAACTGCACCTGTTAGCACAAGTTGTTCTGCCTCCAATGCTAGCATCAGTAATTCTACATTTGTTGTTAGCCCAGAAAGCACCCAACAACAGACAGGGACGTTGGCCCATCGAAGAGGCGCAAATATGAGGACGACATTGATTTGAGGTTCACTTATATTGTGTGTAGTGCTTTTCCTCAGCCACAGTGTGTTATATGTGTAAATGTACTCTCACAACTCAATGAAACCTTCACTCTTGTGCAGATGTTTAGAAACAAAACATGGCAATTAAACATTTTTGCCAGAGTTTTTTTTTTTTTTTTTGCGAGAATAAAGACTACTTTCAAGTAGTAAGACATGTATAAAAGCAACAGATATCATTAATAAGAAGGGACTAGAAGCGTCTTATATGGTGAGCTACCGAGTGGCTAGGACAGGCAAGCCCCATACTATTGTGGAGGACTTAATTCCTTCCTGCTGCCGTGGATATGGCTGGGACAATGCTGGGGGAAAAGGCCCCAAAAAATTGTACACACTACGCCTCCATCAAACAACACTGTTTCACGACGCATCAGCGACATGGCAGATGTTTTGAAAAATTACTGCTTCGCATACAAGCCGGTGAATTATATGCGTTACAGCTGGATGAGTCAACAGACGTGGTGGGCCTGGCACAGCTCCTGGTATATGTCTGTTAAGTTTATGGGGGTCAATTAAGGAAGATCTCTTCTCCTGTTGTCCTGGTTTGTAGAAGAGGATATGTTTAAAGTGTCTGGACAGCTTTGTGACATCAAATGGACTTTGGTGGTCAAGATGTGTTAGCATTTGCGCCATTAGTACAGATACATGACAGGGGGACATAGTGGAATGGTAACGCGCGTGCAAGCAGTTGCTCCCGACGCCACTTGGGTATACTGCAGCATCCACCGAGAGGCTCTTGCTGCCAAGGGAATTGCCTGACAGCTTGAAATACGTTTTGGGCACTACAGTGAAGGTGGTTAACTTTGTTAAAGCAAGGCCCCTGAACTCTTGTGTATTTTCTGCACTATGCAATGATCTGGGCAGCGACCATGTAATGCTTTTACAACATACAGAGGTGCACTGCTTATCAAAGGGCAAAGTATTGACACGTTTTTTTTTTATATAAATAAATTGAGAGACGAGCCTAAAGTTCTCTTTACTGACCATAGTTTTCACTTGTCTGACCGCTTGCATGATGACGAGTTTCTCACAGGACTGGCGATCTGGGTGATGTTTTTTCTCGCCTGAATGATCTGAATCTAGGATTACAGGGACTCTCTGCAACTATATTCAATGTGCGGAACAAAATTAAGGCTATGATTAAGAAGCTGGAGCTCTTTTCTGTCTGCGTTAACAAGGACAACACACAGGTCTTCCCATTGTATTATTTTTTTTGTGCAAATTAACTCAAGCTTACGAACAATGTCAAATGTGATATAGCGAAGCACCTGAGTGAGATGGGTGCACAATTATGCAGGTACTTTCCAGAAACAGACGACACAAACAACTGTATTTGTTAACCCTTTCATGCCTGCCTCCAGTAGACGTACAGATATCGGAAAAAGAGAGCCTCATCGAAATGGCAACAAGCGGTTCTGTGAATTTAATCAGAAGCCCCTGCCGGATTTCTGGATAGGGCTGCGCACAGAGTATCCTACCTTGGCAAAACGCGCTGTTTAGACACTGATGCCCTTTGCAACCACATACCTATGTGAGAGTGGATTCTCGGCCCTCACTAGCATGAAAACGAAATACAGGCACAGACTGTGTGTGGGAAATGATTTAAGACTGACTCTCCAATACAACCCAACATTGCAGAGTCATGTGCATCCTTTCAAGCACACCTTTCTCATTAACTTGTGAGTTATTCACAATTTTTAATGAACAAATAAGCTTTTATATGTAAGATTGCTATGTAAAGAGCAAAATTATTGATTATTATTTGTGCCTTGGTCCTGTAAGAGCTCTGTCACTTCCCATGAGCCGGGTTGTGACAAACCCACACTCATATGTTTAATAAATATATTCTATAGTGTGTGTGTGTGGCAGGCTTATAGTGATGGCAAAAAACAACATTTGAGAGTGCACTGAACCTGGTGCTGAAGAGGGTATGTAGCTGGAGGTTGAATGTTTGAAGGTGTACGGGACTATAAAAAGTTTGGGAACCACTGCACCACACAGTACGCAACGCAAGAATGTCAGTTGTCTATGCAAAATTATGATCTTGTGCGTAGAAAGTACACAAGAGAATGCCAAGAGTGTGCAACATTGTCATCAAGGCAAAGGGTGGCTACTTTGAAGAATCTCAAATATATTTTGTTTTAACACTTTCTTTGGTTACTACATGATTCCATATGTGTTATTTAATAGTTTGATCTTTTGATTCTACAAAAAAAAACTTGAATGAGTAGGTGTTCTAAAACTTTTGACCGGTAGTGTACATAACGTATATATCAGTAAGCATGCCTGAACTGCCACTTGTTAAATGGTAGAATAAAATGATACAATGCATATTTTCTTCGACGTACACTCCTAATCTGCTTTCAAAATAGAATAGCCGGGTGACACACTCCAGGTGTGTTGTGAGTAATATACATTATGGGGTGTGTGTAGATTTGATGACGGGGGAAAAATAACTATTTAAATATTTAGAATAAGGCTGTATCGTAACAAAATGTGGAAGAAGTCTCGGGGTCTGAAATACTTTCCGAATGCATGGAGGCAATTAACCTGATGAGGGCGTGTGACTTATGGGAACGAGCACCTGAGCCATAATGGGTTCTCATTGTAAACCATTATTGGATATTAGGCATCCATTCATACTTCTACATGGTGAATAGGAGAGAGAATTACTGCAGTGGTATTCATAGTTGGGTTTGAATACCACAGTGTAAAAAAAGTATATATTTTTTATTGAGTTAATGTATTTATTGGTTCTCAACTTTGATAAGAGAAATTAATTGAAGGTAATTTCTTGATGCAAAAATCCAATGTTCTTATTTTAATATTTTCATTTGATTTTGGCAGGGGTGAGATTGGTAGAAATTCTGCTGAAAAAGTTGGGGTGCCTGTTGAAAAAGTTTGAGTACTGCTGAATCAGAGATTATTCTCAGTTTAAACCTTAGATGTAGAATGTCTAGAAGGGCATACCCATTCTAGTCAAGGTTCTTTGATCCGTGTACCGGACGGGCGGCCATATTGAGTGTGCTGTGCTTTGAGCGGCTTTGTCCTTTCTAGTCATTCTATTTTTATGGTGTAAACATCATAGATACCATCTATGGTGGAAGGTCACAGCATTGGTTCCACCACCATTTCCCTTCCCATGGTCAGCTAAGTGTATGTTCAATTTGACCTTCAGAAAACCCTTCAGGCATTGACTGGGCTACACCGTCCATCAGTGACAATCAAAGTGTGATAGTTATTCGCTTACCTCGACATCAATCAAAACCCATTCCACATGTATGAATGGGGAAAACTAAGGGTGGTTGATACAACACAAAGGGACGAGGAGGTGTCAAAATTAAGCCCGGGCGAGATTGGCCAAGGGAAGGTCATCGTGCTATTGAGCCTTCTGCAGACGAGGACGATTGACCTGATTAGGACGTGTAATCCTCCAGCTCGCCTGAGTTCGCCAGGTTTGGCAGCAAAGTAATCTCCCTCCTCGCAGGTGCACACACCCACTCAGGGTGTGACATTCCTTGCTTCACCTCTTGTGCACCCTCAGCGGGGTCGTGACCACCGGATGCATCCGGTTTTCAGGGGAAATGGAAAGAGGGCATTTAATGAGACTTCTGCTTTTGGATGGTAACAATGGAACACTCCATCTTAACCCCTCCACATTTGCTGGATTGGTTGAACAGTATAGACAACCTCCCCCGCCAGTTTTTTTTTTTTTTTTTTTCCCGTCAAGACCAGACAAGAAAGAAAGGCCGCTCAGCTGTTTCTTTTACCCCTGATATGTTAGGTTACATACCACACTGTCTTTGTTAGGAATGGGCCTGGGATGGGACACAGCCAGACACACATTTGAGAGAGGTGGATAAATAGACACGCGCACACACACATGACCTGCTAATGAGAAGCAGACTGTGAGTGTTTCTCAATATGCCTGCTACCGAGCTCCACACTCTCATACTCCGAATGTGTTCTCCGAGGACCCTCTCTTGAGTACGTTCTTGTGAGCACCAGAATGTGGAGAACATAATAAAACATTACATTTGAAATGCACCCTACTGTATTGCCTCACGCTGCACTTCCCCATTCACTGAACCTTCTTCCAGCCAGGACAATGGCAATAATAGACGAAGATATACACAAATCAAACCTTTTACTTCATAATTATCAGCTAGATATGTGAATTGTAATAATCTAGCTAGCCAGCTAAAACAAATGTTATGCAAGGTAGATGTCTTTGGCTATCTGGCTAGCGAACAGTAGTTAGCCCTATTGAATTATTATGGGCTTGTGATCTACGGTATGTTGGCAGGTTAACATGCCAAAATTAACACTGTGTATTAAGTTAATGTATCAAGATAAAATATTTTAGTCAAGCAACATATGAGATGTGAAGTCAGTGTATTTTATCAGACGTCAGCTCAAACAATGTCCGCCATTGATTGACATTTTGTGTCATTTTTTACGTGGTTGCGTCATATTCCTTTGCATACTTCCCGTTGAAGCATGCATCGATGCATGCTTCAAAATATGTACAAACGGAGTACATATTTGAGAAGCGTTAGTTCACACAGATGGTGTGTGTTCTTGGTTCACACTGTGCTAAGTCTTGAGCATGGTCAACAGCGCATCATGCACAGGGATAGGTCACTCAACACTTCATCATTCCTTCATCAGTTTTTGCTCTTGACTGCTGACATGCAACAACAACAAAAGACTATCACTGTTGATAGAATCACATCTCTAAGGTTTACACATTTACTACATTATTTTGATGATAGTGACAGGATTTCTGTGCTATTTGAGTTCTGAAGTGAGTTCCAGAGTGTGTTTTGGTGTAAATCTTCTTTTTATTATTATTTTTTTGTCTGTGATTTCAGCCATGATGTTTTTCTCCCTGCCTTTTAACCATTGCTGCTCCAGTTTCTGGGAAATCCTTCCTCGCAGACGTTGAGTGAGCAGAAGGAATGCATCACGTCTGCTAAGCAACCATACCTGCCTGTCTGGACCAATAACACATCTTGTGATGGCTGTAGGAAGCCATTACACAGTCTCTGTTAACCCTTTGTTGATCTGAGATACTGTAACACACGCGCACACACACACTTCCTGGCTCTCATTCAGGCATTAAATATCACTGTTTTGATTTCTGATCATCAGGTTATATCTAAGAAGCATTGCCAAGAAATGAACCTTGAAATAGAATCTTTGCTACTTCGCTGTTAGCACTGAATGCTGCTTTTATTAACAACTGTTTTGAATAGAGGTCGACCGATTGTGATTTTTCAACGCCGATACCACAACGCCGATACCAATTATGAGGACCAAAAAAAGCGGATACCGATTAATCGGCCGATTTTTATATTTATTTTTTAAGTTACTTTATTTATTTTGTATATATTTATTTGTAATAATGACAATTACAACAATACTGAATTGAACACTTTTATTTTAACTTAATATAATACATCAATAAAAATCAATTTAGCCTCAAATAAATAATGAAACCTGTTCAATTTGGTTTAAATAATGCAAAAACAAAGTGTTGGAGAAGAAAGTAAAAGTGCATATGTGCCATGTAATAAAGCTAATGTTTAAGTTCCTTGCTCAGAACATGAGAACATATGAAAGTTGGTAGTTCCTTTTAACATGAGACTTCAATATTCCAAGGTAAGAGGTTTTAGGTTGTAGTTAATATAGTATTTATTGGACTATTTCTCTCTATATTTGTATTTCATATACATTTGACTATTGATTTTCTTATAGGCACTTTAGTATTGCCAGTGTAACAGTATAGCTAACGTCCCTCTCCTCGCCCTTATCTGGGCTCGAACCAAGAACACATCGACAACAGCCACCCTCGAAGCAGCGTTACCCATCGCTCCACAAAAGCCGTGGCCCTTGCAGTGCAAGGGGAATAACTACTCCAACTCTCAGAGAGAGTGACGTTTGAAACACTATTAGCGCGCACCCCGCTAACTAGCTAGCCATTTCACATCGGTTACACCAGCCATTTTGCTGATAGGCTTGAAGTCATAAACAGCGCTGTGCTTGCGAAGAGCTGCTAGCAAAACACACAAAAGTGCTGTTTGAATGAATGCTTACGAACTGCTGCCTACCATCGCTCAGTCAGACTGCTCTATCAAATCATAGACTTAATTATAACATAACACACAGAAATACGAGCCTTTGGTCATTAATATGGTTGACTCCGGAAACTATAATTTCGAAAACAAAACGTTTATTTCAGTGAATGTTATGTTATGTCATAATTACATAAAATTCTGGCAAATTAGTTCTTAATGAGCCAGGCTGTTCAAACTGTTGCATATACTGTGACTCTGCGTACAATGAATGCAAGAGAAGTGACACAATTTCACCTGGTTAATATTGCTTGCTAACCTGGATTTCTTTCAGCTAAATATGCAGGTTTAAAAATATATACTTCTGTGTATTGATTTTAAGAAAGGCTTTGGTGTTTATGGATGTGCTTTTTTTCGCAAATGAGCTTTTGTTAAATCATCCCCCAGCGTTGCATTGATTATATGCAATGCAGGACACGCTAGTTAAACTAGTAATATCATCAACCATGTCCAGTTAAATAGTGATTATGATTGTTTTTTATAAGATAAGTTTAATGCTAGCTAGCAGCTTACCTTGGCTTCTACTGCATTGGCGTAACAGTCAGGCTCCTCGTGGAGTGCAATGAGAGGCAGGTGGTTAGAGTGTTGGACTAGTTAACCGTAAGGTTGCAAGGTTGAATCCCTGAGCTGACAAGGTAAAAATCTGTCGTTCTGCCCCTGAACGAGGCAGTTAACCCACCGTTCCTACGCCGTCATTGAAAATAAGAATGTGTTCTTAACTGACTTGCCTAGTTAAATAAAGGTGTAAAAAATGGCAAAAATCCCAAAATTCTGATTTAGTTTGGAAAGTAAAAGTACAAGTGAGAAGAGCATGGCAGCATGCTTACCATAAATAACTGCTTGAACACTTGCTCCCCAGGCAGAGGTCAGAAAGGTTGAGATGATAAACAACTGCTCTCTGTTTCAGCTTTCTAGCTGACCTAGCTTGACTTGTTGTGGTATTGCAACTTATAAATTGGTGTTTTTCCCCCAACCACATATCATGTTTAGTTTTGACGGATATGAGTTTGAATATGCAGGCCAGTGCCTAATCCCAAATGAACCCCTATCCACAACGCACTATGCACTTGTGGAGATCCAAGACGATTGGATTGGTGTAAGCACCTAAAGGTATTCACACTACATAATCTTTAACTTGTAGTGATGCAGAAATTCGGTTGGAGGACTGTCGAAAATAACTAGAAGGCTTGAGTGCTAGCTAAAATATGATACAAGTACCACCTAGGGACAGGCAACTTTTGATTGGGGTGGGTGCCACAAAAAAAGTCTGAATTCAACATGCGGGGCCACAGTGGCTCGTGTATCTGCGTATCCACATGCAGCCAGAGCCAGCCCTAACCTAAATTAATTGCCCCTTAGGGCCGTCTCTGACTGTATCCGAGTATGGATGCCGATACGTGTGCCTGAGGCTGCGGCATTACAGCTAGACCAGCCAGGCCACGAAATATTGTATCTTATTGGCATAGCTTACACCCCAACATTTTTTTTACTGAGGCTTGCATATTTCTCACCTTTTTAGAAAATTATATTTTCCAATATCAAGGTTGTGTGCAACTCACTGTGTTTTTAGCTTGGTATCAGTTCCCTCCTGTAATTGAGTCAAGTGTGTGTGTGTGTGTGTGTGTGAGAGAGATAGAGAGCTGTGTTCCTTCTTGCAGAAGATGATGGATGTGAGGAAAGGAGCTAGTGGTAGTGGGGGAAGGGTTATCCAGCCATAGTAGCAGCAGCAGAGACAGTGAAAGTCGTCGTGCATGAGCACAGAGCACCAATCACGTGCAGGAGAGCGTGATGCAGCATCACACAGGCGCCCAGACAGAAATGATGGGATTTGTGTTAGCACTGCAGGATTTGAAATGCGAGAGGCACACACACCGTTGCACTGAAGAGGAAAATAACAAGTCGAAGAACGAGCGAGGCGCAAAAATATTATATTCACTTTGTCCTCGCCGACTCGACCCCTAGAGGTTGTTGATTTGTTTTTGTCTACGACCGGCACGTCTCCCGCCCCTCGCCGCTTCGGTGGTGAAAGACTGATGTTGATTGGACACCGCTCCTAGATGTAAGCGTTCTTATTGGCTGTCAGCCACCCGATAAAGCAAATCCACGATCCATTAGCTTTATTAATATGACTGGAGAGAAAGGCCAAAGTCCATAATCAGATGATGGGCGAGCTCTGAAGATTACCTCACAGCCCAAATTCCTCCCAATTTGAATTGAAGAATCAGTTTAGTTTGAGTTAGGAACGGAATGAGGAAAGTGGACTGATGTCCTTACCCTTGTAGGCATGTGTAATGTGACCTATAATAAGAAGTGCATGGCTTAGGGATGCGCTGGTCCAAAACAGAATTGGATATGAATTTGCATCATAGTTTTAGAGGGCTGCAGTGAAGGAGAACCTGGACACATTCATATTCAAAGTGAAGCTCTCTTGTAACGAATGGACATACAGTACACTCTTAGAAAAAGGTGCTGGGCTTCCTGAGTGGCGCAGTGGTCTAAAGCACAGCATCGCAGTGCTAGCTGTGCCACTAGAGATCCTGGTTCGAGTCGAGGCTCTGTCGCTGCTGGCCGCGACCGGGAGACCCATTGGCTCAAATCAAATTTATTTATTTAGCCCTTTGTAAATCAGCTGATATCTCCAAAGTTCTGTACAGAAACCCAGCCTAAAACCCCAAACAGCAAGCAATGCAGGTGTAGAAGCACGGTGGCTAGGAAATACTCCCTAGAAAGGCCAAAACCTAGGAAGAAACCAAGAGAGGAACCAGGATATGAGGAGTGGCCAGTCCTCTTCTGGCTGTGCCGGGTGGCGATAATAACAGAACATGGCCAAGATGTTCGAATGTTCATAAATGACCAGCATAGTCAAATAATAATAATCACAGTAGTTGTCGAGGGTGCAGCAAGTCAGCACCTCAGGAGTAAATGTCATTTGGCTTTTCATAGCCGATCATTGAGAGTATCTCTACCGCTCCTGCTGTCTCTAGAGAGTTGAAAACCGCAGGTCTCGGACAGGTAGCACGTCCGGCAAACAGGTCAGGGTTCCATAGCCGCTGGCAGAACAATTGAAACTGGAGCAGCAGCACGGCCAGGTGGACTGGGGACAGCAAGGAGTCATCATGCCATGTAGTCCTGAGGCATGGTCCTAGGGCTCAGGTCCTCCGAAAGAGAGAAAAAGATAATTAGAGAGAGCATACTTAAATTCACACAGGGCACCGGATAAGACAGGAGAAGTACTCCAGATATAACAAACTGACCCTAGCCCCCCGACACATACACTACTGCAGCATAAATACTGGAGGCTGAGACAGGAGGGGTCAGGAGACACTGTGGCCCCATCTGATGATACCCCCGGACAGGGCCAAACAGGAAGGATATAACCCCACCCACTTTGCCAAAGCACAGCCCCCACACCACTAGAGGGATATCTACAACCACCAACTTACCATTCTGAGACAAGCCCGAGTATAGACCACAAAGATCCCCGCCACAGCACAACCCAAGGGGGGAGGGGGGGGCGCCAACCCAGACAGGAAAATCACGTCAGTGATTCAACGCACTTAAGTGACGCACCCGTCCAAGGGACGGCATGAAAGAGCACCAGTGAGCCAGTGACTCAGCCCCTGTAATAGGGAGGCAGAGAATCCCAGTGGAAAAAGGGGAACCAGCCAGGAAGAGACAGCAAGGGTGCTTCGTTGCTCCAGAGCCTTTCCGTTCACCTTCATACTCCTGGGCCAGACTACACTCAATCATATGACCCACTGAAGAGATGAGTCTTCAGTAAAGACTTAAAGGTTGATACCGAGTCTGCGTCTCTCACATGGGTAGGCAGACCGTTCCATAAAAATGGAGCTCTATAGGAGAAAGGCCTGCCTCCAGCTGTTTGCTTAGAAATTCTAGGGACAGTTAGGAGTCCTGCATCTTGTGACCGTAGCGTACGTGTAGGTATGTACGGCAGGACCAAATCAGAGAGATGGGTAGGAGCAAGCCCATGTAATGCTTTGTAGGTTAGCAGTAAAACTTTGAAATCAGCCCTTGCCTAAACAGGAAGCCGGTGTAGGGAGGCTAGCATTGGAGTAATATGATACATTTTTTTGGTTCTAGTCAGGATTTTAGCAGCCGCATTTAGCACTAACTGAAGTTTATTTAGTGCTTTATCCGGGTAGCCGGAAAGTAGAGCATTGCAGAAATCTAACCTAGAAGTAACAAAAGCATGGATTAATTTTTCTGCATCATTTTTGGACAGAAAGTTTCTGAATTTTTGCAATGTTACGTAGATGGAAAAAAGCTGTCCTTAAAACAGTCTTGATATGTTCGTGAAAAGAGAGATCAGGGTCCAGAGTAACGCCGAGGTCCTTCAGTTGTATTTGAGACGACTGTACAACCATCAAGATTAATTGTCAGATTCAATAGAATAAATATCTCTTTGTTTCTTGGGACATAGAACAAGCATCTCTGTTTTGTCTGAGTTTAAAAGTAGAACGTTTGCAGCCATCCACTTCCTTATGTCTGAAACACAGGCTTCTTGCGAGGGCAATTTTGGGGCTTCAATATGTTTCATTGAAATGTACAGCTGTGTGTCATCCGCATAGCAGTGAAAGTTAACATTATGTTTTCGAATGACATCCCAAAGAGGTAAAATATATCGTAAAAACAATAGTGGTCCTAAAATGGAACCTTGAGGAACACCGAAATTTACAGTTGACGACAAACCATTCACAGAGACAAACTGATATCTTTCCGAGAGATAAGATCTAAACCAGGCCAGAACTTGTCCGTGTAGACCAATTTTGGGTTTCCAATCTCTCCAAAAGAATGTGGTGATCGATAGTATCAAAAGCAGCACTAAGGTCTAGGAGCACGAGCACAGATGCAGAGCCTCAGTCTGATGCCATTAAAAGGTAATTTACCACCTTCACAAGTGCAGTCTCAGTGCTAATGATGTGGTATAAAACCAGACTGTATTATTTCGTATACTTTGTTTGTCTTCTGGAAGGCAGTGAGTTACTGCGCAACAGCTTTTTCAAAAATGTTTGAGAGGAATGGAAGATTCGATATAGGCTGATAGTTTTTTATATTTTCTGGGTCAAGGTTTGGCTTTTTCAAGAGAGGCTTTCACTGCCACTTTTAGTGAGAATAGGGTCCAGTATGCAGCTTGAACGTTTAGAGGCCATGATTATTTTCATCATTGTGTTTTAGTACTATATCTCTTGACACAAGTGTCTCTCTTGATCTTAGGTCCTGGCAGAGTTGTGCAGACTCAGGACAACTGAGCTTTGAAGGAATACGCAGATTTAAAGAGGATTCCGTAATTTGCTCTCTAATCATGATCTTTTCCTCAAAGAAGTTAATGAATTTATTACTGCTGAAGTGAAAGCCATCCTCACTTGGGGAATGCTGTTTTTAGTTAGCTTTGCGACAGTATCAAAAAGACATTTCGGATTGTTCTTATTTTCCTCAATTAAGTTGGAAAAATAGGATGATCGAGCAGCAGTGAGGGCTCTTTGATACTGCACGGTACTGTCTTTCCAAGCTAGTCGGAAGACTTCCAGTTTGGTGTGGCGGCATTTCCGTTCCAATTTTCTGGAAGCTTGCTTCAGAGCTCGGGTATTTTCTGTATACCAGGGAGCTTGTTTCTTGGGGTGCAACTGCATCTAGGGTATTGCGCAAGGTTAAATTGAGTTCCTTAGTTAGGTGGTTAACTGATGTTTGTCCTCTGACGTCCTTTGGTAGGCAGAGGGAGTCTGGAAGGGTGTCAAGGATTCTTTGTGTTGTCTGAGAATTTATAGCATGACTTTTGATGATCCTTGGTTGGGGTCTAAGCAGATTATTTGTTGCAAACGTAATAAAATGGTGGTCCGATAGTCCAGGATTATGAGGAAAAACATTAAGATCCACAACATTTGTTCCATGGGACAAAACTTGGTCCAGAGTATAACTGTGACAGTGAGTCGATGATGGCTCTGAAAGCCTTTTGGAGTGGGTCTGTGGACTTTTCCATGTGAATATTAAAGTCAACAAAACATAGAATATTATTTGCTATGAGTACAAGGTCCGATAGGATTTCAGGGAGCTCAGTGAGTTGTGCTGTATATGGCCCAGGAGGACTGTAAACCATAGCTATAAATAGTGATTGAGTAGGCTGCATAGATTTCATGACTAGAAGCTCAAATTGAAATTTGCTATTGTAAATGTTAGCAACACCTCCGCCTTTGCGGGATGTGCGGGGGATATGGTCACTCGTGTAAACAGAAGGTGAGGCCTCATTTAACACACTAAATTAATCAGGCTTAAGCCATGTTTCAGTCAGGCCAATCACATCAAGATTGTGATCAGTGATTAGTTCATTGACTATAACTGCCTTTGAAGTAAGGGATCTAACATTAAGTAGCCCTATTTTGAGATGTGAGGTATCACGATCTCTTTCAATAGTGGCAGGCATGGAGGAGGTCGTTATCCTAGTGAGATTGCTAAGGCGAACACCGCCATGTTTAGATTTGCCCAACCTAGTTCGAGGCACAGACACGGTCTCAATGGGGATAGCTGAGCTGACTACACTGACTGTGCTAGTGGCAGACACCACTAGGTTGGCTAACAGCCCGCTGCCTGGCCTGCACCCTATATCATTGTGGAGCTAGAGGAGTTAGAGCCCTGTCTATGTTGGTAGATCAGATGAGAGCACCCCACCAGCAAGGATGGAGTCCGTCACTTCTCAGCAGGCCAGGATTGGTCCTGTTTGTGGGTGAGTCCCAGGAAGGCCCAGCGTTGTCCGGGTTAGGGGAGGGTTTGGCCGACAAGGATGTCCTTGTCCCATCGCGCACTTGCGACTCTTGTGGCGGGCGGGGTGCAATGCTGACATGGTCGCCAGGTACACATTGGTGCAGCTGGCTTCCGGGTTAAGCGGGCATTGTGTCAAGAAGCAGTGCGGCTTGGCTGGGTTGTGTTTCGGAGGACGCACGGCTCTTGACCTTAGCCTCTCCCGAGTCCCATCACTGCAACTTCCGCATGGACAAGACTGTAACTACCAATTGGATACCACGAAATTGGGGAGAAAAAGGGGTAAAAAAAAATACAATAAAAAGGTGCTGTCTTGAACCTTAAAGGGTTATTCAGCTGTCCATACAGGATAACCCTTTTTGGTTAAAAAATGGTTTCTACTGGCCTCCCGAGTGGCGCAGCGTTCTAAGGTACTGCATTGCACTGTTGCGTCGTCACTATAACTTAGGGTTTGATCCCAGGCTGTGTTACAACCGGCTGTGACCAGGAGTCCCATAGGGCAGCGCACAATTGGCCCATCGTTGTCCGGGTTAAGGGAGGGTTTGGCCAGGGGGGCTTTACTTGGCTCATCATGTTCTAGAGACTCCTTGTGGTGGGCCAGGCACCTACAGGCTGACTCAGTCGTCAGTTGAACAGTGTTTCCTCCTACACATTGGTGCAGCTGGCTTACGGGTTTAGCGAGCAAGTGTAAAGAAGTACCACTTGTTTTGGAGGACGCAAGACTCACCATTCCCGAGCCCGTTGGAATTGCAGCGAGGAGACGATTGTAATCACGAAATTGGGGAGATTTTTTTTTTTTTTTTTTTACATTTCTAAGATTTGTCTGCTTTGGAGAATGTAACAAATTGGTGAAGTGACAACTGGGTGTCTAGCCAGCATGCAGGCATATAGAGTCAACTGCTCCTCTATGGAGAAAAATATATTTTACCATTGAGTCCTTCAAATTATTCATATTCAGAAATATGATATTCAATTATTTGGTTTAATGCTGATCCAATATTCACTATATTTAATGAGAGCATTTTTTTAGAATAATGTCTCTGACTAAAACTAGTTTCACCCAAGCCCACATCCATCTTCCCACCTCGATGATGCAATCAACTGCCTTAATTTTGCTGGACCCCAGAAAGAGTAGCTGCTGCCATGGGGATCCATAATAAATACAAATCAACAGCAGTTAAAAGCAGATAATGGTGTATTTGTTTTGAGGTTGAGTCGCTCTGACTTGCAAGATGTTAGTAGTGTTACTTAACGCTGGTAAAATGGCTCAACTTTCCCACATTCTCAGCTGAATATGTTTTTTTGTGAGTTCAGACCAGCACTACAGTTCTCTTTGCAGAACTTGTTTCCCTTGTTTCTTTCCCTCCCACAGACTAAGAGCTGAATGCAGAGACTAGTGGGGGAGCTTTGTAGTCCAGGCACGGGTTGCCCAGTTGTGGGGACCATGCTTATTTTGTATTATTCATGAGATTGGGGAGAGAGTGATGAAGAAGTGTTGTTTTTGAATAATTAACTAATAAATGGAATATCTTCCTCCACCTCCCTCCGGTTCTCTTCTCTCCCTGGAACCTCTGCCTCAAAAGAAACTCTGCTAATACCCTCCAGCTAATTGAGATCACACATGCACACAACGCGCACATGCAGTTTGTCATTTCCATTGAACACAGAGAATTCTGGGAAAATATGTAGTCATCTGACATTAACCTTTACCATCAACCCGTTTATCTTCCCTGCAATTATAGAAACTGAAACTACTGTAGCTTCCCTGTAAAACATTGTATGCATTATCCAAGCCTTTGCAAAATGTTGTGATTATGAAGCTTACATAAAGCAAGTCACTTTAGAGTCCGCCTTTTCTCAGAGGAGCTGAAGAAATTCAGGTCACTCCTGTGTAAAATGGGCGCATGTTGTGAGAGCTGGATGTCAGGAACCATGTACCACACTGGCGCTGCTGCCCACAGTGATGTATTGTGGGTGGAGTGTATGATGACTAACCAACCGAAAGCTGTGCAGAGTACAGGGAAAACTAGTATATCTGGGGAAGACATATTTTCACAAAGACCAATAAACAAGTGAGATTGGTTGTGTACATTGAAAAACTGAACCCCAAGTTATATTTATCCATAACCAGAATTATAATTATTTATCTCCATCCTTTTATAGTTCATAATGGCATTGTGATTACTGTGCTGGAATGTATAAGACATCCCCATAGCTCCAAGGCAAGATATGTATGGTAATTTTAGAGATCACTACAGGAATATGAAGAGTACATTTAAAAAAAAAAAATTATATGAAGAGTACAATATACCGCAATCCCTATATGCCCATATTCAAATTAATTGGAAAAGGAATTGAGTGTATGCTCAAGCAGCATTGAAGGACAGTTTAACCTGTATCAGCTGGAATGCTTTCCAGACAAGGAGCTAATTTTAAAGTGGTATTAGCTTTAGTCGAGGTACAGTGAGTGAACAACACCTCTCTCCTGGAAAATCCAGTTCAGTGGTACAGCTTGTGAGAACTCCCTGAAACCATTTAATTTGACGAATATTTGTCTTTTGTTTTCAGTACTGAATTTTTCAATGTTAATGTTTTTGACAATACGGCTTAAATCGTTTTTTTGTAAACATTTTTATTTACATTTATTTAACTAGGCAAGTCAGTTAAGAACAAATTGTTATTTTCAATGACGGCCTAGGAAGAGTAGGTTTGTAGAGATTTGTACCTTGTCAGCTCAGGGATTTGAACTTGCAACCTTCCGGTTACTAGTCCAACACTCTAACCACTAGGCTACCCTGCCTTACCCGCAAAACACTAGTCTCAATGTCAACAGTGAAGAGGCAACTCCGGGATGCTGGCCTTCTAGGCAGAGTTGCAAAGAAAAATCCATATCTCAGACTGGGCAATAAAAAGAAAAGATTAAGATGGGCAAAAGAACACACACTGGACAGAGGAACTCTGCGTGAAGGCCAGTATCCCCGAGTCCCCTATTCACTGTTGACGTTGAGACTGGTGTTTGTGGATACTATTTAACTTCTTGCGTCGAGCAATCCCGGATCCGGGATCCTATTTATAGCCTCAAGCTCATTAGCATAGCGCAATGTTAACTATTCATGAAAATCGCAAATGAAATGAAATAAATATATTTGCTCTCAAGCTTAGACTTTTGTTAACAACACTGTCATCTCAGATTTTCAAAATATGCTTTTCAACCATAGCTAAACAAGCATTTGTGTAAGAGTATTGATAGCTAGTGTAGCATTTAGCGTAGCATTTAGCGGGCAACATTTGCACAAAAACCAGAAAAGGATTCAAATAAAATCATTTACCTTTGAAGAACTTCGGATGTTTTCAATGAGGAGACTCTCAGTTACATAGCAAATGTTCAGTTTTTCCTGAAAGATTCTTTGTGTAGGAGAAATCGCTCCATTTTGTACATCACGTTTGGGTACCAAAAAAAAACGAAAATTCAGTCATCAAAACGGCGAACTGTTTTCCAAATTAACTCCATTAATATCGACTGAAACACGGCAAATGCTGTTTAGAATCAATCCTCAAGGTGTTTTTCACATATCTCTTCATTGATATATCGTTCGTTGATGTCTACTTTCTCCTCTGAATCGCTTGGAAAAAGAGTTGAAGATGCAGTTGAAGATGACGCACCAATTTCGACGGAGGACACTGGGCGGACACCTGGCAAATGTAGTCTCTTATGGTCAATCTTCCAATGATATGCCTACAAATACGTCACAATGCTGCAGACACCTTGGGGAAACGATAGATCGGGCAGGCTCATTCCTTGCGCATTCACAGCCATATAAGGAGACAATGAAAAACAGAGCCTCAAAAATCCTGCTAATTTCTTGTTTAAAGTTTCATCTTGGTTTTGCCTGTAGCATCAGTTCTGTGGCACTCACAGACAATATCTTTGCAGTTTTGGAAATGCCAGAGTGTTCTCTTTCCAAAGTTGTCAATTATATGCATAGTTGAGCATCTTTTTGTGACAAAATATTGCACTTAAAACGGGCACGTTTTTTTATCCAATAATGAAATAGCGCCCCCATAGATGTAAGAGGTTTTAATGAAGCTGCCAGTTGAGGACTTGTGAGGCGTCTTTCTAAATCTAGATACTCTAATGTACTTGTCCTCTTGCTCAGTTGTGCACCGGGGCCTCCCACTCTTTCTATTCTGTTTAGGGCCAGTTTGTGCTGTTCTTTAAAGGGAGTAGTACACAGCGTTGTACCAGATCTTCAGTTTCTTGGCAATTTCTCGCATGGAATAGCCTTCATTTCTCAGAACAAGAATAGACTGACAAGTTTCAGAAGAAATGTATTTTTTTGGCCATTTTGAGCCTGTAATCGAACCCACAAATGCTGATGCTCCAGATACTCAACTAGTCTAAAGGCCAGTTTTATTGCTTCTTTAATCAGTTTTCAGCTGTGCTAACATAATTGCAGAAGGGTTTCTAATGATCAATTGGCCTTTTTTTAAATGATAAACTTGAATTGGCTAACACAATGTGCCATTGGAACACAATGGTTGCTGATAATGGGCTTCTGTATACCTAAAAGCATTATCTGCCGTTTCCAGCTGCAATAGTCATTTACAACATTAACGATGTCTACACTTTATTTCTGATCAATTTGATGTTATTTTAATTTACTTTTTTTGTTGCTTTTTTTTTAAAGGACATTTCTAAGTTACCACAAACTTTTTAACGGTAGTGTTTATCCATTGATTCTTGAAGGATATAACTTAGATGCCTCGTGAGTTTAGTTCAACTGCTACACTCCATGAGAACCAAAATATAAGCTTGTTTTTTTGCCAATGTTTGTGCACATTGTATATGAAAACACGCACTGTATAGCCTCATAACATTGTTTTAATCATCTTTTGGAGTTCATGGATGGTCAGTCCTTGCTTCCATAACTGTCTATTAACCTGAGTGGTTACATATCTCCAGGCCCACCCCTCAGCTTTTTACCCAAACAGATGCGGGGTAACCATTCTTTTCTAGTTTCACCTGTTGATTTGCCCTTTTAAACAGCTGCATATTACTAAGATATCAAAGTGTCACCAACTAAAAGGTAAACAATAGGCCTATAGCAAATGCAGCATACGGCATTCATTTTTCACATGTAAACAGCACTTTTTGGTAGTGCTCAAAGCATGCCATTCAATGAGCGCCGCATTTATTTATCAACTCGTATCAATGAGCCCAATCAGTCCTCCATGACGACAAAATCATTAACAGAGTATTATGCCTTTCTGTGTGACATCTTTAGGGAGTGCTGAGAGAGGGTGAATTGATATACGGTCAGGTGGGGTTGTCTGTCTAGCTGGAAACCACTGGGAATGAGATCAGGGCCAGCCTAACCTTCGACAGCTGCTCTAGCCCGAGAGTGCTGTCTATTTATACAGAACCAGATGGCAGCTGGTGCTTCGCATGCCGACAGACTGTCAGTGACAGGAAGGAATGGGGAGATTTCAGCCGCCCAACCTTTCTGACACTCATCTACACTCCTATAGCCCAAGCACCAAACAGCCTCCCGGCCCAGAGACACATTGCTTGCCTAGCACGCCGAGCGACCTAGTGATATTAGCAGCTTACGCAGGCTCGCTGAGGCCAGGATCACAAAGGCTATAGAGAGGCTTCTAGAACTTCAGGCCTGTGAGAGAACATGCAAGGCCAGCAATGTTTCATTGAAAGGTTTTGCATAGTTTTGTGACGAGGGGAAATGTTGGCCCTAACTGTTCAACTATCTACTCTAGAACAGTGATTACATTGCACAACTTTACAATTAAAACATTAAAGCTAGAATCCTTAAGAGGTACTACATGTAACAATTCAACAATGAACCGTCTCGTTGTCAAGTTGTGTGGTCTGTTTAATTGACAAGAGATTTGCTGGCCCCAGCCAATTTGACAACACGAGATGGTCATTCTTTTGTTGACCAAAAATAATGCAATTTTGTGTGGGCCAAATAACATTCTTGGAGAAAAAATATTGTGAAAAACTATCATTCCACTATTACTGTAGCTACATAAAGGACATTTTCTGAAATACAATGCAAAAACACATAGCTCCTTTTAATTTGTGATACTGACACGTCCCTTCGGGCTATTACAACAACGAAGTTGGTGCAAACAGTTTTTCCTCACTCGGACATCATTGCACACCTGATAGGATAGCAGAATAGTGGCCCCATTTCCCCTAATGCGGATTTGATCTTTAAAGTAAACCTTAAATTCAACCAGACATTGAAAGTGAAATACATGAAAACTGCACATCAATTTCTAATAATTGAAAATCATCCATAGTAAGCAAATACACAAATACACATTTCCATATACATTTGCACCTTTGCATATACAAATACACATTTGCACCTTTGCATGACATTATAGAAGATGATAGTTAGGGGGTCCTCTGAAAACAACATATGGGAGATTTCAGCTGTTTTCACAGCTCAGAGTGGAACAGTCTCATGGAGGACATCCAAAGTGGATATTATTTCCCACGCCTGCAGGTGCACCCCCTCAAGGAGAAGAGGATATTATTTCCCCCTCAGGTCAAGGCTCATTCCAAACACTTCCTGTGTCCTGTGAGGCTACCCGAGGTCTACAGTAACACCTTTACAGTAATGTCAGGAGAGTCTGGCATCTACCACCCTAAAAATAACATCATTCAAACTATCTTCAAAAGGGCTTAAAAATTAAAGTCTACCAACAGTTAAAGCCCTTGTTTTGACCACACACAAATCATAGGAAAAAATGATGAGTTAGATTTGATCATACTTTTAAACATCTGGTTTAGACTGATAGGCTCTCTCATTTAAAGCTTCTTCAGGATTGGTGGGTCCCCTGTGGGACGGTTGAGCTAACATGGGCTAATGCAATTAGCATGTGGTTGTAAGTAACAAGAAAATTTCCCAGGACATAGACCTATCTGATATTGGCAGAAAGCTTAAATTCTTGTTAATCTAACAGCACTGTCCAATTTACAGTAGCTATTAGAGTAAAATAATACAATGCTATTGTTTGAGGAGAGTGCCGTTTTGAACATAAAGTTATTAATAAACCAATTAGGCACAACATGTTGAACAGTAATGCAATGGTTCATTGGATCAGTCTAAAACGTTGCACACACACACTGTTGCCATCTAGTGGCCAATATCTAAATAGCACTTGGGCTTGAATAATAGATTTTGTCCTTTCTCTGGCATTTCAAAGATGATGGTACAATGTTGTTGTTTTTTTAAGTTTTCTATTTTTTTATATTGTCTTTTACCAGGTCTGTGTTATATTCTCCTACATTCCTTTCACATTTCCACAAACTTCAGTATTTCCTTTCAAATGGTACCAAGTAAATGCAAATTCTTGCTACAGGCAGTTAGATTTGGGTGTCATTTTAGGCGAAAATTGGCTGTCCACTGATTTTTAAAAACAATGATTGATAGGCAGCTTAAACTTCTTGAATGAAACATTTATTGGGTTCAACTACACATTTAGATATGTGAACAGCCATCCACAACAACTACAATCTGTAAGGCGCAAATAGCTAAATGAGAGAGTAGAAATGTGATTCACATCAATGCGCTATGTAGATATCAATAAGAAGTGCTATCTGTATCGCTGTAGACTACACTGCTGTCATCCTTATCTCCAAGCGTTTATTCAAGTTGGATAATCTTTGGATGCCGACAGCCGTAGCACTATTGGAAGACATGGACTCTATCTAGCCTACAAGTCTATACCCGCGATCCATCAAACACATTTTGTGTGTCATCATAGTGGTCACTGACTTGTGGTCAGACTTGCTCAGATGGAACAAACTTAAACTTGCGCCTTTTTTCAATGTTGATTTGAATGTCATTGACAAAACAGAAGTGTCAATGATTCCCCCCCCCCAAAAAAAAAAAAACAACATCCTTTCTGAATTTAAAAGTAAACTTCAAATTAATCATGTAGTCTGATTTACATTATTTTTTCTGATAATGGATTACAGTTACCGGTTTTTCGTAATCCCTTACATGTAACGTTACTCCTCAGCCACCCTGTCAATTGTCTACATGTTGTGGCCCAAATATTTTCAAAACCAAGTTTTTTACAACCGTTGTAAAGATAAAGATCATTTTGTTTTTCCAGTCTACAAACCGAGTTTACAATAAACCTGCAACTCTTGCAGCCTTTTATGCACAGTTTACATAGACCATGAGGGAGAAATGTGCTGTTGCCTGCAGTCACTCTCAAGCGCCAACAATGCTTCTCCATAGAAAGTTTCCTTTTTATTAAAGTGGCAAAGTAATCATAACGGGGTTCCATAAGGCTATGTGAAAAGGGTCATTGTCGAGGGGAACCAGCCGCATAAAGGCTTGTCATAACAGATGACCTAATGTGTTGTGCAGGCTCTGTCGTCGACAGCAAGTACTGTATTCACTGCATTGTTCTCGTGTCTTCCTGTGTTTTTCTCTCTCCCCTCCCCCAGTAAAAGGGAAAGTGACGTGAACAGCATGCAAAGTGGAAATGGAGATTTCTTCAGCAGGGGATTCAATGCCTCCCCCTAGAGTTGCAATAATTACTCTTAAGTATTTCAATAAAAAGCAACGCTATTAACATATAGGATTATACAATGTTGTCGTATCGGATGTTTTGGTTCTCCTTTTGGTGGCTTATGGTCTGAGCTGATGTGTATGAGCAAAGAAATTAGATCTTGGTGGGACTGCAGATCTCAAGTTAAGGTAAACTCTTGGCCGCCTAGTTCTGAAAAAATGCCCCACTGGCAAAATAAAGACGATACAAAACAAAAGGCTATTGTGTCCGTAATCTGTTTGGACCAGACTTTAGTGGTGGTTGTTTTCTTAAAAGAAAGACAATAGCCTACAGGGTTTAAAAGGCTTGGTTCTAGAATGTGCTGTATCCAAGGCGCAAATCCCACACATGGCTCGGTCTCTGTTTTGGAGAAGTTGTGAGTCCTGTGTTGTGGCTGAGACACGCTCAGCTGTTTGTCGGGAGCATTCGGCAGTTGGTCAGACACTAGTTTGAGCCTGTGGAGTTGAGCTGTGCCCCGTGAGAACTCTACCACCTGTGCTAAGGCCCTGCGTGAAAGGCAGACCATTGCCAAACCAAGAACAGCACGCTGAGTATGTCAGCGGCGGGCGAGTCAGAATGTGTCCTGTCCTATTCTGTTTCCTCTTTTAAGATGGAGGGATAAGTATCAGTATTTCTCACCCTCTGTTTTAAAACAGACTCAGGGCTGTGACTTTTTACTGGGCCAATCATGGATAAACAGAAACCAAACAGTAACACACGTGTGCAGTTGACACACAGTATTGGCTGGTGGATATATTCACTGAAAAGTATTCAGGGATTGAACCGTTACCTTACTCTGTCCATGTGCATACAGGCCCCAGGGAAACCATAAAAATTCCTCTGCCTCGTGGAAAGGAACGTAAGGTAATTACAGTTCTCCACGGTTTATTATTTCAATTAATATCTGGGTCCTTTTTTTTTTAGGTGTTTTTGCTTCAGTTTTGTTCTTAAATATGAATTTACCTAGCGACCTTCGCTCTCTATAACACTGCGAGCACAGTCAGCAGTCCATTCACTAGTGGGTATTGATCGAGACCAGTAGAAGCTAGCAGGTCCTTGGAGGGTCATCGGAGAGGCAGACGCGTTCAGCCATTTTAGGCCCTGCCTCGCCTGGCTGGTAGTCTCAGGTGCCTCTCTGTCACCATCTGGGGCTCAAAGACATGTAGAGCCCAATTACTTGTTGAGCATCCTGTCACAAAATGGCTGCCAGTATCACCAAGCTGGTTGTTAGTGTCTCACTCATACTAAATTGTAGCCCCCCTGCATCACATCAGGCAAACTATAGGTTCTGGAAGAGGAACTAAGCGCCCCCCATTGCCTTTCATTAAACCAGGGCACTGAGTTGTGGTTGTGTCCCAAATGGCACCCTACTCCCTATATAGTGCAGTACTGTTGACCTATGGTCCCTGGTCAAAAGTAGTTAACTATATAAGGAATAGGGTTGCTTGGCCTCACTCATTCATTGTCACTCCAGCTGTGGTTTGTATGAACTAATGATCTTGATATGAAGAGGATGTTTGGTGTGTACAGAGTGGAAGAGAGTGGAAGAGCCGACGCGAAAGGCTCCACTCCCGTCAAAATCTGTCCACGCCAGAATACAGCAAGAAGCAGACCAAGTGGGGATTTTTTTGTATGGAGGTCTGTGAGAAAATGTTGGATTTAGTCAATAGATTTGTCTTGCTAATTTGCTAAGGCTTATTTGATCACGTTGTACGTTTTGCAATGTATAAGTTGTGACTAATGTACTGATATAAGTGGACGCACATGGCAACTTTGAGGAAAATATTTTATATTGGTGTTTGTTGGTAGCACTGGTATCGGCCCTCACATTGGCTAGAATGTTCCCATCTCCTCCCGCCTACCTTTCTGCCTTTGCGACAACGACTCCTGTTAGGGAAGTGTGTGTCCCATCCAAATTGTCATGGCTCATTTCCTGTGAGTGGGCCTGAAGGACCCGAGTTCATGCAAAGGTGCCATGGTATGTGCCTGATCTATAAGTCCATTTAGACTCCTTTCCATTTCACATAAATCACGTTTTTATGGCCCAGTGTGAAGGAGAATTTAGCAAGTGAAACATGCAGTACTTTTATTAAAATTATACTGTATTTTATATTCTGAAAGACCCTGTGTAGTTATAGTTTTTTAAATGCATAGTTTATGGCTCAGAGCCTGTATTCATAAAGCGTTTCAGATTAGGAGTGCTGATCTAGGATCAGAACCCCCCCCGATCTGAAAGGCAAAACTGGTTCTAGACTCCTACATTTTATTTGTCACATGCTTTATAAACAACAGGTGTAGACTAATAGTGTAGTTAGGGATGCACAATATATCAGTGAACATATCACAATCAGCCAACAATGCCAACATCAGCATCGGCCCGATGTCTATTTTAATGCTGATTTGTTAGAAACCGATATCAAAGTTTCCGTGCATACCTATGTATACCTATGTAATGTGACGTAATAATGCCATGTAAAATTTGGCGCAACGCAGCATAGCCCACACAATGTCTGCTGTGTGGATCGAGCAGTCATTTGAAAGAGTTAAGAAAATATCAGCGAGACAAGCTTTAGCTTGGTACCTAGCTAGCACCAATACAACCAGCCTGAAAACAATGACCTGTAGAAACTGCAGTCATTTTCGTTATTCTTAACAATGATTTAGGAATCCTTGTAAGTATAAGCTAGGTTGCCACTTGTTGCTCGCCTATTGAAATTGTACTTCAGTTCATGAAAATAAATAGCTAGCCAGCTACTTAACCCTGTTGCCCAAAGCTAATGTTATAAGCAGCCAGCTAGCTTCATCTGGCTAGTGAGACCCAACTGGACCGTGTTATCTGTTATGAAGCTAGCCACTATAAGGATTTGGTACAATAGTGGAATTTGCGGTTTGCTTTCAAAATAAGTGTTATTGACAGTGATGCAAATGAGTACAAATAGGAGAATTATGGAATACTTTTATTTTGAAGGCTAACCACAAGTCCACTATTGTGGCTAGCTTCACATAGATGTGTCCGACCACCATTAATCAAATAAGAACTGTCTTCTAAATTAGGGTAATTTTAGAAGACACCTAGCTGTATAGTTATAGTTACTGAAACAGATTATGTCGTTATTTGACACATCAAATATTGTTATTTGCCGTGTGTCTTTTTTGACCCTCAAAGACCCAAACGGCATTCCATAGAAATCCTGGTTGAGAATGAAACGACTGAACAAATGAACAACGAAACAGCACAGCAAGTAAGTGAAAGAAATAGGTTTTGATTATGTTTTACTGGTGATGGGGGACATAAGTAAATTCCAACAAAATAACTTTTTGGTCAGTGTGGTGTGTACCTATATTTAACTAGGCAAGTCCGTTAAGAACAAATTCTTATTTACAATAACGACCCAGACGATGGGCCAATTGTGTGCCGCCCTATGGGACTCCCAATCACTGCCGGATGTGATACAGCCTGGATTCGAACCAGGGACTGTAGTGACACCGCTTGCACCGAGATGCAGTGCATTAGACCGCTGTGTGTGTGTTAACTATTTAACTGTACTAGAATGCTTAAAAGGCCTTAAATGTTTTTCGCTTATCAGTATAATTTTTGGGGGGCAAGGAAAATGTCGTTATCGGCCAAAAATGTAATATCGGTGCATCACTAACTGAAATGCTTACTTACGGGTCCTTTACCACCAATGCGGAGTTAAAGAGCAAGTAAAAATAGGAACAGTGACACGAGGAATAAATGCACAGTAAATAACAACTAAAAATAACATGGTTATCTACAGGGAGTACCAGTACCGAGTCGATGTGCGGGGATACGAGGTAATTTAGGTAGCTATGTACATGTAGGTAGGGGTGAAGTGCCTAGGCAACAGGATAGATGATACACTGCTGCTACAGCTCAGTCTATGTGGTGAGTGTGAAAGATGCTTCATGAATATGGTCCCCAATATTAAGTAGCTTAATGTTGTACTTACAAATCCTAACACTTTCACGGTGCCTTTTTACGTGTTTAGCCAACTATAATGGATTGGATTGCTGAATATACCTCTGTGGAAAAATAATTACATTTTATTGTCAAATAAACCTGGATTTACTCTCAAGATAACATTTTCGCAGAAGGCAAATTGGAATGTTGAGAGGGAGAGAATGAGAGAGAAAAACACGGAAAGCAATGTGCAGCATCCTCCTGTGCCGTGTCAGCAGGGTTGTCATGGCAACCAGAATCCAGTCCTGTACCTGTTGCCATGGTTGAGTGGGGCAGAGACGGTGATGACGTCGTTCATTAGACAGAAGGACATGTCTCCCATTTTAAATTCAGGATTTGATTCAGTGCAGTATTTTGCAACAAAAAAAGAAACCTGTGGGAGCCTATATTTTCCATTCTCTTGATAGGATGTGCGTATTGATGAATACACCGGATATTGCTTATTTTTTTTCTCCGATCTATCTCCTAAAAGCCAAAGATTTCCTATAACACACAAACTCGCACACACACACTGCACGGCGTGATTGATAATCCAACAATGAGACCCAAAGGGCAGGGTAGGTGAGTCATAGTGCATTACATGGAGCATTCTCCCTGTCACACATAGTATGCCCCCTGTCTCATTAACTATGGCTCAGGAGCTGCAGGACATCCAGGTCAAACATTTTCTCCTTTGGACATGTGATGATGTCCACTTTGTTGTTGATGAGTAGTGACGTGTTCAACGCCTGTGGCGTTCTGCATTAGCATCGAATGTTATGCAACTTTTCAGGGAAGTTAGGAACAAATATACACAGGCAGTTAGGAAAGCTAAGGCTAGCTTTTTCAAACAGAAATTTGCATCCTGTAGTACAAACTCAAAAAGTTCTGGGAAACTGCAAAGTCCATGGACAGTAAGAGCACCTCCTCCCAGCTGCCCACTGCTCTGAGGCTAGGAAACACTGTCACCACTGATAAATCTACTATAATTGAGAATTTCAATAAGCATTTCTCTACGGCTGGCCATGCTTTCCACCTGGCTACCACTACCCGGGTCAACTGCCCGGCATCCTCCACTGCAACCCGCCAAAGCCCCCACCATTTCTCCTTCACCCAAATCCAGACAGCTGATGTTCTGAAAGAGCCGCAAAATCTGGACTCCTGCAAATCGTCCGGGCTCGACAATCTGGAACCTCTCTTTCTAAAATGAAATGCCGAAATTGTTGCAACCCCTATTACTAGCCTGTTCAACCTCTCTCTTTCGTGTCATCTGAGATTCCCAAAGATTGGAAAGCGGCCGCAGTCATCCCCCTCTTCAAAGGGGGTGACACTCTAGACCCAAACTGCTACAGACCTATATCTATCCTACCCTGTCTTTCTAAGGTCTTCGAAAGCCAAGTTAACAAACAGATTACCGACCAATTTTAATCCCACCGTACCTTCTCCGCAATCTAATTTCAGAGCTGGTCATGGGTGCACCTCAGCCGCGCTCAAGGTCCTAAACGACATCATAACCGTCATCGATAAGAGACGTTACTGTGCAGCCGTATTCATCGACCTGGCCAAGGCTTTCGACTCTGTCAATCATCACATTCTTATTGGCAGACTTCACAGCCTTGGTTTCTCAAACGATTGCCTCGCCTGGTTTACCAACTACTTCTCTGATAGAGTTCAGTGTGTCAAATTTGAGGGCCTGTTGTCCGGACCTCTGGCAATCTCTATGGGGGTGCCACAGGGTTAAATTCTCGGGCCGACTCTCTTCTCTGTATATATCAACGATGTCGCTCTTGCTGTGGGTGATTCCTTGATCCACCTCTACGCAGACGACACCATTCTGTATCCATCTGGCCCTTTTTTGGACACTGTGTTAACTAACCTTCAGACGAGCTTCAATGCCATACAACTCTCCTTCCGTGGCCTCCAATTGCTCTTAAATGCAAGTAAAACTAAATGCATGCTATTCAATCGATCGCTGCTGGCTCGTCCAGCATCACTACTCTGGATGGCTCTGACTTAGAATATGTGGACAACTACAAATACCTAGGTGTCTGGTTAGCATCTCCAATCCAAAATTAAATCTAGAATCCGCTTCCTAAACCGCAACAAAGCATCCTTCAATCATGCTGCCAAACATACTCTCGTAAAACTGACCATCCTACCGAACCTCAACTTCGGCGACTTCATCTATAAAATACCCCCAACACCCTACTCAGACTGCATCCAATTTGCTATCACAGTGCCATCCGTTTGGTCACCAAAGCCCCATACACTACCCACCACTGCAAACTGTGCGCTCTCGTTGGTTGGCCCTCGCTTCATACTCATCGCCAAACTCTGTATGTGTCGAATTGTTATGCTTTATCTTGGCCAGGTCGCAGTTACAAATGAGAACTTGTTCTCAACTAACCTACCTGGCTAAATAAAGGTGAAATAAAATTCAAATAAACGTTAATCCGGAGTAGTTGAGAAGTGTGGATCATTATTTAAATGTTTTTCTCAATATAGAGTCCCTGTGTCCTGCTGCCAGCTTCACATGGATGATGTCACCTTAGCCACACCCCCAAAGAAAAGCGCATACAGTGAAGAATTATGATTTAAAGTTACATGTGTGTAGTTGTAGTTGCTCACCAGAACTGGGAAGACTGATAGGCTACCTCTGCTGTCTATATTGATGAGTACTTTCTGACAGTTGAAACAGTCAACAGGTTCCCATCTCAGTATGCTTGTGAAGTTGTTCTTCTTCCAACAGACTTGTCTCCCTCCTTTTTCTTTTTTGAAATTCTGTCCCTATTGGAGTGACGCATGGCTAAGGCCAGATGGATACGAGGGAACTATGTTCTACTGCGAGAGAGGGGCAGGGATGGGGAGAGGGAGGGAGTGGGCAGAGGCGCTGTGGCAGGGTGCGTCGTGAGCATGAATCTCCTCCAAGAGGAAATAAAAGAACATGCGTTCCCTCCTCTAATGCAGGCTGTTGTGAGTGAGCCATCTTCCTCACTGACGCGGAAGGTCAGCCAGGCCTGTCTTAGCCACAGATTCTGTGGGCTGCTTTCCAGGACACAGATTAAGCCTAGTCCAGGACTAAGAAGCATGCTCACTTGCTAAGTGGAGAATCCCATTGAAAGTCCTTTTTAGTCCAAGATGAGGTATATAATCTGTGTCTGGGATACTGGTCTAGTGTGTCCCAGTCCCAATGATGATACTCCCCACAATAATACCCAACTTTCCTCATCTCTTCTCCTTGACTGCCAACTGGAATAGAATTTAATGACGTGCACCCAGACGGGTGTTATAAAACTAAAAGGGACGAAGCCCTCAGTCTTTTGACCTGTTGGAGTGGTGCCCTGTGCCCCAGTAAGGCTACATGCTGTACGCTAGACCAGGAACAGATGTGAGCATTGGCTAGCCTTGGTTAGCGCTTGTCACTGTCCTCATGCCCGAACCTGGAGCTGGGAGCCTCTCCTGGCCCAGACTCATCATCTGTGTCCAAATGGCACCATATTCCCTATGAGCCCTGGTCAAAAGTAGTGCACTATAAAGGGAATAGGATACCATTTGGGATCCAGCCATCATCGGCCTGCTTTTACTGCTGAGTGGGCGGCGTGGCATTGGAACAGAGCGGCTGCAGTCCCCCTCATTAATAGCCCATGTGGGTTGTTCCAGGAAAGGGGTAATAAGGGGTATCTGTAACGTAAATCCTGTACATTTCAATTTCCTCCCTCTGGGCTCCGGTTTCCCATTGGATTTGGGTCAAAGGTGAGATCGGGCTTAATTTAGCCCCCTCTCCTCGGTGCCCAAAAAGAACGGGGACCTGTGACCTAGATGATTAGCGAGGATATAATTAAACTCTTACCTGCATGATTTTGGTACGGCCCTTAAGAGTCTAATATAGGCTACGGAGGCCTAAATCATGCAAGGTATGCTTGTTGACTATGCAAAGTTGGAGTTTGCCTCTCTCTCTTCTGAGGAGACACACTGACATTCTGTCACCATGTGACATGATATGCAATCTCCTCCCTCCTCCATATCACTGCATTATTGATCAGTGCACCACCATCTTCTCCACACACACACGCGCACACACACTGAACACACACACATACTGCAGGAGATTTCTCAGTGTGCAGAGGCCTCTTAAGTACCCTTGTCTGAAGTAGCTATACCCAGCTTTAATTGGCCCATTGACTATGAATGCCATAGCGCTAACACTGGACCTCATTACTGTAACGACTGGGCTCTGGTCAAAGGTAGTGCACTATATAGGGAGTAGGCTGCTATTTGGATCACAATTTGGAATGATGTGATCCTTCAATATAGCTAGTTGGGTTTTCCCCCCAAGTCATCTGGCCTGCTGGCGTCGGTTGCTGTTGCCACTCTATTTGGTTCGTTGCTAGGCCCGGAGCGCACTCGTCACATTAGTCAGTATCCATTTTTCCGTTTGCCCTGCCCTCCAATCCGCTGCCCTCCCCTCCCTGACCCACCACTTGGACAACGGAGGTATGCGTTGTCTGGCTAGCCTCAGCTAAATCCCCTGGATTGCCCGAAGTCCGGCCAATTTGCGCACAATCTGTCAAGGTACTTCAAGCAACAACTGGGTCGCTAATATCTTCACATATCCCCTTATCCCCTACAGTATATTCCTCTGGGACTCCCCACTCTACTCTCCTCCCTCCCCTCCGCAAGGGGCTTAGCTTTCTGTTGGTGTGGAAAGCTTGGATGTCTGTACTGGTGGGACTAGGAGTGCTTCCCAAATGGCATCCTATTCCCTACATAGTGCACTACTTTTCACCAGACCTATGGTGCCTGGTCAAAGGCAGTGGACTATGTAGGGAATAGCATACCATTTGGGAGGCAGCCTAGCAGGCGTGCTTGACATGCCAGCAGGGCTGGGCAGAGGAGAAATGTTGTCATCATTGTCATCCCGTATACATTGACACGTCAGGTGACGGATTAGCGAAACTCATTGCTAGCTTTGCTGTGATGTGTAGAGACAGAGCATGTTACTGTATTGCCATTCTCACTGTATGCAAACATGTTTTAGTATTAGTATCTGCGCTGATTCATTAACAGGGGCTTTACAGATGCATGATATCTCAACCACAAAGAAATAGGCAAATATAGTTGCACATGTCTTGCAGTAGATATCTACCATGTTTTGATTTTATTTTATTTGAGGATATCTCATTTGGATTATTTGAAGGTGTTATTTTGTAAAGGGGTAAATATTTATAACAGAAATGCTAGTATTTTGTGTCTATTACATACTTTATAAAAATATAACTGTCCTGCTTGTATGTCTCTGAGTGTAGACAGTATTTATTCCAAGGCAAAAATACAGTAAACTCCAAATAGTTGAAATAGCCCAAACCCTCCATAGTGCATGTAGTACTTAAAATACAATAACTTGGATGTGGTCAAACTTATCACACTCTTACACAGTAAAAGTTATCAGCCTTGTGATGTAATGTTTTTTTCTCCTCCCCAACAGTTATATCCAACCCCAAGAACCCAAAGGACCCAGCAAAGTCCTTCAGCTTTGACCACTCCTACTGGTCCCACACTACAGTGAGTTTGCTTTCCTCTTGCCTTTGTGCTGCTCTTATCCATGGTTTCCAAAATGGCTGCCAAATTGACACATTGCCTAAGCCGAATGGCATACTATTGAATTGAAACACACCATGAACTGTACTGTAGTTTGACATAAACATGCATTTAAGTATGGTCCTCAGTTGGTAGAGCATGGCACTTGCAACACCAAGGGTTGTGGGTTCTATTCCTGCTGGGGCAACCCAAATGAAAATTATGTATGTATGTATGCATGACTATAAGTCCCTTTAGATGAAAGTGTCTGCTAAAGTACATATATTAGGTTTCTGTTTCTCTCTTACAGCCAGAGGACCCCACCTTTGCCTCACAGAGCCTTGTGTACAATGACCTTGGCAAGGAGATGCTGCAGCATGCCTTTGATGGCTACAACGTCTGCATCTTTGCCTACGGCCAGACCGGAGCTGGCAAGTCCTACACAATGATGGGCAGGCAGGAAGAAGGACAGGAGGGTATCATTCCCCTGGTATGCTACTCTCTCCTCAAATATCCATCCTCCTTAGCTCATTTGAATAACTGTGGAAAGTTCAATGTTCCAATAACATTTTCACTTGAGCGCAGTTGCCTCCTTGATCACAGACTACCATTGTGGGTTCCATAGAACAGATTCAAGAAAAGTCTAAAACAAATTACATTTATTCTGTTACATTTGTGTTCTTCAGGCTGGATCAGTGGTTCCCAAACTTTTTATAGTCCCGTACACCTTCAAACATTCAACCTCCAGCTGCGTATACCCCCTCTAGCACTAGGGTTAGCGCACTCTGAAATGTTGTTTTTTGCCATCATTGTAAGCCTGACACACACACACATACTATAATATACTATACTATATACTATACTATACTATACAATACATTTATTAAACATTATTTGTCACAACCAGCCTTGTAGGAAGTGACAAAGAGCTCTTATAGGACCAGGGTACAAATAATAATATAATGATAATCAAGAATCTTTCTCTTTATTTAGCTATCTTACATACATAAAATCTTATTTGTTCATCAAAAATTGTGATTAACTCACCACAAGTTAATGAGAAGGGTGTGCTTGAAGGATGCACATAACTCTGCAATGTTGGGTTGTATTGGAGAGAGTCTCAGTCTTAAATCATTTTCCATTTTAGTTTTCATGCTAGTGAGGGCCGAGAATCCACTCTCACATAGGTATGTGGTTGCAAAAGGCACCAGTGTCTAAACAGCGCGTTTTGCCAAGGCAGGATACTCTGAGCGCAGCCCTATCCAAAAATCTGGCAGTGGCTTCTGATTTAAATTACATTTTCACACAACCGCTTGTTGCAATTTCGATGAGGCTCTCTTGTTCAGATATAGGTAAGTGGACTGGAGGCAGGCATGAAAGGGATAACGAATGCAGTTGTTTGTGTCGTCTGTTTCTGGAAAGTACCTGCATAATTGTGCACCCATCTCACTCAGGTGCTTCGCTATATCACATTTGACATTGTTTGTAAGCTTGAGTTAATTTGCACACAAAAAATAATACAATGATGGAAAGACATGTGTGTTGTCCTTGTTAACGCAGACAGAAAAGAGCTCCAGCTTCTTAATCATAGCCTTAATTTTGTCCCGCACATTGAATATAGTTGCGGAGCGTCCCTGTAATCCTAGATTCAGATCATTCAGGCGAGAAAAAACATCACCCAGATCGCCAGTCCTGTGAGAAACTCGTCATCATGCAAGCGGTCAGACAAGTGAAAATTATGGTCTGTAAAGAGAACTTTAGGCTCGTCTCTCAATAAAAAATTTTTTTAAATGTCACTGCCATGTCACTGATGCATCGTGAAACAGTGTTGTTTGATGGAGGCGTAGTGTGTATAATTTTTTTGGGGCCTTTTCCCCCAGCATTGTCCCAGCCATATCCACAGCAGCAGGAAGGAATTAAGTCCTCCACAATAGTATGGGGCTTGCCTGTCCTAGCCACTCGGTAGCTCACCATATAAGACGCTTCTAGTCCCTTCTTATTATTGATATCTGTTGCTTTTATACATGTCTTACTACTTGAAAGTCGTCTTTATTCTCGCTTAAACTCTGTGGCTTATTTTTCTAATTGTCATGTTTCGTTTCTAATTGTCTGCGCAAGAGTGGTTTCCTGCTAGAGAGTAATGGTTAATGTGATTGGATGTTAATTATTTGACTAGGCTACCTGTATTTGACATTGTTATTTCGCTGAACACTAGATTTAATTTTATTTTTGGCAGTGAAGCGAAGCTACACAGGCAAGGGGTGAAAAAAACTCACCCAAATGTATAGCCCCGCTGGAAAATATACATGTACTGTTTGAAAATGTGATGGAATTATATATTTTAAAAAATATATAAAAAATGTGAATCACATTTTATTTGGCATACCCCAGACAACATTGCTTACCCCAGTTTGGGAATACCTGGCCTAGATCATGTCCTTAGTTATGCTCATATTCTTAGTTATACGAGAACGAGCAATTGAATTGTCCCATTTTATTTCAACCATATTTGGAGGTTTCATGCTGACCATTCACATTGATTGGATACCTGAGTATTCAATTCCGCCCATCCCAAAGAGATTGGAAGGGCTTTGGCTCACAAACAAGCAACCGGTTCTCTCATTGCCAACCTCTTGTATGCATTGCCAGGTCGCAATTGTAAATGAGAACTTGTTCTCAACTTGCCTACCTGGTTAAATAAATAAAATTCCACCTCTCTGCCGGCAGCACTTACTGCATTAAGACACTTCTCCCCTGGTTTTGGCATCTAACCGTCAAGCTATTTGTGTTATTTATCTATCGATCTGCATCTCCGCTGTCTTCCTCTTTTAAATGCTCCTAAATTGCAATAACACATTTCTTCCTCTGCCTCTTAGCTCTGTGAAGAACTCTTTGAGAAAATCAATGACAACAACAAAGACGAGATCTCATTCTCAGTGGAGGTGAGTCCCAGACAGCATTAGGGGCTAAACCCCCCCCCCCCGAACACTCACTCTTTCTTTTCCTGCTCACTTTACCTCAGCCCCTCCTCACTCCTCTTTCTGATGTAGGCCTACCCTCCCAAATTGTAGCCCTGCAGTGACTACCTTGCTCTTATATCCAGAGCAACCTCAAATATAGTGGTTTCCCTAGCAATGCTTTACTAGCAACGCATATTAGCTCAATCTTCCGTGTACTCAATGCTTAAGCAAATTCAAGTCTTTGAAATGGAACACCAAGTGATCCATATTGAGCGAATACTGTGACTTCTGCATTACAAAAAGTAGCATTCCAACACTATAAATGGCATTACTACTGATTGAAAACCCTCTTCTTGACTGTCATATATGATTATGGTAAAGTTGCCCCTAGATGTTGATCTGGGGTGAGTTTAGGATTGGGGGAGTTGATCCTGGATCTGTATGTAGTGGAAACTTCATCCCGTACCGTTGCTGTATGTTTCTGATGTCAAGGCTTCACTGTAGCTTTTGTCGGCCATGGCCAATAGATACTCAATCTGTAATTCAATCACTTCTAGGTCAGCTACATGGAGATCTACTGCGAGCGGGTGCGGGACTTGCTCAACCCGAAGAACAAAGGGAACCTGCGTGTGCGAGAGCACCCCCTGCTGGGGCCCTACGTGGAGGACTTGTCCAAGCTGGCAGTCACCTCCTACAACGACATCAACGACCTCATGGACGCCGGCAACAAGGCCAGGTCAGCGTCAGGACAAGACCTACCCAGGGGCTTTATCTCAAATGGCACCCTATTCCCTGTGGGCTCTGGTCAAAAGTAGGCCCTAAATAGGGAATAGGGTGTAATTAGGGATGCACAGAGGAGTGCGTGGGGAGGGAGGTTGTTGGACATAAATGCACACAAATGATCATATTATTTAAGAATCAAATAACAAACCGTTCTTAAAAATGGATTTGCTTAAAGTCATGCTTTTCAGTGAGTTTATTATCCTGTTTTAAGCTGAGTAGTAGTGGAGCCCATGTGGTTGACTGGATTGTTGTTAAAGCAGTAGCTTGGTCACGGTTCCCAAACTCTCAGGCAGGTATCTCTTCTTTTGGGACTGTGTGTGTGTGTACACATGCCTACCTTCTTGGCTGCGCATGCGTTTGTGTCACGGGAATGTGCATTCTCGTGTGGAAGTGAACCTTGCTTTAATTTTCTGCTATTGACTCGGCGAGCTTTTGTCTGGAATGTGGGTTGTAAAGGCCATATCTCCTTTGTGTATATCCCACATGTTTATTAGGGTTGGGTGGTATCATATCATCATACCATTCTTCTCTCATCCTGTGATTTACAGTATTACCGGCTTAGTACCCAAGGGGGCACCAAAAATGGCAAAATAGCCCATTGGGTGTCTATCACCAGAATGCTAGCAATATGAGCACAGGTAATAGTGAATTCAATGTAGGCTGCTAGCTAGATATGCTAACAAGTGCAAAAGAAAAACAAATTGCGAAGACAGGCAATCCAGATCATAAAGTTAAACGCGTTTGTGTGTGGGAGCTACCAAATATTTTTTGAGTTTGGACATTTACAAGGGAATGTGAACGAGAGACATGAAAATGAACAAAATGAACAAAGTTTTTTGACCCATTGTTGTCTGAAGAAAGAACAGTACTGGATATGGAGCAGCATGTGTACAAGCTGTGTCTGTGTGGATTCTGGAGTTGTTAGTGCAACGGGCCTGCCTGCTCTGCTTGGAGAAGAAGGGGAGAGGAGAATGAGGGGAAAAAACACAAGGAAATCAAGATCGCAGTGGCAGCTGTACAGATTTCTCAAACATGGCAGCAAGCTAACACTATAAGATGCCCCGTCACCTTATTAATTCAGCCACTTAGATAACTAGCATGTATATCTTGCTGCGTTTTTTAAACGCGAATCTAAAATGCTTCTTATTGTAATTTCTGCTCGGCATTAGACTCATTTTATGCTTCAGTTGCACTTCTCCACTCAGATTGGAATTCACGAACGGGCATTCTATTAGCAGACAGGACTCTGACTGATGTGTAGCTACTTTTCTCTGGTACTTTTCGGTTTAGCCTACTATTCACGGGTAAAGTGCAAGATTAACTTTAAGCCAAACATTAAAGAATGTAGCCATCTACATTTCCTATGATACTCTTTTGGAATATGATGGCCATGCATTGTTTTTGCAAAAAAGACCTTGCTTTTTAATTGTAAGCTCATTTATTTGTTTAGCTGCCAACAAAATAGCGTTCGACTTCTTCTGTTGTCATCTGATTAAAATGAAGGTATTTTCTGCCGAATGTGTTGCGCTAATAAATTTTCTATGAAGGAAAACTTTAGTACGCCTCTGGGCAAAAAAACACTTGAGTTTCAATATAAAACGCGTCCCTTGTCAATACACAGCTGGACTCACCTGCTCCTGCTTTCTCCGGTTGTGGTATTTACAAGCACATGACTGGGGCGGCAGTGTAGCCTAGTGGTTTGATCGTTGGACTAGTAACCCAAAGTTTGCAAGTTCGAATCCCCGAGCTGACAAGGTACAAATCTGTACCTGAACAGGCAGTTAACCCACTGTTCCTAGGCTGTCATTGAAAATAAGAATTTGTTCTTAACTGACTTGCCTAGTAAAATAAAAATAATTAAATCTGGCTCAACTGTTCTGGGTAACTATGGTAAGTTTCATGAAGAATGCAATCTGCTTTATCTCCTAATAAGTTGACTGCAGTTATTTACTTAAAGTAGTTACAAATATTAAAATTTATTGAAAAAAGTCTTAATTGTTTCAAAGGTATTCAAAAACCATCCCGTGGCCATTTCCAAATATCCGATATACGGTATACTGCCCAAGGTGTGTGTGTGTGCGTTAACAGCTTTAAAGCTTGGTATGGTATTGAAAATGTCTTGACCAGGGATTTTCTTAAATACTGTATTAATGATGTTTTTGATATTTTATTGTAATTATGAGAAATGCAGAAGTACTGAATATATTGTACAAAAGTCTTTCCTTGAAGAACAATACTCCGGGCACAACACGTGTCCATATACGTCTTACATCAACATTCAAACCATTTCAATAGACTTTAGATAGCAGTACGATGGGTTTCACATCTTTCCATTTGATTCAACTAATGTGTCAACTCTGTTACAGGACGGTGGCAGCCACCAACATGAACGAGACCAGCAGCAGATCCCACGCTGTCTTCACCATCGTCTTCACACAGAGGAAGTACGACAGTGAGACAGACCTCTCCACAGAAAAGGTGAGAGGAATGAGATCCCAAATTGACCTCCCCACATTTCCTGTGATTATGATGGAGGTACAAAGGAGCCACTGTCAGTATACACACAATGTCTATTGTTGTGTGATACTATCAGATTTCTGTGTGGAAGTCGCTCTTCAGTTGACTTGACAACAGTGTATGTTTAGGTATTAATTGGTTTAGAATTGCAACTGTTTTGGTTATTAATATTGTATTCGTGTATGCAGTTTGTTATGAACTAGTTGTATTGGGTAAAATATTTAGCTATACCTGCAATTTCCATGATTAGGATATTATTTTTCCTACTGTTTATTTTGAATGTAATTAAAGAAAATAATTACGTGAGGCAATGGATATATTGTTTCTGATTGTGTGTGTGTGTGTGTGTGTGTGTGTGTTAGTCCTAAACTAATTGTTCCCATCTAACCCGTTCCAGGTCAGCAAAATCAGTCTGGTGGACTTGGCAGGAAGTGAGCGAGCTGACTCTACTGGAGCCAAAGGCACCAGGCTAAAGGTAGGAAGGACCCTTGTGGCTCAGTTGGTAGAGAATGGCACTTGCAACGTCAGAATTGTGAATTCGATCCCCGCTAGGGCTACCCATATAAGAAAAATGTATGCATGCATGACTAAGTCACATTGGATGAAAGCATCTGCTAAATTTTATTATTATTATTATGCATGTAGGCCACTCTTAAGCAACATACCACAAATACACCAAGTAGCTATGTATTTAAGGGTCTAATTAAATTGATATTTGCTATGTGGCTTGTCTTTATTAGGAGGGAGCCAACATCAACAAATCTCTGACCACATTAGGGAAGGTCATCTCTGCCCTGGCTGAGGTGGTGAGTACTGTCTCTCTCTCTCCTCTATCTCCCCCTCCCTCGCTCTCCCTCTGTCATCCTCTTACTCATGAGGAAGGCATGTTGTAACTTGGTCTGCTCTTCTGTTCTTTCCCTCTTCCCGTGGTGTTACTTGCATACCCAGGATTACACTACCAGCAAGGTAACCCTTTGTGTGTTCAGTCATTTCAAACCACTGATCCAAAAAGAGATGGGTTATGGCAATATTTTGTCTCAGTGCTAAGGTGTCATTTTGTCACCTGACCCCTTTTCTCCATTGACTCATCACCTTTATTTTATCTGCAATGGACCCGGACTATCTGCATGGACCCCATCTTGCACTGACTCTTTGCCCACTCACAAGACTATGTATAAAGACTCACACACACTACACTGACACTCGCATAACACCCACACACTTTCACATACACACGCACACCGACACAACATACACACACTTTCACATACACGCCAGACACACGCATACCGACACAACACACACATACGCACACATGTATTTTCACACTCATCATATTCTGCTGCTTCTCTTTTCGTTATTTTACTCTAATCATACACTGAGTGTACAAAACATTAGGAACACCTTCCTAATATTGAGTTGCACCACCCTCCCCCTTTTGCTCTCAGAACCACCTCAATTCTAAACCAATTAATTGGGGAATGGCCTCTACAAGCTGCTGAAATAATTCCACAGAGACGCTCGCTGATGTTGACACAAATGCTTCCCACAGTTGTCAAGTTGACTTGATGTCTTTTGGGTGATGGACCATTCTTGATACACATGGAAAACTGTTGAGCGTGAAAAACCCAGCAGCGTTGCGTTTCTTGACACTAATCGGTGCGCCTGGCACCTACTACCAGACCCCGTTCAAAGGCACCTAAATATTTTGTCGTGCCCGTTCACCCTCTGAATGGCACACATACACAATCCATTACTCAATTGTCTCGAGGCTTAAAAATCCTTCTTTATCCTGTTTCCTCACCTTCATCTACACTGATTTGAAGTGACATCAATAGGGGATCATAGCTTTCACCTGGTCAGCCAGTCATGGAAAGAGCAGGTGTTCTTAATGTTTTGTACACTCAGTGTTTCCCCTGATGCCTAGTCGCTTTACCCAGCCTTCATGTACATATCTACCTCGTACCCCTGCACAGTGGTCTGGTCCTGGTACTCTCTGTATATAAGCTCCGTTCTTGTGTATTTTATTCCTCTTGTGTTACTACTTTTAGCTGTATGTCGTTGTGAAGAGCTCATAAGCAAACATTTCACAGTAAAGTCTAAACCCATTGTATTCAGCGCGTCTGACGGATACTATTTTATTTTACTTTTTGGAGGAACCTACACAATCTTTGCACTGGAACAAAATCATCAGAAATCAGGCTTCTATTCCTTCTTCACCACCGCTAATGCACTTAGTGTGAAGATGCTGCCATTTTACAGTAGACTTCCCTTCAGCCTCTCCTCCATCACTCTTTCCATCTTACATTGGGAAACTAACATCCATCCATCCATTTGTTTGTTCATCACCCTCTAACATTGGTTTTGTTTGACACAGAGCAAGAAGAAGAAGAAAACTGACTTTATCCCGTACAGAGACTCGGTTCTGACATGGCTGCTTAGGGAGAACCTAGGTAAGAATAGTTAAATGCCAACTGTTGAACTGCATTATATGAGAGATACATTACGGTCACTAGATTATATGTATGTAAACCATTAAGTGAATGGCATATGCCTGTCAGTCAAGATGAAAACCTGTGTATACTGTAACATGATGAAAAAATATTACTCTACGCCTTTTTCTTTCTTTTTTTTAACTGCAAACTGTATTTCAACATGGGTAGACAATTAGAAGTCTCATTGGGCATACGTGTGTGTGTGTGTGTGTGTGTGTGTGTGTGTGTGTGTGTGTGTGTGTGTGTGTGTGTGTGTGTGTGTATCCAAAATGCACATTCACCTGTCATTGTATCAGCTCAGTCTAAGAATAAACTGTATAGAACCGTATAAACTGTATAGCAATGAGTATCCATATCCACAATAACACTGTAGAGTTAAGCTTTTTTGATGCTTTCACAGGAATGACCTTGTATGCACCTTGACATGTAAATTATTTTGTACGCAATTTGTGACAATGGAATTAATTTGTTCCAATCTCTTTCTCTCACTCACTCAGGTGGAAACTCCAGAACAGCCATGGTAGCCGCTCTCAGTCCTGCAGATATCAACTATGATGAAACCCTCAGCACACTTCGGTAGGGCTCACCTCTTTGAAACATCACAAAATGCATTATTACTGTAAAATTTAGTTCATATTTACTTATTTTACTGTATGGTTTCATTGTGTTACTGCAATGCAGAGTGAGATTTGGTGGGGCTAAATACATTAGTAGTTATTATAATCATTGTCTTAAGTCAGATTTTTCAGGAGACAATGAGCGTATTTGAGTTGGCTATCTGTAATGCATTGTGGGTAAATAGTGTTTGACTGATCTACATAGTAATGAGTAGTTATTTATGAGGCAAGTGATTTGTAGGTCAGCCAGTTGGCAGTTGCCTTCAACATTAGCTGCAGTGATGAACAAGCCCAATTCTACGCCAATATGATTTGTAGTAAATGTGTTTTGCTTACTTCCTTTGCTAGCTACGCTGACCGGGCCAAGCAGATCAAGTGCAATGCCGTCATCAACGAGGACCCCAACAACAAGCTTGTGCGCGAGCTGAAGGACGAGGTGACACGGCTGAAGGACCTGCTCCGCGCCCAGGGCCTGGGAGACATCCTGGACAGTGAGTGTGCCACATCACAATGCCACCTTCAGTCACAGTCTACATTTCAGACGAGCATTTCGTCCTTCTTAGGTTGCTCGAAATCTCTTTTCTCCTGAAGTGTGCACTTGTTCACTTCCCTTCATGGATTTGAAAGTAAATGATATATGGAAAGTCTTTCTAGACCAGTCGAATGCGTTATAATGTGTGGGGAGTAGTGAGCGAATGCACACTTCAGAAGGAAGGAGAGACTATTGGGATGTAGTCTTGTTCTCAGTGGGCCAACACAAGCTGGCAACATCCCCTCTCTCTCTTCTTCACTCTGATCTCCTTTCTCTAATTCATCTTCTTTGTATCTGTTGTGTTACCTGTACACCACTGCCTGTTCTCTACATGCCAAACTAGATGTAGCATGACATTGAAATCGTACCTGTCGTGTCATTGTTTTATCGCTAATATGACGAGGCATGATTATTGTTTTGCAATAAATAAGCACATAATATATGTTAGATATTGATTTCTTGAAGTTAAGACATTCAAAAACATTAATTTTGGGCTCCCGAGTGGCGTCCGGGTATGGCCGGGGGAGGCCGTCATTATAAATAAGAATTTGTTTTAAAATAAAGGTTAAATAAAATAACTTTAAAAAAAATAGACTGTTGATTGGTACACGCTAAATCCCCAATATGCATCTTAGATGGTAGTTAATGGCAATGGTTTATGTTCATATTACAATAGCTACACATACATGTATAGAGAGAGGGTAGAGACATAACATGTGACAATGAATAATCCACCGTTTTAATGTCTACTGCATGTCATCTCATCCTCATCAAGCAGTCCCCTTTCCTTCTGCCCAGTCAGAAATGTCTTTAATCTTTGCCTCCCAGTTAACTTCGTCTACTAGTCTCACCTCTGATCCTTATCTTCTTCCTGCTGCCCCTCAGTTGAGCCTATGGGTGATGATTGCCCTGGAAGTGGAAGCAAATGTGTGTATATTTGTGGTGGGGTTCACTCTCGCTCCTTTTGCTACTGATAGCTAATCATTGCTGTTGCACCCACCCTTTTCCTGAAAACAACCCTCCTGGTTTTGCATGTAAATGCAAAAGATAAGCCTAGTTGTATGGATTCTCAGATGTGCAAGGGTTTTGATTACATGCTATTTGGGACGGGTTAGAATGCCACTAGGTTAGCATGCTTTTGCGCTTGCTATTTGTTTTGAATGATGGGGGTGAGGCAGAATTATTAGCAGGCTCAAATCCAAATACATCCACAAGTATGTGGACACCCCTTCAAATGTGTGGATTTGGATATTTCAGCCACACCCGTCGCTGACAGACATTGGGACATTGGTAGTAGAATGGCCCGTACTGAAGAGCTCAGTGACTTTCAACATGACGCTGTCATAAGATCACCATGCGCAATGCCAAGCGTCGGCTGGAGTGGTGTAAAGCTCCAATGCATAGTGCCAACTGTGACGTTTGGTAGAGGAGGAATAATTGTCTGGGGCTGTTTTTAATGGTTCAGGCTTGGCCCTTTAGTTCCAGTGTAGGGAAATCTTAACGCTACAGCATACAATGACATTCTAGACGATTCTCTGCTTCCGACTTTGTGGCAAAAGTTTGGGGAATGCCCTTTCCAGTTTCAGCATGACAATGCCCTGATGTACAAAGCGAGGTCCATACAGAAAGTTTGTCAAGATCGGTGTAGAAGAGCTTGACTGGCCTGCACAGAGCCTGACCTCAACCCCATCGAACACCTTCAGGATGAATTGGAACCAGTGGAGGCTGCTAAGGGGAAGACGGCTCATAATAATGGGTGGAATGGAGTCAATGGAATAATGTCAAACACATGGAAACTATGTATTTGACGTGTTTGATACCATTCCATTGACTTCATTCAATGGGTGGCAGGTAGCCTAGTGGTTAGAGCGTTGGACCAGTAACCGAAATGTTGCAAGATTGAATCCCCCAGGTGACAAGGTAAAAATCTGTCATTCTGCCCCTGAAGACAGTTAACCCACTGTTCCTAGGCCATCATTGAAAAAAAGTGTGTTCTTAATTGACTTGCCTAGTTAAATAAAGGTTAAAAAAACAAAACAACTTTCCAGCCATTATTATGAGCCATCCTCCCCTCAGCAGCCTCCACTGATTGGAACACCGACTGCGAGCCAGTGCCGAACCTCACTAATGCTCTTGTGGCTGAATGGAAGCAAGTCCCTGCAGCAATGTTTCCAACATCTAGTGGAAAGCCTTCCCAGAAGAGTGGAGGCTGTTGTAGCAGCAAAAGGGGGACCAACTCCATATTAATGTCCATGATTTTGGAATGATCTGTTCGACGAGCGGGTGTCCACATACTTTTGGCCATGTGTTGTATATCCCAACCAAGGCACTAGACAATAGACAATATCGTGCTTTAACTTCTAATGCCATCTTAATAACTTGTCTGTCTTTTCCCCCCACCCACATCATTACTTACCATTTGGGTCCTTAACCCATCTTTGAAAATCTTTTTTTTTTTTTGCCGATGAAGCTTGTGTTGTTTTACTAATTATCCATTGCAGGTGACAATGATCAAGACATTAGAATGCTACTAAGTTCTCAAATTGAAGCTTTGAGCTACAGGAGGAAAGGTGCATGCTCTCATTTCTATGTAGCCGATTAGATGTGTGTTATCTAGACGTTTGCTGTGTTTCGACGGAATTCAGTCCTCTTGTAGCGAGCATATGCTTTATTTTAGCTGTATTCCCCAAACTCCTTACCCTTTCCCCCTCTCCTGTCCTTTGACTGCTCCACATGGCCATTATACGCTCTGATAAAAATTGAAGTGTATGTGCTCCGTACCATCTGCATTATGACATTGCAAAAATTGCCAGCATGGGAGCATAACGAAATAGATGGTAATGCGCTGCTGCTCGGTGGCCATTTTTACCAAGTATTTTTACCACATTTCCTGTCATTCAAATTTAATTTTTAGTCAATATGTGGAGGTTTCAGTCTGTCATAAGAGACCCTGTCTTCCTGTGAGGTTTAGAGGGCAGTCACCTGAAACGCCCTTGAGGCCATTTTGTAGAGAGGAGCTGGCTGACATTTAGACAGACGGCTCTGTCTGTCAGTGTGTGTGTGTGTGTGTGTGTGCGGGTGTTTTTTCACTTATTCTTGTTTGTTGGGTAAGTTGAAGTGACTCTCACTGCAGTCTGAACTTTGGCAGCATGTGTCTCCATCTATATCACTTCCAAACAGTCATCCCACCCCCCCTCCTCCCTGGCCCTCTGGCTGCCTATAACCCCCTCCTCCCTGGCCCTCTGGCTGCCTATAACCCCCTCCTCCCTGGCCCTCTGGCTGTCTATAACCCCCCTCCTCCTCCCCGGCCCTCTGGCTGCCTATAACCCCCCTCCTCCTCCTTGGCCCTCTGGCTGCCTATAACCCCCCTCCTCCTCCAGTTGGTATGTTAGCAGTTTTCACACCAGTATATATTTTGGAGTTAAAGAAACAAAGTTTCTGTTTAGGTGCACTACATTACCATTATGACATATCCTACTTTGTTATCTGTCACTGATTGAAGTTGGTAGGTGCATTTGAAAAGTGTATTGCCATTCAAATTGAATTCCCAATTGTAATGATAGATGGAGGGATCTGTTCATTGGCCACAGTAATGTGTGTCCTTTTAAGATTATAAGTCCTGCAAATTCCCTGACAAAAAAAAACGTTGTGGCCATCAAAAATAATGAACAATTCGATTTGTCATTTTGCGAGACGTTGAATGGAATGGTTTACCGATTTCAACAAAAACAACGTCCTTTAACTTTTTAATCACCTGGGGAGAACTGCTGCTCTGTGTAACTGACCATTGTGCTGGTTGTCTGTCTTGGATCCTTTGTTGTGCAATGTGCGTCTTACACTGGTCTTTCCTCCTTTGTCCTTCTGTCTCCCTCTCTCTCTCTCTTCCCCATATTCTCCTTTTCCTGTCATTTTTGTGACCCTCCTCCCTTTCCTGGGACCCTGCCTCTCTCGCCTCTTGTTGACTCAGACCTGAAAGACATACACAACAATAAGCATAGATACTTGCTAGCCTCAGAGAACCAACGCCCTGGCCATTTCTCCACAGCCCCTATCGGCTCCCTGACAGCCTCGCCGTCCTCTGGCTCGCTCTGTAGCCTAGTTGGCCCACAGTCGGTCACCAGTATCCAGGAGCGCATCATGTCCACCCCGGGAGGGGAAGAGGCCATCGAGAGACTCAAGGTACAGTATCCCCCCCAACCCCAGTACTAGCTACACTGAACAAAAATATAAACACAATATGCAACAATTGAAAATATTTGTATTTATTTGTTTTTATTTCACCTTTATTGAACCAGGTAGGCTAGTTGAGAACAAGTTCTCATTTGCAACTGCGACCTGGCCAAGATAAAGCAAAGCAGTGTGAACAGACAACAACACAGAGTTACACATGGAGTAAACAATAAACAAGTCAATAACATAGGAGAGAGAAAAAATTATCTATATACATTGTGTGCAAAAGGCATGAGGAGTTAGGCAATAAATAGGCCATAGGAGTGAATAATTACAATTTAGCAGATTAACACTGGAGTGATAAATGATCAGATGCACATGTGCAGGTAGAGATACTGGTGTACAAAAGAGCAGAAAATAAAATAAAAACAGTATGGGGCTGAGGTAGATAAATTGGGTGGGCTATATACCGATGGACTATTTTACTGAGTTAGAGTTAGAGTTAATGTTATGAAATTAGTCAATTTAAATAGAATAATTAGGTCCTAATCTATGTATTTCACATGACTGGGAATACAAATGTGCAACTGTTGGTCATAGATACCTTTTAAATAAAAAGTTAGAAGCGTGGATCAGAAAACCAGTCAGTATCTGGTGCTACCACCATTTTCCGCATGCAGACATCTCCTTTGCATAGAGTTGATCAGGCTGTTGATTGTGGCCTGTGGATTGTTGTCCCAGCTCTTCAATGGCTCTGGTCTGCGGTTGTGAGGCCGGTTGGACGTACTGCCAAATTCTCTAAAACGATGTTGGAGGCGGCTTATGGTAGAGAGAAATCAATTCTCTGGCAACAACTCTGGTGGACATTCCTGCAGTCAACATGCCAATTGCTCGCTCCCTTAAAACTTGAGACATTTGTGGCATTGTTGTGTGACACAACTTCACATTTTAGAGTGGCCTTATGTTGTCCCCAGCACAAGGTCCACCTGTGTAATGATCATGATGTTTAATCAGCTTATTGATATGCCACACCTGTCAGGTGGATGGATCTTCTCGTAAAGAGGTGTTGTAAACAAGTTTGTGCACAAAATTTGAAATATGCTTTTTGTGCATTTTGTAAAATTTATGGGATCTTTTATTTCAGCTCATGAAACATGGGACCAACACTTTACATGTTGCATTTTTATATTTTTTACTTTTAAATTCCATAATTAAATGGCATTGAAATGGATAAGACCCCTAAACTATGTAAGGACATAAACAGTGGAACTAAACCAATGTAGACCCTAACTTTTCCCGTTTTTAAGTGAAAAGATAGGAAGTCCAGAATTTCCCCATGTTCTTCGTCTGTTTCCTCAAATGGAAGTCCTCTGAAGATGTAAGAAATATGCATGGAGGGATATAACATTAGTGTGGAAACTCAGCTTGGAAAAGTGCAGCAATTTTTGTTCAACAATGGATCTGTCCATTTGATGTCAAGACCCTTTTGGAAAAGCGGCCCTCTTACTAATATCTTCCTCTCAAGCTATCAGTTTTCAGCTGTTCTTTTATATCTTCCCTTGGCTTTCCCTCTCTCGCCCTCATTCGCTGCTGATGAGGGAACACATAGGATGGCAACATACAGTCATTATGAGCTGCAGTTTCCATGGTTACCATGGTGCCAGTCTGTCATCCAATGACGTCGGGCGCCGACGCAGATGGGGAGGAAATAGGACCAAAATAGATCTGGTCTTCGTGGCCATTAAGCGTAAAAAGCGTCAGAAAATATCCTGAGTGCACACTGCTTGCTCATATTAGCACAGTGAAATAAATTGGTCATCAGGATCATGTCTGCTCCTAGTCTGACATTCAACTGATAATAGAACTGAGTGTTGCCATGTGTCTTTAGGAGATTCATCTATCATAAGCATTGTGTAACTGAATATATTTAGCTGATTTCACGTGCCTCCCTCAAACAAAACATTTTGTAAAAGATGTTCATAATCTGCTGAATCTCCTTCCAGTGGCCCATCCATGAGCCGTATATGCGTCCCAAATGGCACCCTGTTCCTTTTAGTGCACAACCTTTCATCAGAGCCTTTTGGGCCTTGGTCAAAACTAGTGCACTCTCAGGGAATAGGGTATCTTTTGGGACACAGGCATGGACTTTCTATTTTGAGCCAAGGGACAGTGTCTGTATCCAGAACAACAGATGGTTGGGGTGTTAACCCTTGACAAAGGATGGAGTTGAATTTATTGGCTAATGGCCATACTTCCTGCTTTTAGAGCCAGATGGTCGTGAGCAAGCCAGTGGTGCTAGTAGGGATGAACAAGGAGAGCATAACACAATGGCAGGACTAGGGAGCACATGACATTCCCAGGTTTTGGGTGTTTTGGCTTGACCCCCAGTTAAGTCTTGATATTCTCACCATAAGATTTTGTGAGTAAAGGTCTTCAGGATATAGAACCTAATAAGGTGATTTTATCATATTAGATGAACTGAATAATAACAGTATGCTTCATGTATTCTTTTTCTTGCCACTCCCCAATCTGGCCTCAGGAATCTGAGAAAATCATTGCTGAGCTCAATGAGACCTGGGAGGAGAAGCTTCGGAAGACCGAGGCAATACGAATGGAGAGGTCAGTGGAGGGTCAAAGCCCCATGATGCCTTTTTGTTCGTCTGTCCTTTCAAATGGGACACTTTCAGTGAAAGGCTGTATCCCGATTTCTCCAGCCTTCTTCTGAAATGTGCCTTTTCCGTCTGTCTCCCTCTCACCTTATCCATCTGTCACACTCTCCTTTCAGTGTGCTTCTTTCTTCCTCTCTTTCTTTCCTCTGAAAATAGAAGCATGTTTAAGGGACAGGAAGGAAAACAGAATATATACAAATTTGCTCATCCACTGATGCATGTCAGGAGGAAACAATTGTTTGGTTTGTATTTCATTGCGTGACAACTTTAGTTGATAGAATGCTGTCACAAAGCGTATCATTGTAAAGATGAACACTAGCACCCAAACACTTAATGGCCTATACTGAGGACATACCCAATACACATTCCTATACAGTGTCTTGCGAAAGTATTCAGCCCCCTTGAACTTTGCGACCTTTTGCCACATTTCAGGCTTCAAACATAAAGATATATAACTGTATTTTTTTTGTGAAGAATCAACAACAAGTGGGACACAATCATGAAGTGGAACGACATTTATTGGACATTTCAAACTTTTTTAACAAATCAAAAACTGAAAAATTGGGCGTGCAAAATTATTCAGCCCCTTTACTTTCAGTGCAGCAAACTCTCTCCAGAAGTTCAGTGAGGATCTCTGAATGATCCAATGTTGACCTAAATGACTAATGATGATAAATACAATCCACCTGTGTGTAATCAAGTCTCCGTATAAATGCACCTGCACTGTGATAGTCTCAGAGGTCCTTTAAAAGCGCAGAGAGCATCATGAAGAACAAGGAACACACCAGGCAGGTCCGAGATACTGTTGTGAAGAAGTTTAAAGCCGGATTTGGATACAAAAAGATTTCCCAAGCTTTAAACATACCAAGGAGCACTGTGCAAGCGATAATATTGAAATGGAAGGAGTATCAGACCACTGCAAATCTACCAAGACCTGGCCGTCCCTCAACTTTCAGCTCATACAAGGAGAAGACTGATCAGAGATGCAGCCAAGAGGCCTATGATCACTCTGGATGAACTGCAGAGATCTACAGCTGAGGTGGGAGACTCTCCATAGGACAACAATCAGTCGTATATTGCACAAATCTGGCCTTTATGGAAGAGTGGCAAGAAGAAAGCCATTTCTTAAAGATATCCATAAAAAGTGTTGTTTAAAGTTTGCCACAAGCCACCTGGGAGACACACCAAAAATGTGGAAGAAGGTGCTCTGGTCAGATGAAACCAAAATTGAACTTTTTGGCAACAATGCAAAACGTTATGTTTGGCGTAAAAGCAACACAGCTCATCACCCTGAACACACCATCCCCACTGTCAAACATGGTGGTGGCAGCATCATGGTTTGGGCCTGCTTTTCTTCAGCAGGGACAGGGAAGATGGTTAAAATTGATGGGAAGATGGATGGAGCCAAATACAGGACCATTCTGGAAGAACCTGATGGAGTCTGCAAAAGACCTGAGACTGGGATGGAGATTTGTCTTCCAACAAGACAATGATCCAAAACATAAAGCAAAATCTACAATGGAATGGTTCAAAAATAAACATATCCAGGTGTTAGAATGGCCAAGTCCAGACCTGAATCCACTCGAGAATCTGTGGAAAGAACTGAAAACTGCTGTTCACAAATGCTCTCCATCCAACCTCACTGAGCTCGAGCTGTTTTGCAAGGAGGAATGGGAAAACATTTCAGTCTCTCGATGTGCAAAACTGATAGAGACATACCCCAAGCAACTTACAGCTGTAATCGCAGCAAAAGGTGGCGCTACAAAGTATTAACTTAAGGGGGCTGAATAATTTTGCACGCCCAATTGTTCAGTTTTTGATTTGTTAAAAAGGTTTGAAATATCCAATAAATGTCGTTCCACTTCATGATTGTGTCCCATTTGTTGTTTGATTCTTCACAAAAAAATACAGTTTTATATCTTTATGTTTGAAGCCTGAAATGTGGCAAAAGGTCGCAAAGTTCAAGGGGGCCAAATACTTTCGCAAGGCACTGTATGTCTCTATGTATTGTGTGATCAGTATGCATCTTCCTGCAAGTGCCGCATTCTATCTCTTTAAAGTAACACCAATTAAAATTTCTAGCGACAATGTATTGCATGGTGGTGATAATGTTTTCAGTTCAGATTTTACTGTAAAGAATGGAACCAGCCCCACCACCAATGTTTCTAACATCACCCTCTCCTCTAGGGAAGATGCGTTTCCAACATCACCCTCCACTCTCTCCTCTCTAGGGAAGATGTTTATAACATCACCCTCCACTCTCTCCTCTCCTCTAGGGAAGATGTGTTTATAACATCACCCTCCACTCTCTCCTCTAGGGAAGATGTGTTTCTGGCATTACCCTCCACTCTCTCCTCTCCTCTAGGGAAGATGTGTTTATAACATCACTCTCTACACTCTCCTCTCCTCTAGGGAAGATGTGTTTATAACATCACTCTCCTCTAGGGAAGATGTGTTTATAACATCATCCTCCACTCTCTCCTCTCCTCTTTGGAAGATGTGTTTATAACATTACCCTCCACTCTCTCCTCTCCTCTGGGGAAGATGTGTTTCTAACATCACCCTCTACTCTCTCCTCTCCTCTAGGGAAGATGTGTTTATAACATCACCCTCCACTCTTTCCTCTCCTCTAGGGAAGATGTGTTTATAACATTACCCTCCACTCTCTCCTCTCGGGAAGAAGATTTGTTTATAACATCACCCTCCACTCTCTCCTCTCCTCTAGGGAAGCCCTGCTGGCAGAGATGGGCGTTGCTATCCGTGAGGATGGCGGCACTCTCGGGGTCTTCTCTCCTAAAAAGGTAAAAGGATATGTGCCATACCGGGGCATTACAAAAGCAGTAGGTTTTTTACTTGCTACAACAGCGTGAGCAGAGCGCAAGCCACTCCATCTAGTGTTCTTGGTTTGAGCCGCGAGTCAAATTCTTAAAAATAGAACCAGAGCGCTGCTTACGCCCATGTTTCATTGTCTAGTGTAGCAGGCAGTGTCAATTCCAGTTATTTCAGGAAGTGTACTGAAATTCCAATTCTTTTCAATCACGAAAATGTTGAATTTAGTTTGCTTTCTGAATTTCCCGGAATTTAAATGGAATTGACCCCAACCCAGCAGCAGACCTGTTAGACATTTCAGGATAGAGATTACCATCTATTTAACACACAGCGATACTGGCTTGTCCGAAATCTGTCTTGCCTACTACTTAATAAAACTACTTACTGTGTAATAATCGTACTCCATACTGTTTAGAGCGTACTGTTTAGTAAAAATGAATGCAGTAAGCAACCAATATCAACATACTAGGCTCACCCATCCAGAGAATACATCATTTCAAGTGCAATTGCGTTGATTTACCGCTATTTGTTAATTTGGGTACAGCCCATCCCCTTGTCTCATTATCAGCTGTTGTCAAACATGTGAGTGTAGAAAGACTGTTCTCTTCCTCAACAGTATGCAGCCAATTCTACTCGATGAAAGGCCAAAATGAGTATAGCATCATGGCATTTAAAGCATACCGGAGTTTCGAAGTTTAACATACTATAAAACTTTAAATTGTCCGCATACATAAAATACCTAATATTTAGAATGCAAGTATGGGTGTTCGGACACTGTCTCTAGTACTACACTACCGTTTTCCCATTGTTGCTTCTTTCCAGAGCCATCCCTCAGCTCTCACTTGCTCTTCCATACATTCCTTTATTTTCATTCTCTTTTTTCCCCCATTCCCTTATCTGCTTCCTCCATATGGTAATGTTTAGATGGGCCCTGAAAGGCCCAAGTCCTTGTTTGACGAGGACTTTGATTGTTTTTCAACTAAACAGGTTTGTGAAATCAAATCTACATATTGATTTCTACCGCTCCCCCGCTAGATAATCCAAATGATAGCCCCTGACACACCCCGTAGAGAGTGACCCAGGTTTAGCATTTCTAGAGCTTAGTAATGAATCAAAATGGCTGTGGCCTTGTGTGATCTTGCTGAGGAGGATACATGTACTGCTATTGTATTCGAGCATTATTTGATTTGAAGAGAAGTATTATTTATTGATCTACACCACGGTGATGTATTTGTATAATAACCTTGAAAACCGCTTTCTAGAATGTGGTCATAGTATTGCTAGTAGAGTTTACTAGCAGCTGTCATACTGTATCAGTGGTCTGTTTACGAGGTTGTAGAACATTCAGGTAGAAATGTATTGTATAGAACAGTTATGATTGTCTGTCATGTAGAATAGGGAATGGTCGGCTCTGTTCGTTCCATTTCACTGAAAGAATCCACCCATGATAGATGCTCATACAGCCACAGCCTTAACATGAGAAGGTCCATTGTCTGTTAGCTCTTTGCATGTGGAAGCCTTCTGTGCCTGACAGACATGTTGAAATCACAGCCCTATCCACGTCATCTCTTTGAAGAGGACTAAATTGTCAGTCGTCCAGGCCTCACTCAATCCGTCAGCTCCACAAACCGATTGACGCTATAGAGACAGACGGGGCTTATTGAGTAGTGGTTGAAGAATCTGACTACACCTCTGCACTCCCCCTCCCTTTCTCCCTCCTACCACCTATCTCCCCCGCACAGGCAGGCAGCTTTCACAAGTCAGGAATGAAAAGAACAACAAGTGCTCTCGTCAGTGGAGTCGCGATTGAGAGGGAGATTAGATTAGTCATCTCTGCCGCATCGGCTGTAACGAACGCGACTGCCCATTGAAGCAAATTTATTTGATATCAGAAAATCCCCTCTTATGACTTTGAAGCTCCCCCTTCTCCTAGGACTTTAAACCCTCCTTCACTGCTAGTTTTGTTTTCCTTCATTTCACTAATTTCTTTCCTCCGTCCACTTTCTCTCATTTTCACCTGCTGCCTCTCCATTGGTTAGCTTTTCGTAGAGAGGCCTTGTGAGGCCTTGTATGCTGACTTGCTTGCTAATGGGGTATTTTCCCCCAAGAAGGTTGGTGGCTCAGTGATGCTCACTGTAGCATTGATGTGTTTCTAGTGATGTCTATCAGACAGAGGTTCAAATAGTTGTCATTTTCTTTCAAAAACAAGCTCAATAACTACGCTTGATTGAGCTTGCCTGGCACAATGTACTAGGCCTAAAAGTGAAAATTCCTCACATCCAGCACTTCAGGCAAGCACAATCAAATGCATCAAAATGATTTGAAAGAAGAGAAGAAAAAAACTTTTGAGCCCAGGTCTGGTGTATATCGTGAAACTAGACTTTAGAACTTGTGAGTATGTTATTGACATTGCCTTTTTCTTTCCGCTTTCATAAAGGGGTATTAATGAATTAATTTGTATCAATCATGCAGATGTGAACTTAAAATATACCTATGAAATGTGATTTCCTGAATTTTTCTGATTTCACACGTATTACTGGTGCAAGTACTGTATGTGAACAGTGTCTTACTCTTGAACTCCACTCAACTCTCCGTCTCACTAGACCCCTCACCTGGTCAACCTGAACGAGGACCCACTGATGTCAGAATGTCTGCTGTATTACATCAAAGACGGGATCACAAGGTAACTCAGCGAAACACAGTAGGGAGAAGTTGCCCCATAGACACTGATCTTGGGTCACTTTTGCATTTTTCCCATCAATGGTTAAGGTGTTTGGGAGGGGAAGCTGATCCTAGGATAAACTTCACTCCGGAGTCAGAGGAGCACTGAAGCTTCACAGTGGAATGCTGTGTAGAAGCTACTGCAAAACATTTTAATCAAAGATTTTTTTTTTGTTGTCTCACATCTAACTTTTCCAGTCCCCCCCCCCTTATGTTTGGCCTGAAAGGTGGCATGTCATCTGCCTTTGGTAACCAGAGTATTTGATTTGTCTCGAGTCAAATCGCTTCCCTCTGGCTCTCCTTTCCCACACAGTAGTCTTCCTATAAAGTATTAAGTTACCTCAGTACCTGAGGTGACAATAAAGAGTAACAGGAGCCTAGATGAAACGACATGAAGCACCTCAGGAGGTAAAACCCTGTTATTAGCAAACATTTTAAGCCAAGCTTTTGGTTGTCACCTGCTAGTTAAAATGGTCGCCTGCTCTGACACTCAGTCACAAAATGTCCTCCCTCACTTGTGCCGACAGGGTGGGCCAGGCGGACACTGAGAGACGGCAAGACATTGTTCTGAGCGGAGCCCACATCAAAGAGGAGCACTGCATCTTCCGCAGCGAGCGGAACGCCAATGGAGACGGTGAGAGAAACCACGTGGGGCTTTGTCACTGTGAATCAGTGAAGCGTCGTGCTGCCAAGTGTCTGCATGGGCTCAAGTGTGGCTGCATGAGGAGGTTTAGAAAATGTTTGTGGCCAGAAGATGAACATTACACGTCAGTTTCCGTAAATTCTTCTGGCAAATGTTACTTCTGTATGTTTACAAATGGTTGTCTGCTAAAATAAATAAACACCCTGGATCACTGAAGCACCTTCTTAAAGAAGAGGCCGCCATTTCCTCACCAGGCCCAACCAATACCACTGTCAATATACTGTACCTATAATTTGTACCTCATTTGTCTTGTGTTGTATTTGTGTAGAATTTGGGCAGAGTCAGGCATTCATATTAGAAGCATTATTCAGATTTGTTGGTATAGGGATTAATACTGTTCGCTGTATTGATATTTTTTTTTGTCTCCAGTGGTTGTCCTGATGGTGCCTTGTGAGGGATCGGAGACCTATGTCAACGGCAAGCGAGTTGGAGCGTCAGTGCAGCTTCGCTCAGGTGTGTATTCCCCACAGCTGCATATGCAGTTGTATTTCATGAAGCGTTTTCAGGAATGTTCTCTCCATTTGCATGTAAAGTGAAGGATCTTCACATTGACATCTTCTTCACTGATAGAAATAGACTGGATAAGGTGTTGATGTGAATTGCTATTCAATGACAGGAATTTCTGAATATCTTACTACTTGGCTTTTGAGCTCAATGCGTGTTTTGTTTCGACCTTGCGCACTCCCTCTTGTCACAGGAAACCGTATCATCATGGGAAAGAACCACGTGTTTCGGTTCAACCATCCGGAGCAGGCGAGGGCCGAGAAGGAGGAGAAGGAGAAGGAGACCCCAACAGCAGAGACCCCAGTAGAGCCAGTGGACTGGACCTTTGCCCAGAGAGAGCTGCTGGAGAAGCAGGGCATCGACATGAAGCAAGAGATGGAGAAAAGGTATGTACAGGACCGAATACAGTCATGTTGATCTCATGGACTGTCAGTCCTGGCATACTTAGCTTAGTCTATGACTTTGAGTGATTACGTTTCCCCTAACTAGCCCCATCCCTTGTATTTGTACCAAACCACATGGCAGAACTGCCGTTGAGCCGAAACGCAGAGACAGGATTGTGTCTTTAGAAGGGGGGGCTTTGAGAGGTGGATAGCTTCCACTCACTGAGAGTTTGAGGCCTATACTTTGTTCAATGGCGAAGCATGTTTTTGAATAATTGTGTATACAATAGGATTTAATTTGTGTGTTTCATTCATTATAGATTGACTGAGATGGAGATCTTGTACAAAAAAGAGAAGGAGGAGGCGGACCAACTTCTGGAACAGCAGAGACTGGTAAGCCTTGAAACATTTAGCAAATTAACTTCTCTATAACCTGTAGATTAATTCAGTTTTTTTGTGGGGGGGGCCACAAAATACCTGATAGTTTTGTTTTTGTGTTGAGATTAAATGAAATGTGCTACGGGATACAAAGTTATAGCATGGTTTTCCTATGATAACCTTGTGGATAGTTCATTTTGATAGCTAGTTTTGTCATTAGACATTATTTTCCCCGCTTGCTCTGTTGAAGTCTGACTAGCACTAATTTCTCACTGCTGACACCTTTTGAGACACTTCTATTGTATGTGTGTGTGTGTGAGTGAAGGAGAGAAGCACTTACTTTTACTTAGCATGTCTGTTCCTCTTGCATGGGAGTGTGAATCCACTATCTGGTCTGAGATAGGGAAGAGCAAAGCCTTTGCCCCTTGACTTCTGTTTTCGACCAACTTGCTGAAACAATTTGATTCAGAGAGAATTATATTGCAAAGCATTTTTCCCTGTTCCAAATCCTTATTTTCACTCTTGTGTCTTCTAGGTTTGAACTGAACCTTGCAAAACAGAATTTTTTATAAATTAATTGGTGGCTTTGTATTATTTTTTATTATGACCTCAATTCAAATGAATTGAATTAAATCAAGTACCAACTAATTGGCTCAACAAAATTACAGTACAATTGCCAGTGATCTATTTGCCAGTGATCTAGCTTTTAGCTACTGCTTTTGCATGGTTCATGTTTTGTAGCATGTTTTCTTCACTTCCTTTCCCAGGCTAAGTTGCAGAGATATACAGTTAAACTGGTCAACGATGTGGCTACTGTGGAATGTCTTGGTTTAGACTTCTATTCTAGTTTTTTGCTGTTTTGTGTTGAGTTTCTATGCTCTTCAATGCAGTTGCTGATATGTACAATGCATTGTGATAACCAAGAGTCCTGCTGTAGTACTTTTTGAAGGCTAGCGACAATGTGGTTTCTCATTGACTTCTTTTGTCACTTCCTTATGCTAGCCTCACCTGTGCCTTTTGTAAAGCACACTGAGGACATAACTCAACTGAATTATCAGTGCTCGGGTTTTAATCAACGAATCACTAAAAATACTTTAATTCTCTGGTGGTTTGATGAGCATAACTACAAACGTATGATATTCAGACTCCTGCATACACGTATTTGTACACCTATTTCCAACCAATGTCTCTAGTCGCAGATACAGTCATCAACTTCCTGTTCTCTCTGGTTGTGATCTGTAATGTACTTTGTCTACCAAAATGAGAAACTGCATTTTCTTCCAACTAACGTCTTCCGTGAAGTGGATGCATTAACACTTAACCTCACTTCTGTCTGTCCTCTCTACTGGCTTTCCAATAAAACTGCAAGACTACTTTTGTCCTCTCAACCACTGCTAACACTAGAGCAACTCTAAAACCAACTCTAAATCTTCTTTCACGTGGACCTCGAATGGGGAAAGGCTACCAAAATGTGTCTGCCTTTTTTTGCATGCCTTTGTAGCATGTTTGGATCCCGCTTTCAAGTGCCCATATCGTCAATTATGAAGAGGAAATAGTACACAACAAATCAGATCAACACCTGTCCCCCTTTTTCTGTTCATATTCTATATCTAATCATGATAGTAATGCTTTACGTTTACTTTTAATATCAATATGCAACATTGGGAATGATATTGGCCTACCTGATCGTACATTTTCTAAGTACAATTTTGTAGATTATGTATAAAATATTTCCCCATTTCAAAATATGAGAGCTCTCCGCAGAGGTTACTCCTGATGGTAACATCTACAAAAGAGTGTTGTTCCAGCACTAGAACATGCATAGGAAAGTTACATCCAAGAAATAAGCAAAGCATTCTATATAAATCCATATAATTTTACACTAAAGAGCACAATTTTATAGGATTCTTCTGAATTCACTTATTAGCCTGAGGCCAGAACCAATGTGAAAACCAATGTCTTAGATCTATAAAAAGAAAGTCAATGGAAGCCACTGTCAGTATTAGGTTTTTGTTTAAGCTGGTTTGTCCCTGAATTTGATGAATGATTTCTTCCTAGACTTATTTTTCTGGGCATGGAAAGTGCATGTCCTCCTCAATTTGTCATACATCTTGTATAATTATGATGTATGCGAAAGTTTGAGGGTGTTTTTAATCTGACCAAAAAGTATATTGTTTTACACTGAAAATGGTTAGAAACACGTATGCAGATGTAGAAAATGAGTAATTATATCAATTTAAATCCTACCCAAAAACACCCCGTGGCAATAGAAGTTCCCATGTTGCATATTCATACTTGTATCCTTTCCTTTTTTTAAAAGCCATCCTTCCTCTTTTTGATTTCCCATTTTAATTTCTTCATTTTGTTGGGAACCTCTTTGGTTTGTTTCCTGTTTTGTTTTTTCAAGGATGGCGACTCTGATAGTGGCGATGACTCAGATAAGAGGTCTTGTGAGGAAAGCTGGAGACTGATCACCTCCCTGAGGGAAAAGCTGCCTCCTAGCAAGCTGCAGTCCATAGTCAGAAAGTGTGGCTTGCCCAGCAGTGGGAAGCGTCGGGAGCCTGTGAAAATGTACCAGGTTCCCCACCACCGACGCATCACCAAGGATGCCAAGTGGGTCACCATCTCGGACCTGAAGATCCAGGCAGTGAAGGAGATCTGCTACGAGGTGGCCCTCAACGACTTCCGCCACACACGCCAGGAGATAGAGGCCCTGGCCATCGTCAAGATGAAGGAGCTGTGCGCCGCCTACGGCAAGAAGGACCCCAACGAGCGGGACTCGTGGCGGGCTGTGTCCAGGGACGTATGGGACACGGTCGGGGTAGGCGACGAACGCATCGAGGATGTTCTCACCAACGGTAATGGGGGAAGAGGCGGAGGGGGAGCAGGTGTGGTGGCTGATCCCATGGATGACCTCAAGGTGCACATTGACAAGCTGGAGGACATTCTGCATGAGGTGAAGAAGCAGAACAACATGAAGGATGTGGAAATCCGTGCCCTCAGGAACAAGATGGTCAAGATGGAGAAAGTCCTGCCACTCATCACCCCAGAGGGTCAGACTTCCAGCCCGCCTAATATCAGCCCCCCTGCTAGCGCCCCCAGAACCCCTAGTCCTCGGGAGGGCCGACCCCTGGTGCAGGCCGAAGGGGAGGAGGGCGAACTGCAAACTGCGGGTGACGACTCCACCCTCCGCCGGGGCCATATGCGCTGGATGCGGCAGGAGCAGGTGCGCCTGAAGAGTCTCCAGCAGCAGGAGATCACCAAGCAGCTTCGCCGGCAGAGCGGCCCCCACCGCTTCATCCCGCCGGAGGACCGCAAGCTCCGCTTCCCGTTCCGAAGCAATCCCACGCACCGCAACTCCTGGAGTCCCGGCACCCACATCATCATCACCGACGAGCGGGTCATTGAGCTGAAGGTGCCAAAAGAGTCCTTTGAAGAGGAGGAGGGGGGGGGTCAGGTGCAGGCTGAGGAGGGGGAGAGCCCGGAGAGAGAATGGCGACTCCTGTTATTCAAGCCACCTACCCCCAACAGCCGAGCCCCTCCCCGCAGCCACGCAGATGTAAAGACTTGGAGCAGGGCCCAAGCCAAGGCCAGGGCCAGAGACAAAGCCATAGAAACCACCAGCATCAGCAGTCCCATGAACGAAGCCGCAGCAACTCCTTCAACCACCGCCGAAATTCTGGTTCTATGGACCGCCGAAACTATGGTTCCATGGACCGACGATCCTCCGGCTCCATGGAGTCCTTGCAGTACTCTGATAAGGGCAGGAAGCAGCAGCAGGCCTTCTATCAACCCCGGCACCACTACCAGAACCAACAGGCCCAACAACCCCAACCACACCACCAACAGCCCTGCCACTACAACAGCATGCCCTATGGCGCCAACACCAACTTCACTAGTTACCAGAAATATCCACAAACTGACCAAGCCAACCATCAAAGCAATTTTCAGGCACCACCTCGAATGCGCAGGCAAATGTCTGCTCCTAATCTGAAGGATCTGAAGGCTAGCCGAGAGACGACAGTGTGAGATGGGGCTAGTGGGAATGAGGAATTCTGTACTTTGGTAGACAAACACATTACAGATCACAAAACCTCAGAATAATTGTCCACAGTGAGACAAACAGCTAGAACTGTTACTCTTTTTGCACTTGAACAGGGTGTTGGTTGATCCAAATTTCAATGGTATGTGTATAATGAAAGCACAATTGACCATTTCAAGTGCATAATCTATCTATGCCCTTCCTCCTGTATCCGTTGTGCTGCACTGGTTGCTATTTCAACATATGCAAATGAGGAGAGCTGTTAGGAATCAAAGCCAACACAAGATAATGGGACTTTTTGTGTCATCCATTTTAAATAATGATAAATCATCATACATTTTTTATTTGTTCAGACAAATGATTTTCATGGTTGATCATCTGCGTTTTACACTGTTTGCGGTTTTAGTTTTGGTTTATAATGAATGTTATTTGAGCTATTATAAAGATTAACCCTTGGCTAGGGAAAACAGGGTTGTTTCTAAATCCTTAGTTCAAACCCTTTACCTTGGTGTCTACAAAGTGCCCAACATTTACAGTCAAACAGTATTTACTCTGTTCTTTACGAAACCCAACTCCAGGATAAATAACATTCTCACCCTTTTATTTAATTTGGTACACTAACCAGATCTGCCAAGTGTACATTTATAATGTTTGTTATATCATTTCGGGACAGTAAGTGTTCTATCATAATTTACCATGTCACATTTCAAAGGTTTTTACATTGACCTGTTGTTATTATCGATATGTAAGTTAGCAGCTAATTAAGCTACACATCAAAGTGACTGTGTAATACAATATAATCTGTATGTAAATTAGATGATGCATTCATTGTGAATTAATTTACTGTGCACAACCAACACTTGACTGCCTTTTGAAAATGAATGAAGACTGATCGAATGGAATCAAAGAAGTGCCTTAATGATTCACTAACACGTCATTAACATTACTCTGCATTTACAATCTGGTATCAAACAAAGACCTTCATTGGCTCGGTCTCCCTATAACATTTTGATTCAGTTTTAACACTTGCCTACAGAACGCATACTAAATGAATACCTTAAATTGCCCTATACTTGTAACCACTAGTGCTGAAAATGTACCAAATTAATGAGATTGGGGAGACAATGCCTTATTATTCCTTTTGGCCACCATGAGTAAAACAATGTAAGCCACTTGTCTTCATAGTTAGTGGAAATGAAAGGAAACAGGTATTTTTACTTAAGATATGCGACTGCCACCGTACATTGTATTTACAAAACTCATTTGCACTTCCTTTCCTCATGAAGAAGTTGTACTCTCAATCGTATTACAAAAAAGTGAGAGAATATGGACAGATCTGTCTTAAGCACCGTTTTCTTTTGTACTCTATTGTTTGAGATGTAGATGTTGATTTAATGAGATCTAGCGGAACATCATTCTGTTAAGACCAACTGCCACACATTGAGTTTAAAAGCTAGGGTCTTGCTTTTCCCACGGGATGTGTTCTATGTACAGTACTAAAACTCGTGTGTCCCAAATGGCACTCTATTTCCTCCTTAGTGCACTACTTTTGATCATTGGAGTCTGTTCAAAAGTAGTGCACTATGTAGGGAATAGGGTGCCATTCGGTAAAGCGCCTGTGGATTCTGGGTAATGTATTAGATTGCCATTTATTTATCTCTGGTTCAGTGACTCAGACCCACAAAATGGAGCTTCTTAGGGAGAGGATGTCCAACCAAGGGTTACCATGGTTTCAAAAGACTCACCCTCAACTTGGGAGTAACAGAAAGAATGAAAGTCTTTGCATATTGCATATTTCAGGAGAAGCATCCATGTCCAATTGGATTTGACCCGAACATGTGATTTCATAAATTGTGGGCTAGTAAGTTTGTAAATCTCACTTTCTACTGTTGTAAATACATGACACATTGAATGCCATTTCCATCTGTAAAGAATGGAATATGTACACATCTTGTTCGGTTTCCCACACATTCATTCTTAAGGATTAGTTTTGCGATTAGAACACCGCCCTGAAACAATTAATCTGATACCATGCATTTATCTCTATCAATTACACTGTGTAAACGCTGTTGACAGACTTCAAATGAGATAATTATTGCCTCATGAGTTTGCCACTGATGCTGTTAGTCGACTCTTCACTTCTGAGTGATTTAAGTATTCTTATCTCCTATACCTTAATAGCTTACTTCGCTGCCTATCCCTGAAGAGAACTTTGTGATTTCCAAATGCAATGGCCAATGCCGATCTCTACATGACTTTCTTTAAAGAAAACATTTAATTCAGGATGCTTAGAGATTTGTGATATCCATTGGCCTATCTGAGCTACAGTGTGTTATTGATAACTGTAGATAACATAATATTATAAAGTTCTCAAAATACTATTTACTCTACCTTTGTGTGTAACGCAAACCAAATGGCAAAAATCTATAGGACATTTTCTTCAACCGTTTGCTTACTTTACATTTAAAAAGTGCTCTTGCTTCTATGACTATTTTGCATGCCTTCAAGTCAATGTTCCAATAAATAATGTTATTTAACGCATGCATCCGGTGCTGACAGCTTCTCAAAATATTACCTGGAGAGCTGGAAAAGTAGTCAATGAAATGGACAATGTACAGCTATATTGTTCTTTTTAAATATATGTTATGTTAGTGTCTGGTCAGTGTTGTTAGTCTATCTGAATATGATATGAAGTGCCTCGATATGGCTGTGTATCAAGTTGTTGCCCCGTAAAAGGCTAGTACTTTGTGCAAAAAATATTGGAACTTCATTGTTCACAGGTTTTATCAAGGATATAATACATACGTTTGTGTTGCTGGAGATCTATTTTCGAAGTATGACTGAAATAAAATGTTACAAATGCAGTTACAGATGCAGGCCTTTGCTTGGTGTTCAACTTGTTTACTTAAATTAATCTTACTGGTTTTCCCCAAAAAAATCTAACATTTCTCAAAGGCCAAGCAGCCTCGTGTGAATTGATATTGAACATGTGGCTGTACGTTAAGGGGGGGAGGGATCTCATGATACTCCGTATCAGCATACTATTAAGTATCATGGCATGAAAACAAAGCATGAAGAGGATTGAAATTGCTGAGGAATACAGTTCTACTGTTGGAAACAAGCAGCCTGGGGTTGTCATCCACACTAGCTAGGTTTCCATCCAATTTGCGACAGATTCTCATGTGAATATTCTAAAATCAGTATGAAGAAAATATGATATTTTTTTCCCACCAAACGGACTAGTTGCCGAAACAAATCTTTGTGTGATTTAAGTAGTGCCCGCAAAATGTACGTTTTCGCTTAAATGTACATGTGCCGATTAAAAATTCAATGCGTTTCCATCGCATTTTCAACTGATCGTTTTGTTGCAAACTTTTTAGTTAAATAGCAAATATGCCTACTCTGATTTTGGGAAGTGCGCTCCAGCTACAGTTTGCAGTGTGGGTAGGCTGTGCCGCCAGGTATGCTCGTCTACATGACGAGATTATTATGGATACGAGCGAGAATATTTGTATTTGTCAAACTATAGACAACCATCCATAATCATTTCACCAGAATAAGACCCTCTATTTATTGGAAAACTGCACTTTCACCACCCTGTGCAGTTCATTGATTTAATCTGTTGCCTAATAAACTGCATGGTTTCCCGATTCGTAGTGGGAAGATTACACACTATCATCGCGTGACACCAAGTTTACTTAGATATGAGGGTTGTTATATCAATATTTGCGCATAAAGGCGTTTCCACCGCCATTTCTCACATATGACCTTTTACCGACACAAAACGATCCCACCATGTCGAACGAACACATGATCTGTCGGTATTTATAAAATTGTTCCCGAAACTTCCAGTTTCCATAACAGCTGTTGTGATTTTATTTTGTACGGTATGACTTTACTTGCATAAAAACTGTGGATGGAAACGTGGTTACTGTTATATAAAGCACATTCTATATGACCATATACTACTGTATGTTCCGTCTTGTTTGTGTTTTCGAGTATCAGAAAAACATTTAGCTTAATTAATCTAATGACCTCGGTAGTTCATAAATGAATGTCCACAACAGTTATCCATTTCTTGAACGAAATGGTTAATTGACCCAGAACTTACACAGGCTACTGTTAAGACGTAGTTTACGCCAAATAAATCAACAACCAGTATCTTAACTCACTGCACTGTAAGAGTAGAGTAGTCATGATTTAGGCATACACAGTTCAGGCTCCAGTACTTGAATTGATGAAGGCTGATTTTAATGTTTTTTTAACTGGTTTATGTTTAGAATTCGAATTACATAGCATGATACATCACACAAAGGACTACACATTGTCTTCATAAGTAGAATACTATATGTTAGCCATGCCCTGCTATTACCACAAAATAGTGCTTTTTGGTTTGTTTTTACAAAATACACTAAGTAGGTGCAGTCTAAAAAATTATATTGAAAAAAGTTTTCCCAAATAAAGTTAATTCATTCTATTAGACCTGAGGATAGTAATTGTTGCTTCAAACTTTAAGAAATGTACCCTTTAAACACCTTGTGTTTTTCCAGGTGTTAACGGAAGTGAAAAATTTAGGTTTTTCACTTTAATCATTTTTATGTGATGATATACTTTGAACATACCATCACCACATTTCCATCTTAACATACTGAACACCTTGACAGATAGTGTATTTAAAAAGTCTGATTTTTCATATGAAATCTTAGCATATCATACCTGCCATATAAGATTGAAGGGGGGATATAGTACATCCAAAAAAGAGTAGTTTCCTGTTAAAAGTTTTAGAAATACTTATTACCAATTATATTTAAAAGTATTATCTTAATTGGAGAGACATTTTTTGTCTTTGTGTAGGTGGACTCAACATGGATAAAGAGAATCTTTGAGACCCAAATTGCACCCTATTCCCTGTATAGTAGCGCTGGGATGATACATTTTTTGGGGGGTAGTTCAGCTTTAATATTGCAGATAGAATGTGGCTTCCATCAATGTAATTGTCTGCATCATTTCCAATCCCCCATATATAATTTTTGGTAAATATATACAGTACCAGTCAAAAGTTTGGGCACACCTACTCATTCAAGGGTTTTTCTTTATTTTCTACATTGTATAATAATGGAGAAGACATTACACCTATGAAATGACATATGGAATCATGTAGTAACCAAAACAAAGTGTTAAACAAATGAAAATATATCTGAGATTCTTCAAAGTAGCCAACCTTTGCCTGAATGACAGCTTTGCACACTCTAGGCATTCTCTCAACCAGCCTCAACTGGAATGCTTTTCCAAAAGTCTTGAAGGAGTTTCCAAATATGGTGAGCAATTGTTGGCTGCTTTTCCTTCACACTGCGGTCCAGCTCATCCAAAACCACCTCTGTTTGGTTGAGGTTGGGTGTTTGTGGAGGCCAGGTCATCTGATCCAGCACTCCATCTCTCCCCTTCTATAGAAATAGCCCTTACAATGCCTGGAGGTGTTTTGGGTCATTGTCCTCTTGAAAAACAGATGATAGTCCCACTCGGCGCAAACCAGATGGAATGGTGTATCGCTGCAGAATGCTGTGGTAGCCATGCTGGTTAAGTGTGCCTTGAATTCTAAATAAAGCACAGACAGTGTCACCAGCAAAGCACCCCCACACCATCACACCACCTCCTCCATGCTTCACGGTAGGAACCACACAAGCATCCGTTCACCTACTGTGTCTCACAAAGACATGACGGTTGGAACCAAAAAAAATCTCAAATTTGGACTCATCAGACCAAAGACCAAAGGAGGTATTTCTATCGGTTACTTGAACTCTGTGAAGCATTTATTTGGGCTGAAATTTCAGAAGCTCGTAACTCAAATGAACTTATCCTCTGCAGCAGCGGTAACTCTGGGTCTTCCTTTCCTGTGGCGGTCCTCATGAGAGCCAGTTTCATCATAGTGCTTGATGGTTTTTGCGACTGCACATGAAAACTTTAAAGTTCTTGACATTTTCCAGATTGACTGACCTTCATGTCTTAAAGTAATGGACTGTCATTTCTCTTTGCTTATTTGAGCTGTTCTTGTCATACTATGAACTTGGTATTTTACCAAATAGGGCTATCTTCTGTATACCCTCCCTATTTTGTCACAACACAACTAATTGGCTCAAATGCATTAAGAAGGAAAGAAATTCCACAAATGAACTTTTAACTAGGCACACCTGCTAATTGAAATTCATTCCAGGTGTCTACCTCATGAAGCTGATTGAGAGAATGCAAAGAGTGTGCAAAGCCGTCATCAAGGCAAAGGGTAGCTACTTTGAAGAATCTCAAATGCATAAAATATATTTGGATTTGTACAACACTTTTTTTATAGTGACTACGTGATTCCATGTGGTATTTCATAGTTTTAATGTCTTCTATTATTCTACAATGAAGAAAATAGTATAACATTTAATTAAAACCCTTGAATGAGTAGGTGTGTCCACACTTTTGACTGGTAATGTGTGTGTACAGATGCCTCAAGTCCTCAACTGGCAGCTTCATTAAATAGTACCCGCAAAACGCCAGTCTCCTTGTCAACAGGGAAGAGGCGAGTTTGGGATGCTGGCCTTCTAGGCAGAGTTGCAAAGAAAAATACATATCTCAGACTGGGCAATAAAAAGAAAAGATTAAGATGGGCAAAAGAACACGTACACTGGAGAGAGGAACTCTGCCTAGAAGGCCAGCATCCCGGAGTCGCCTCTTCACTGTTGACGTTGAGACTGGTGTTTTGCGGGTACTATTTAATGAAGCTTCCAGTTGAGGACTTGTGAGGCATCTGTTTCTCAAACAAGACTCTCTAATGTACTTGTCCTCTTGCTCAGTTGTGCACCGGGGCCTCCCACTCCTCTTTCTATTCTGGTTAGAGCCAGTTTGCGCTGTTCTGTGAAGGGAGTAGTACACAGCATTGTACCAGATCTTCAGTTTCTTGGCAATTTCTCGCATGGAATAGCCTTCATTTCTCAGAACAAGAATAGACTGACGAGTTTCAGAAGAAAGTGCTTTGTTTCTGGCCATTTTAAGCCTGTTTTCGAACACACAAATGCTGATGCTCCAGATACTCAACTAGTATTAAGAAGTCCAGCTGTACTGCTTACTTAATCAGAACAACAGTTTTCAGCTGTGCTAACATAATTGCAAAAGGGTTTTCTAATAATCAATTAGCCTTTTAAAATTATAAACTTGAATTAGCTAACACAATGTGCCATTGGAACACAGGAGTGATGGTTGCTGATAATGGGCCTCTGTACGCCTATGTAGATATTCCATTAAAAATCAGCCGTTTACAGTCATTTACAACATTAACAATGTCTACACTGTATTTCGGATCAATTCCATGTTTTTCGATGGACAAACAAATTGCTTTCTTTCAAAAACAAGGACATTTCTATGTGACCCCAAACTTTGAACACACCTCTCTCTCTCTCTCTCTCTCTCTCTCTCTCTCTCTCTCTCTCTCTCTCTCTCTCTCTCTCTCTCTCTCTCTCTCTCTCTCTCTCTCTCTCTCTCTCTCTCTCTCTCTCTCTCTCTCTCTCTCTCTCTCACATTTATTTTCCATGCTGTAGCACGCAAAATATTACGTAGAGCAGGTTTTTAAAGGACCAAAGAGTTTGGTCTTCATGCTTTCATTACAGTATAACATCCAACATTGAGTCTGTTTCTGCCTATTGGTGGGTAGTGCAGAGGGTGTGTGTGGGATATGAAAGGCGACATTGTTCCCCAGAAGACACTGAACAAAAAGCATGATGTCATCGGGACAACTGTCTCCTGCATGAACGACACCCCTCATTGGATGACATTAGACACCGTTTCAACCAACCTCTCCAAACTACCAACATCTTGGATACTTTAATGAATCAGTTTGAGTGCAAAATGAATGTTCTTTTAATTGTCACTTTGTGTTAGCATTACAGTTGCTAGGTTAGACGGTGAAATGGTTATGAATATGAAATGTATCTCATGAAAATCGACGGTGTGTGTGACTCCCAAGCTTACCCCTCTCATCCCTTTTCCCCATTAGCCTGGTTCACACAAAGGGCTAAACCAATCAGACAAGGACCGAGCTGGCCTGGTTAGGTATCAACCATAGTTGCTGGAAAATATAATGCGAAAAGGAAACATCTGAGCCAGCATAACTTGTTTGGTCCTATAGGGTGAATCGGGCAACCATCTGTCTTGATCCCCGCAAGACATGCTAGCTCTGTCATGGTTGTGGTGTTGTCAATGATGATGGTGGTGGGGGTTTGGCCCACCTTCTGTCCTCCCGTCCTGTCTGTCCATTGGCTGACAGGCGGTGTCCGTTCTCTCCTCTCTGTCCTCTGCCGTACTGTGCAGGTCTATGAGAGCAAGTTGCAGGAACTTCAGAAACAGGTGGAGACCTGTTCACTGGCTGTGGAGACGCCCGATGAAGAGGAAGATGAAGAGGAGGAAGAGGAGGGTGCGTTCTTCTTTCAATCATGGAATAGAACAAGGAATAGAATTTCACTGCTGTTCATGAACCAGGGACCATATTCATTCAGCATCTCAGAGTAGGAGTGCTGATCTAGGAAGAGGTCTCTCCTGTCCATGTGATCTTGTACATTTGAACTCTGAGATGCTTAATGAATACAGTCCCAAAAAGCCATTTCAATTAGTTAAATTTAACTTTTTTAATGTGGCCCTGTACTGTTCCTGTGTGTGTTCTTTTCATGAGCAAAATGTGTGTTGTCATGTTGACTGCCCATAGAAATCACCCACTCATCAGAAAAGATTGATCAAGGTAACTGAACTCCAAGTAAAACAGTCTTATGACTAATAATGAAACATTCCAGTCTTCCTAACTAGCACAACCATACATTTACTAGTGTCCAAAACAACCCCCCAACATTGAACCCATGAACAATATTTAACGTGTGTGTGTGTGTGTACGTAGAGTTGTGTGTGTCTCTCTGTGTGTCTCTTGTGTAGAGTTGAATATATTTGCCACTCTTTGACAATGTCCCCTATCCCTACAGTGCCCTGGACACAGCATGAGTTTGAGCTAGCGCAGTGGGCCTTCAGAAAATGGCGGTACCATCAGTTCACCTCACTCCGTGACCAGCTGTGGGGCAATGCGGTCTACCTGAAGGAGGCCAACGCCATCAGTGTCGAACTAAAGAAGAAGGTAACTATTGTCACAGTATACACTCCAATTCAGTTTAAAAACCCAATTTAAACTCTTAATAATAATATTGAATATTGAGAAATATTATTATATTCTGAACAAAATTCTATCAAATTTGGTCCGGTTCCTGAAACGCATGTCCATTGGTGTTGGGAGATGTTCGCATACACACCTAGTTTCAAAATAGCTGAGGCAATGGCTGCATAGCAATAGTTTTAAGTAGCTTCCTCTCCCTGTCTCCTCTCTATGTCCTCTGCATTTATGTGAAAACGCAGGATAGGTGAAAGTGGTAGATGAGTGCTGATCCACTGAGCACAATGTCAATGTTCACCATAGAAATAGAATTACTAGAATGGGAATCTCAATTCAAGTCAATGTCATATTTACAGTACCAGTCAAATTTGGACACACCTACTCATTCAGGGGGTTTTCTACATTGTAGAATAATAGTGAAGATACCAAAACTATGAAATAACACACAGAATAATGTAGTAACCAAAAAAGGTTTAAACAAATCAAAATACATTTTAGATTCTTCGAAGTAGCCACCCTTTTCTTTGTTACAGCTTTGCACACTCTTGGCATTCTCTCAACCAGCTTCACCTGGAATGCTTTTCTAACCGTCTTGAAGGAGTTCCCACATATGCTGAGCACTTGTTGGCTGATTTTCCTTCACTCTGCGTCCAACTCATCCCAAACCGTCTCAATTAGGTTGAGGTCGGACGATTGAGGAGGCCTGGTCATCCGATGCAGCACTTCTTCGTCAAATAGCCCTTACACAGCCTGGAGGTGTGTGTTGGGTCATTGTCCTGTTGGAAAAACAAAGTCCCACTAAGCGTAAACCAGATGGATGGAGTATCGCTGCAGAATGCTGTGGTAGCCATGCTGGTTAAGTGTCCCTTTAATTCTAAATAAAGCACAGACCGTGTCACCAGCAAAGCACACCATCACACCACCACCTCCATGCTTCACGGTGGGAACCACACATGTGGAGGTCATTCGTTCACCTACTCTCCGTCTCACATAGACACTGCGGTTAGAACAAAAAATCTCACATTTGGACTCATCAGACCAAAAGCCAGATTTCCACTGGCCTAATATCCATTGCTCGTGTTTCTTGGCCCAAGCAAGTAGTCTTCTTATTGGTGTCCTTTAGTGGTGGTTACTTTGCAGCAATTCGACCATGAAGGCATAATTAACGCAGTCTCCTCTGAACAGTTGATGTTGTGTCTGTTGTTTTAACTCTGATGCATTTATTTGGGCTACAATCTGAGGTGCAGTTAACTCTAATGAACGTATTCTCCGCAGCAGAGGTAACTCTGGGTCTTCCTTTCCTGTGGCGGTCCTCATGAGATCCATTTTCATCATCGAACTTGATAGTTTTTGCAACTGCATTTGAATATTCTTTCAAAGTTCTTGACATTTTCCGGATTGACTTACCTTCATGTCTTAAAGTAATGATGGACTGTAATTTCTCTTTGCTTATTTGAGCTGTTCTTGCCATAATATGGACTTGGTATTTTACCAAATAGGGCTATCTTCTGTATACCAACCCTACCTTGTCACAACACAACTGATTGGCTCAAACACATTAAGAAGGAAAGAAATTCCACAAATTAACTTTTAACTTGGCATACCTGTTAATTTAAATGCATTCCAGGTGACTTCCTGATGAAGCTGGTTGAGAGAATGCCAAGCGTGTGCAAAGCTGTCATCAAGGCAAAGGGTGGCTACTTTGAAGAATCTCAAATATAAAATAGATTTTGATATAACACTTTTTTTGGTTACTACATCATTCCATATGTGTTATTTCATGGTGTTGATATCTTCACTATTATTATACAATGTATAACATTTTATAAAGATTGAAAAACTCTTTAATGAGTAGGTGTTCTAAAACTTGTGACTGGTACTGTACGTGAGATGATGTCCCAGGGATGGACACCACAATGTTTCAAATCAGCAGCGATGGACACTCACATTTTATGAGTATCAAATGCAACAATACATTCCATGAAGAGGATAGTAGGAGAAAATGCTGAACCACAACTCTTCAAATTATGGATGTTGATCTTTGAGATGTTATGCGTCCTTGGTATGCGTTCCAAATGGACCCTATTCCTTTTATCGTGCACTACTGTTGACCAGAGCTCCCTGGTCAAAAGAAAAGCACAATAAAAGGAAATAGGGTGCCAGTTGGGACGCAAATATGGAATCTGAGAAGCCTGCGGTCACCGTACTGTTGTCGGTCTGTATTGCGAGTCCCAAATGGCTCCCTACATAGTGCACTACTTTTGACCCCTAGTAGTGAACTATATAGGGAATTGGGTACCATTTGGGGGGGGGGGGACATGGTCTTCCTGATCTAGAGGAGCTTGTGATTTCAATTCTGAGTATAGACATGTCAGGTTGTAGGAGCAGGCTGGTGGAGGGGAAAGGACTTTCAGGTTTCCTACTGCTCTTTATCACAAGCTTCTCCTCTCCTATTATTTATGCCCTTTGGCATTCTTTTCTTTTCTTGAACATATTACCTCAGGTAGGACTCCACCCCCGCCTTCCTTTTTGACCTTTCCTTCTCCACCTCACCCATCTTTCAGGTGCAGTTCCAGTTCGTATTGCTGACGGACACCCTGTATTCACCACTTCCCCCAGAGCTTTCGCCCCCCGAGCTGGAGAAGGAGCGTGACTCACGCCCGTTCCCCCGCACCGTGGTGGCTGTTGAGATACAGGACCTGAAGAATGGCGCCACGCACTACTGGTCCCTGGAGAAGCTCAAGTAAGACCCTAGGTCATGTTCATTAGGGCACACTGTAGCAAAATAATTTTGCAGCAGAAAATTAAAATGAGTGTTTCTTATTGGGCAATTCCAGGTAGTCCCTCCATTTTCTTCCATTTAGTCCCTAATGAACACAAACATCCCTGGTACCCTAAAGTAGTAAATTAGGAGATTCTGTGGTCAATCCTGGGTCAGCTACAGTCATTTTAGCAAAGGGGGTTGAAATTCAGTTTAAAAACTGGAAATTGCCCATTACTTTGGATGTTAAGATGATCAATTACACAGGTTTCATTTCACTTCCTGCATTGAGTTGATTTGGATTCATATGATATTGCCACAGCTTACCTTGATTTTCATGCCCACTTATGAAATCCGTGATGCCATCCCTCTTTGCATTCTTAAGGGAGGTGTATGATAAAGGGTAGAGGGCCTATATTCACAACGCTCGCTGATCTAGGATCAAGTCACATCTGTCCATATACTATTCATTGGTATTTAAAACGTAAAAGTGATCCTAGATCAGCACTCCCGTTATATTGGTGCTGTATCTGATAAACTAAAGTGTATGTGCATTGATTTTAACCTGACTCAATTGATCTCAAAACCCACGATTATAAATGTGAAAATAACCCCCATAATGTTTTTGCATATGAAATCAGTCTTTTCATTTGTCAGCGATCATTGTCCCATAGTATGTATTAGAGATACCAAACTGCAAAAAATGAATCCCTGTTTAAATTAGAATATAAACTTTTTTAAATGTTCTCCTCGGGTTTGTACACAACTTGTTACACACTTATTTAGGGTCTCCTGTATTCAAGGCCCTGAGTTGAGTTGGCTCTAAAACGTTTGCCTCCATTTTTGATTGCAGAATCATTAACCCATATTTTTTACTTGACGATTATATCTGGTACTATCCCCAAGGTTTGGAAGGTGGCCCATGTACTACCCCTTCACAAAGGTGGTGACTCTTTGTGACCTAAATAACACACTATTACAAAACGTTCTTGCCGAGCTAAAATGTTACAATCCTTGATTAAATCTCAGCTAAGGTCTTTTCTTTGAAATGTATCAGTCAAATTTTAGACCAGGTCACAGAGTCTCTGCTGCCTCACTTGTTATAAATGATGTAGTAAATTGTAAGGCAACATTGTGCTGCCCTTTTCATTAACCTGTCAAAGGCCTTCGATACTGTGGATCACTCTACTAATTCAAATGTAGTCCATTGGTAAAAAATCTGTCTGACAATCAGCACACAATAGAGCAGGACACAATAGAGCGCATAAAAATAACTTTAAGCATATGTACTTTGGATGGTGCCCACATTGATCGTGTCCTGACCTACAAATATCTGATCATCTGGATAGACGAAAAGCTGTCTTTTAAAAAGCATATTGATGAGTTAGTTTTGAATCGGAGAATTGCCTCCCGAGTGGTGCAGTAGTCTAAGGCACTGTATCGCAGTACTTGAGGCGTCACAACAGACCCAGGTTCGATCCCGGGCTGTGACGCAGCCGGCCACAACCGGGAGACCCATGAGGCGGCGCCCAGTGTCGTTCGGGGAGGGTTTGGCCGGCCGGGATGTCCTTGTCCCTTTGCGCTGTAGCAACTCCAGCGGCGTGCCGGGCGCATGCACTCTGACACGGTCGCCAGTTGTATGTTTTTTTTTTTCCCGACACATTGGTGCAGCTGGCTTCTGGGTTAAGCGAGCAGTGTCAAGAAGCTGTGCGGCTTGGCAGGGTCGTGTTTCGGAGGATGCAAGGCTTTCGACCTTTGCCTCTCCCGAGTCCGTATGGGAGTTGCAGCGATGGGACAAGACTAAATACTAATTGGATATTACGAAATGGGGAGAAAAAGGGGTTAAAATGTAAAATAAAGAAGCTGAGAATTTAAAATGGCCTTCTATAGAAGAAAGCTGAGACTATGGAGACATTTTCTATATTTGAACGCAGCTGCCACATCATTAAAGCCGTTCGATGCATTTTACCATAGCGCTCTTCGTTTTATTACGGGCGACTAGTTTAGTACACGACTGCATTCTCTACCAGAAGGTTGTTTGGCCCTCTGATGTAACCTAAGTCAATATTTATTAGATGGATTGGGTGAAAGAGACCTTGGTCTTAACATCGCGTTGGCCTGGTTTCACATTCGTATACCATAGTTGCTGGTGTGGACAGTGCTGGAAAGGAAAAGGTGGAGAGAAAATATCCACGGCAGTTCAGTACTGTTCAGGTTGGCACAATAGGGTGATGGGAAAACGGTATCAGTGGAATGAAGCGAAACTGTGGTCTAAGTGGAACTCTGATGTGATTTGCAGGCAGAGGCTGGACCAGATGAGAGAGATGTACGACCGGGCCGGGGAAATGGCTTCCTCCAATCAGGACGACAACGAGGGGGCTTTGACTGGAAATGACCCCTTCTATGACCGCTTTCATTGGTTCAAATTGGTGGGGAGGTACGTACGACACAACACTGGCTAAAACAATTCCTTTGTTCAATTTTTCTTGTTAGGCTTCTATTTGTCACTTCTGCTGTCTTTGGTTGGGAATTTTAGATGTAAAATAGTTGCTTTATGGAGTTGAAAAGCAAAGCGGTTGGTTTTGTTATGTGGATGGATACCCTCAGCTGTTTTGAGGAGCTTTCATGAATCATTCATGAAATGGAATCCATTTACACTTCCGCGATTCCATTATTCATTTTTATGTCTGTGCTGTTGGATTGTTTCATTTTCTGTCCTTATAGCATCATGTTTTAATTATTTCACATCTTTCAATAAGCACGTTTCATTTATGTTTCATGTTGATAGCGTACATTCTGTGCCCTTATGATGTTTTTTTTGTTTTTTTGGACCCTTACAACATTTCACTTCATTTGTTATTTTCATTTGGTGATTTTATTTATTTTTCTTTAATTTTATCAATGTCATTTCATGTATACAGTATGTCCTTGTTTTGTTACTAACCACTATGTCTACGCCTTATGTTTTTGTACAAAAACAATTGTTGTAACAATTCTGTTTGTGTTTCCTGTGATGTAGTGTTTCAGTTAAATAAGACTAGTACTAGTCATAAAGTTAACACTAGACTACTAACAAATGTAAGTAAGCTTTTGTTCTTATAATTCAAATGCTGTTTCTCTTGTTAACATAACTTTATGAATATGGACAGTGTCAACAATATACATTTTAGCAATTTTAGCAATTTGCTCTGATCCAGAGCAAATTACAGTAGTGACTGAATACATGTAACTTTTTCATACTGGTCTCAAACCCACAACCCTGGCGTTGCTTGCGACATGCTCTACCAAATGAGACCAGTGTATCCCTCTCCAACTGTGCACCATGACAGACTTTAACCTTCAAGTCAGTCTTTCACATTACAGTACAATCTACTCAAGCCAAACTATAACTCTCTCCATTGTTAACTTCACTTGGCTGCTTGCCTCCCTGCATCCCATCACCCTCCCGGCCCTCCCCTTGTACCCTTCCCTCCCCCTTAGCTCCCCCATCTTCCATGGCTGCGTCAACGAGCAGCGGCTGGCCGACCGCACGCCCTCACCCACCTTCTCCACGGCCGACTCAGACATCACAGAGCTGGCGGACGAGCGACAGAGCGAGATGTCGGACTACTTAGATGACGAGGCGTTCGTTGATGACACCAGCTCAGACGCTGGCACCGAGGAGGGCTCGGATATCTTCAGCGACGGCCAGGATCCCTTCTACGACCGCTCCCCCTGGTTCATACTGGTGGGAAGGTTGGTGACCACCCATGATGATGATGATGATGATGATGATGATCTGAACCACCATGTCAGTCATTTTGTGACCGTGTCGCATGTGACATTTACACAGGCTCTGGAAGAGGGGGTGGGGGAGAAGAGTGCTGGCTCATTTCACTCAGGGGCAAATACTAACTTAAACTTAAATTCAATGTTCACTTCGTCCACATACAGTGAGGTCCAAGTATTGGAACAGTACATATTTTGTTTGTTTTGGCTCTGTACTCCAGCACTTTGGATTTGAAATTATACAATGACTTACAGACGCACAAATATCATACTCCCCAAAAATGCTAACCTTCCGTTATTGAGAGGTTTGCATGTCTTGGGGGTATAATATTTGTGCATCTGTACATTTCTTACTCATCATTATTCACTATTCATTCAGTATTATCTGTAGTCATGGTAACATCCACATTAATGTAGAAGGGTTCATGGCACATATTATATTCTTATTTATCATAAAAGTGACTCAAATGGCACAGTACATTATTTACCATGAATTTCTATTGGGCACAAAATAATCTGGAACACAACCAAAACAAACAGCAAATGCATCCAACACATTTGGAGTCACAAGCTTGATGTAGTCATTGCGTGCTATGAATATGGGATCAAATACTTAACTTTTTACTACTTTGATACAAATATAAGTGAAAAAGTCCCAATAATTTTGGTCCCCTAAAATGGGGTGACTATGTACAAAAAGTTTTGTAATTTCTAAACGGTTCACCCTCTATTTAAATCTGACAGTCTGCACTTTAACGTCATTGTATCATTTCCAATCCAAAGTGCTGGAGTACAGAGCCAAAACCACAAATGTGTCACTGTCCCAATACTTTTAGAGCTCACTATAAGTAGAGTTTTCACTTAGTCATGCATTGATTCCCCATAAGGGGGGTGTGTGATAGTTAGCGCTGTGAAGCGTAGTTTTGGAGGTACTAAAGGAGTCTTTTCATTATTTGGCTACCATATACGATTATAGGGCTAATGATATAATTGAAACGTATTCCCACCCATCAAAATTATCTTGTGTGCTGAGTAGTCCACTTACACCTCAAACTGTTGGGTTTTTTCAAATGTCTCATTCATTGAATTGAGTGCTCTGAACTAAGTGTTTGTGAGGTTTAATTTTTTTTCAGGCCATGGAGGTTTTAGTCTGACACAACCTATAAAGCATAGAAACAAGTTATCACTTATTCATACTGTGAGTCTCTAACATCCCCTCAGTGTCAATGATGCAAGGATATCTGAGACATGGCATCCTATTCCCTATAAAGTGCACTACTGTCTTTATTGCTGATTTTTTTTTTTTAAGTAGTGTGTAGGGAATAGGGTGCCATTTGGGACCTAACCCTTTTCTATGTATTGCATTCTGCAAGATGGTAGACTGATAATAAGCATAATGAGTCACACTGCTATGGAGCAGTGTCTTATTTGTAAGGCCTCATTTAGAATCAAGGCAGGCAGAGTAGAATATTCTAGAATTAGAATAGAGCCAGCACCGTCATCCTCCAGGCGTATTGTTTCATCTGTAGATATAGAATGTCATTCTATAACATTCTATTTCTATGGCTTAATACTGCTCCGCTCCAGATGTCACCATATTCTGCTCCCGGGTGAAGTTTCCACTATGTACAGATCTAGGATTAACTTTCCCTCCCCAAATCCTCATTAGCGGAGAAAATGCTAAACTGACCCAGTATACAGTAGGGGTGACTTCACCCTACAACTCATCTGTTTTTGTGGTATCTGTAGTGGTTAATTCATTGTCTATTTGTTTTGGTGTTTATTTTTCATTACCTTATTTTATTATTTTTTATTTGAATTGTATTTTGCTTTGCTTTCTTTTCAATGTCCGAAGTCATATTTGTTAACAGCACACAGTACCAGTCAGAGGTTTGGACACACCTACTCATTGAAGGGTTTTTCTTTATTCTTTACTATTTGCTACATTGTAGAATAATAGTGAAGACATTGTTTTGATGTCTTCACTATTATTCTACAATGTAAAAAATAGTTTAAAAAAAAGAAAGAAACTCTTAAATGAGTAGGTGTGTCCAAACTTCTGACTGGTACTGTATGTGTGATACAATAGCAATGATATCAATTATCCATATAATAACAATGATGACGTTAATAATTGTAGGAGTGGAGGTGATACTGATTTGAAATTCACATTAATGATATCAAGTAAATAAACTAAGTGGTAAAAAAAAATACTACACATATGTATTTATAGTACATCTGAATAAACTCTGTTTGTATTTCAGATGTCATAGCCACCGCATCTAGTCTGTCTGCATCCCAAATGGCACCCTGTTCTCTATATAGTGCACTACTTTTGACCAGTGCCCATAGGGATCAAAATTAGTGCGCTATGTAGGCAACAGAGTGCCATTTGGGATCCAGACTCTGAGTCAGACGGCAGATCGATGCAGGCCCAGCCAGTCTGTCCTGTTAACAGCCCTACCTGCGTCATCATGACTAAAGATATTTGAGCTATATTTCTCCTCTCTCTCCTGCGCCTCAGCATTGAGTTCTCCTGCACAGGGAGGGGGATAGTTAGGGCAACGGGGGCGCTGCAAATCAACCCCCACAAAGCAACAACACGTCAATGTGTGACTAAAGCCCGTCGACATAACAAGCGAGTCGGCTCTGACTGCTGCATTTCAATTTAGCTAGTATTGCTGTTTTACCATTCAACAACATGGCTGAAGAGATTGTTTTTATTTTTGCTGCAATATCAGTTGTCTATCATTTTAGCAGTTTGTCTATTTTTGTGTTTGTCTATTCTGAAATATCTCTTAATTTGTGATAGAATGCATTTCTGAGTTTACCATAAGGATGCATCCCAAATGGCACCCCTTTTCCCTATACAATGCCCTACTTTTGACAAGGTCCCATAGTGCACTACTTGTGACCAGAGCCCTATGTAGTAAATAGGGTGCCATTTGGAACATGACCTCAATCACTTCAGTGATCATCTGATGATTGTAACTAAAAGTGTGCCTCTCGCCCTTGCACAAATGTCAATTGAGTCATAGTGATTGGCTATTGGCTCATTAGATCTCATATTACACCCCTTCCATGTGACTAGGATGTATTGTCATGACGCAAATGGCTCAAGCTTAACTTCTTTAGGGCCTTCTGTACTGTCATTGAGTTATGGTCAAATTCATTTAAATAACTATTAATTCATTAAGGGTTAAACCCTAACTTCCACTTCAGTAAAATGTTCACTTAGTTTCGTTTCTTGACCAGTGGATGTTAGGAATGCCTCTACAAGACACTTGAAGAGCTACCTACATAAGAACTCCATAACATTGTATATTTATAACCCATATATACAGCACTCATAAGCAGTATACGGTTTACTAATGCAGTATGTTATGTGCTATGAACTTCTTATGAACCCTTTAACTAAATGTTACCGCATTCAAATTAAGAAAGTAATGAAATATCCGCGTCACCTTTTTTATTGACAAATATAAATTCATTTGACCAAGCCTTGTGAGGCAAAAGCAGACCCCAATTGGGTCTTGTAGGGTCAGATCCTCACCTCTCTCCCCCCTCCTTCCCCCATAGAGCCTTTGTGTACCTGAGCAACCTGCTCTACCCCGTGCCCCTGGTCCATCGTGTCGCCATAGTGACTGAGAAGGGCGATGTGCGTGGTTTCCTGCGTGTCGGTGTCCAAGCCATCGCTGGTATGTACTGCTCCATCTCTCTCTATTTCTCTCTATGCACACCCTCTTTGACAAGATTCATACCTGGGCCTGTATTCACAAAGTGTCTCAGAGAAGGAGTGCTGATCTAGGATTAGGTCCCCCTGTCCATTATCTAAATGGCAAATTTATCCTAGATCAGCACTCCTACTCTGAGACTCATTGTGAATTCAATTAGTATGTTATATACTGTCACATAATTGTCCAATCCTGCTTCTTGAGTATGTATCCAGGTAGAATGTAACAATGTGTGTACAAAATGCGACAAGGCACCCTAATCAAGGACCACATTCACTAAAACCACAAGAAAATACCAGATCTAACTCTACAATGAATCAGAATGACTGGAAGAAATGTTGAAAGGCCCTCGGTTTTCTTGCGACCTGAGAGAGAATTCCCAGAGTCGACTGCTTTGTGCTCTTTGAAGAGACGAGTCTGCTCTTGTCAACACACCACGTTAATAACTGGGGCTGACGAACGCGATGACAATGACTTGTAAAACGTGTCTTTGTAGCTGACGAGGAGGCCCCAGACTACGGGTCAGGAGTGAGACAGTCGGGAACTGCCAAGATATCCTTTGACGACGAGTACTTCAAAAAGGTAAGGCCACGTCAGACAAACTCTTTTTTATTTTTTAGTCTAGGACTAGGCTTAATCTTGTCTACATTCCATACACCTCCCAATAAACGTGTCTTTTAATCAGCAACATTTTCTCTGTTTTTTTTTCCTTCTTCAAATGTTCACTATCAAAGCAGCTATATGCTAATATTTCACTCCCTCTGTCTTTCTCTTGCTCTCTTTCGCTCTCTCCCTCCCTCCCATCAGAATGACTTTCCTTCCACAGTCATGACCTGCTCTGGCCTGTCTCTGGAAGAGCTGCGCTTCGTGGAGGGCCAGGGTCAGAGTTCAGAGATCATCACCCCCTCAGAGGAGCAGAACAGAATCAATGACATGGGTAAGGAAGGAGAGACCGGTGCAGCTCCAAGACCCTCTCATTCGTATTCGGCCTACATCTCGCCGGTCAATGGCTTGAATTGAGTGGGAATTAATAGTGGCAGACAGTGTTGTCCCTAAAAAAAATTCCAGGTAGGGCTCTGCAAAGGCACCCAAATTAGCATCCAGGGCCTCTTAAACCAACATTTTCAACCAAATGTTTGTAGGCGGGGGAGGGTGGATGGCGTCCCGCCTCTACAATGATGGGGGAAACGCTGGTGGCAAATATTCTTATTGAAGGTGGAGGATGAATTGAAATAGGTTGATACAAGAGTTGGAAATGGCCTTCAGTCATAAAAATCAAATAGATTTAAATTACTAAAGGTCACGAGGCAGCAGGTAGCCTAGTGGTTAGAGCATTGGGCCAGTAACCGCAAGGTTGCTAGATCGAATACCTGAGCTGACTAGCTAAAAATCTGTCTTTCTGCCCCTGAACAAGGCAGTTAACCCACTGTTCCTAGGTTGTCATTGTAAGTAAAAATGTGTTCTTAACTGACTTAAATAAAAAATCAAACGTTTTTGGCTAATGTGAAACTCTGGGTGTAAAGTGACATCTGGTTGGTGCAGTCATATCTAGTTTCCCTGTGAAGTAATTTACAATAGTCCACATAAGCCATTTGATAGAAAAACATAATAAACTTTGACCATAAACCTTCCTTTCATTGTGCACTTTATTGAGCTGTTGAACTGTAAGTAAAGAGGGAAGGAGGAGAGGGAGAGCGAAAAATATGGAGGGAAGTAGAGAGAGTTGGTCTAACAGTTAAAGCCACTGTCTCTGGCACATGTATGGTCCCCCTGCCTGTGTTGAATAGAATCCCGGCCCTACCAGCCTTCTCACCTCTGCATCTACCCACACCCCCCTTCCCGTTATACCTGTCTCTATCAATAACACATTAAAATCCTGGCCTCCCGAGTGGTGCTGCGGTTTAAGGCACTGCATCGCAGTGCTTGAGGCGTCCCTACAGCCCCTGGTTCGATCTCAGGCTGTGTCACAGTAGGCCGTGATCGGGAGACCCATGAAGCGGCACACAATTGGCCCAGTGTCGTATGGGTTAGGGGAGTGTTTGGCCGGCCGGGATGTCCTTGTCCCATCGCGTTCTAGCGACTCCAGATTGGTGCGGATGGCTTACAGGTTAAGCGAGCAGTGTGTCAAGAAGCATGGCTCTCGATCTTTGCCTCTCCCGAGTCCATAGGGGATTTGCAGCGATGGGACAAGACTAACTACCAATTGGATATAATGAAATTGGGGGGAAAGTAAATGTATGAAAATTGAGGATAACACACAATATTTTGCATTGTGTTCATCCTGGTATGTACCTGTCCGCAGCATGTTCTAACCCTTTGCTGTGGGTGTTTTGTGACAGACCTGAAGCTGGTTCAGGGGAACTTGGTTGACCCTAAGCTTAGTCGAGAAGAAGGACTGGCCGGCCAACTGGAGGTGGGCAGTATCTTTACCTTCCGTGTGACCGTGCTCCAAGCCAGCGGCATTCTCCCAGAGTATGCCGACATCTTCTGCCAGTTCAAGTGAGTTGATCGGCTGTCATCAGATCTGTCCTCAGATCAACCTCACAGGCTACGGAGCACACGCACACCGCTGCCATACTGATCTAGGATCAGGGCTGTTGTCAAAGTGTGTGTGTGTGTGTAACCGTTCAAAAGTTTGGTGCCACTTAGAAATGTCCTTGTTTGTCCATTTAAAATAACATCAAATTGATCAGGAATACAGTATAGACATTGTTAATGTTGTAAATGACTATTGTAGCTGGAAACGGCAGATTTTTTATGGAATATCTACATAGGCGCACAGAGGCCCATTATCAGCAACCATCACTCTGGTGTTCCAATGGCACGTTGTGTTAGCTAATCCAAGTTTATCATTTTAAAAGGCTAATTGATCATTAGTAAACCCTTTTGCAATTATGTTAGCACAGCTGAAAACTGTTTTTCTGATTAAAGACGCAATTAGACCAGTTGAGTATCTGGAGCATCAGCATTTGTGGGTTCAATTACAGGCTCAAAATGTCCAGAACCAAATAACTTTCTTCTGAAACTCATCAGTCTATTCTTGTTCTAAGATATCAAAAATATTCCCTTCACAGAACAGCGCAAACTGGCTCTAACCAGAATAGAAAGAGGACTGGGAGACCCCGGTGCACAACTGAGCAAGAGGACAAGTACATTAGTGTCTAGTTTGAGGAAAACAGACGCCTCACAAGTCCTCAACTGGCAGCTTCATAAAATAGTACCAACAAAACACCAATCTCAACGTCAACAGTGAAGAGGCAACTCCGGGATGCTAGCCTTCTAGGCAAGAGTTGCAAAGAAAAAAATATATCTCACTGGCCAATAAAAAGAAAAGATTAAGATGGGCAAAAGTACACCGACACTGGACAGAGGAACTCTGCCTAGAAGGCCAGCATTCCGGAGTTGCCTCTTCACTGTTGAAGAGCTCTGTTCTGTGAAGGAAGTAGTACACAGCGTTGTACAAGATATTAAGTTTCTTGGAAATTTCTCGAATGGAATAGCCTTCATTTCTGAGGACAACAGACTGTCAAGTCTGAGTCAATTGGAGGTGTACCTGTGGATGTATTTAAAGGCCTACCTTCAAACTCAGTGCCTCTTTGCTTGACATCATGGGGAAATCAAAAGTGATCAGCCAAGACCTCAGAAAATTGTAGACCTCCACAAGTCTGGGTCATCCTTGGGAGCAATTTCCAAACGCCTGAAGGTACCACGTTCATCTGTACAAACAATAGTACGCAAGTATAAACACCACGGGACCACGCTGCCGTCATACTTTTGGGGCGGCAGGGTAGCCTAGTGGTTAGAGCGTTGGACTAGTAACCGGAAGGTTGCGAGTCCAAACCCCCGAGCTGACAAGGTACAAATCTGTCGTTCTGCCCCTGAACAGGCAGTTAACCCACTGTTCCCAGGCCGTCATTTAAAATAAGAATTTGTTCTTAACTGACTTGCCTGGTTAAATAAAGGTAAAATAAAATAAATAAATACTGTGTTCTGTCTCCTAGAGATGAAAGTACTTTGGTGTGAAAAGTGCAAATCAATCCCAGAACAACTCGAAGGACCTTGTGAAGATGCTGGAGGAAAACAGGTACAAACGTATCTATATCCTCAGTAAAACGAGTCCTATATCGACATAACCTTAAAGGCTGCTCAGCAAGGAAGAAGCCACTGCTCCAAAACCGCCATGCAAACCGTAGTCTGGCTTTTTAACTGCACATGGGGACAAAGATCGTACTTTTTGGAGACATGTCCTCTGGTCTGATGAAACAAAATTAGAACTGTTTGGCAATAATGACCATTGTTATGTTTGGAGGAAAAAGGGGGACGCTTGCAAGCCGAAGAACACCATCCCAACCGTGAAGCACGGGGGTGGCAGTATCATGTTGTGGGGTGCTTTCCTGCAGGAGGGATAGGTGCACTTTTAAAAAATAGATGGCATCATGAGGATGGAAAATTATGTGAATATATTGAAGCAACATCTCAAGACATCAGTCAGGAAGTTCAAGCTTGGTCGCAAATGGGTCTTCCAAATGGACAATGACTCCAAGCATACTTCCAAAGTTGTGGCAAAATGGCTTAAGGACAACAAAGTCAAGGAATTGGAGTGGACATCACAAAGCCCTGACCTCAATCCTGTAGAAAATGTGTGGGCAGACCTGAAAAAGCACTTGCGAGCAAGGAGGCCAACAAACCTGACTCAGTTACACCAGCTCTGTCATGAAGAATGGGACAAAAAAACTTATTGTGGGAAGCTTGTGGAAGGCTACCTGAAACGTTTGACCAAAGTTAAACAATTTAAAGGCAATGCTAACAAATACTAAGTGAGTATGTAAACTTCTGACCCACTGGGAATGTGATGAAATAAATAAAAGCTGAAATAAATCATGCTCTCTACTATTATTCTGACATTCCACTTTCTTAAAATAAGTGGTGATCCTAACTGACCTAAGACATGGAATTTTTACTAGGATTAAATGTCAGGAATTGTGGAACTGAGTTTGAAAGTATTTGGGTAAGGTGTATGTAAACTTCTGGCTTCAACTGTAGATATTCCATAAAATCAGCTGATTCCAGCTACAATAGTAATTTACAACATTAACAAAGTCTCCACTGTATTCCTGATCAATTTGATGTTATTTTAATGGACACAAAATGTGCTTTTCTTTCAAAAACAAGGACATTTCTAAGTGACCCAAAACATTTGAAGTGTGTGTGGAACAGAAGTACTGATGACACTTAAGGTCGACAGGTATAATGGTTTAATACTCGTTATAAGCATGTATGAGCCTTTATGATGTCTTATTGTAATATGTTATAAGGCTTATGTGATCTGTAACAAATTACAAAAGGCTGTTATTTAGTCAGGATCATTATGAGAGGATAGTAATTAGACCTTATAAGGGTGTTAAACACAAGTCATAACAACAGCATCAGGAATCATACCTGTCAGCTTTCATTTGTATAGACCTTTCAGTAACAGTTTACTTATGTACAGTATTATTATTTGTAATAATCAAGCATCATCTGTTGGCTCCTCAGTTTCCTCCATCGTCACGACGAAGCCTTCTCCACAGAGCCTCTGAAGAACAGTGGGAAAGGAACTCCTCTGGGCTTCTATCACGTCCAGAATGTGAGTGCATGCACAACGCACGCTCACGTACACGCCACACAAACGTCTCACATACACAAAGGTATAGACACATGACCCAAAGCTGACTCATTTTCCCATTCCCTCCTCTTGTGTAGATTTCAGTGGAGGTGACTGAGTCGTTCATTGAGTACATCAAAACCAAGCCCATCGTGTTTGAGGTGTTTGGTCACTACCAGCAGCACCCTCTGCACCTGCACGGTCAGGACCTCATAAGGTAGGTTGAATGGTCACCTGCACCCATACGGTATGCTCCAGGGTGAGGTTTTCCCTAGATACAGATCCAAGATCAGCTTCCCCTCCAATCCTATAGGAGAAAATGCTAAACTGATCCAAGATCAGGATCTAGGCACTACATAATGCCACACCCCCACATACCTTTATTAATGATAAATTGGTAATGATGGGTTGTCTAGTAGTAAAGTGAAGCCAACACTCTCAACTGTCAATTTGTTAACAAGGTCTTTTGCTCCTGTAGTACTACATAATTTTATTCCAGACCAGCACACCATGATTTGTTGTCTATCTAATTAACATTAGCCAGAATGTCTTAAGGCTCACATCCAACACATTAAAAACATCACATTAAAAGCTCAAGTAATGACATCAAACAAAAACATACAAAAAGCAATTATATTTAAACTAAATGTGTCGTCAATATAATTCAATACTAAATGTGTAGTCTTTTTGTTTGTTTGTAGTCCTCCTCAGGCTGCCAGGAAGTACTACCCTATTCCAATGCCCCTGTCTAAGCCAGGTAAGGATTCTTCATTTACCACATCGACAGTATCGTGGAAAGCATTGCAGAAAATCTTGCAATCCCTTTATCCAATATTTTTTTTTGAATCGCCACCACACTGTATATCCAGTCACAACTGCATGTCTCATATCTTCCCCTCTTTCTTTCCTTTTTTTTGGCATTTTGTTTTCCGACCCATTTCCTTGTCACTACTCACCCACACCCTCAATATGTCCTTCCCATTCGACTAAATCTATATCCATCTCTCTTCCACTCGCCCACATTTTTCTTACTCCCTCTCTCTTCCATTCACTCCCACCCCTATGCCATATGACCTACCCCCCCCACCCCGTCTCAGACCACGCCCGTAAAATAGAGTTGATTCGTTACCTGATGACTGGCTCCGTGCCCGGCCAGGTGCTGGACACGCTGTCCGAGCATGCCAATGCCCTAGCATCCACGGCAGTGGCCAGCCTGGAGGACGGGGCTGACCAGCTCTCTCACTTCCCTTTCCTTCCCATGCCCACCAGCCCCGTGCTGACTGTACCCAGGCACCATGGTTGGTACAGCGGACATTAGAACCGTGAGAGTAGTAGCTGGGAGTAGCAGCAGTATGCACTGTACTATTAGCCTGGTCCCAGATCTGTTTGTTCTGCATCAACAACGACCATATATACACACAAACAGATGTGGAATCAGGCTACTTTACTGTAGCCCTGTGCTGTGCTTTTGTTTTGCTTTGTCTTCTGGCTGTAGTTGGCATAGGCCAGTGTGGTGCAGCCTAGTTTTGTCTGGCCCAATTCTAGTCCTAGTCCCCTTCACTGTCACTCACATACCAACCAGCCACATACCTTTTAGGGCTGGGAATTACCATGGACCTCACAATATGATCACCATACTTAAAGAACCAAAAGTTTGGACACATCTCATTCCAGGGTTATTTATTTTTAGTGTTTTCTACATAGTAGCATAATAGTGAAGACATCAACACTATGAAATACACATATAGAATCCTGTAGTAACCAAAAAAGTGATCAACAAATCAAACTATATTTGAGATTTTTCAATATAGCCACACTTTTCCTTGATTACAGCTTTGCACACTCTTAGCATTCTCTCTCAACATATTGCTCACTATGTGTCTGCTGCAGAGAGATGAGACGGCATGAGAATACAGGCCTAAAGCCATTTGGGCTCCAGTTCCATTACCTAAACACACACGAACAGAAAAATGGATGTTTCCTTTTAACAATCTCTGGTATTGTTGAGTGAATAGTTGAATAGCAAATCTCTATCTGCTGTAGAAAAATAATGTTAAAAGCGAAAGAGGTTAATCAAATGTTAGTCACATGCGCCGAAATATAGCAGGTGTAGGTAGACCTTACAGTGAAATGCTTACTTACGAGCCCATAACCAACAATGCAGTTAAAAAAAATACGGATAAGAAATGAAGTAACAGGTAATTAAAGAGCAGCAGTGAAATAACAATAGCGAGACTATATACAGGGCGGTACCGGTACAGAGTCAATGTGCGGGGACACCAGTTAGTTGAGGTAATATTTACATGTAGGTGGAGTTATAATCATGATGTGGCAGTTTGATAACTCAGCAGGATATACAGCTTCTAATGTGTAATCTGTGATATAGCCTCCCCACGTCCCCTAGTGTAGCGCTATAGAATTGAGAGTATTTGTGATTTGCATTTGGACAGGCTGTGTTGTAGTGTCACTCCTTCATAGTATTTAAATGGAGATTGCAGTGTTCCTGGCTTAATTAAATTGTAGCTGATTTAGAATTGGACAGTTGTTTTGTACCTTGTGAAATAAGCCCTTTGAGTACAATAAGGAGTATTGATTAGTGAATGTTTACAGGCTTATAATAACACATTAGCGTGTTCCAGGAGTTTCCGCATGTCATCATCACTATCTATTGAACCATTTTTTACGTACGCCACAGTGTGTAATAGTAGGACACATACTGTACATGATGATTATCATCCCCTGTTCATGTTCATTTTTCCAAGAAATGCAAAATTCATGTTTCTCTCGAGGTTATTTCAGCAGCCACCTGTCTGTTACCACATGCTATTCAGATTGTCTAATGGGTTTGTGTGTCTCACTCGCTCTCTGTCTGTCTCTGTCGCTGTCTCGGTCTCTGTGTGTGTTTCCCCCCAGTACCAGCCACCAAGCTCAACACCATCAGCAAGTCCAACCTGGGCCAGTGTGTGAGCAAGTATGACCTGTTGGTGTGGTTCGAGATCAGCGAGCTGGAGCCCACCGGAGAGTGAGTGTCCAAGTCTGCGCGCACTCACAGTCGCATGCACACGAGCATACACACATGCGGACGCATGCACATACAAACACCGGGGTTTGGCTGTTTGACTTATGTTTGTCCCTGGCTTCTTTCCGTAGGTACATACCAGCTGTGGTGGATCACAGTGGAGGACTGCCCTGCCATGGAACCTACCTACTGCATCAGGTACAGTACAGTAACCCCTCAGGGCCCATATTCATAAAGCATCTCAGTAGAAGTGCTGATCTGGAATCAGTTTAGCCTTTTTGATCATAATTCATAATATTACATGCTTTGACTGTTTATGATGGTATCCTTGTTGATATTGACACGTTCAGTCATTGTGTCTGGGCTACTGGGATACTGACTGTTTGCTTGTGCTGCAGGGGATTCAGCGCCGGATCACCGTCACCCTCATCCACGAGAAGGGCAGTGAACTCCACTGGAAGGACGTGCGTGAGCTGGTTGTCGGTGAGTGCTTCAAAATAAAGGCAAATCCAACTGAATTCATTAATTTTATTTGAGAAATGTAAAATACATATGGATTTGCCTCCGCTATGTTAGCACAAAAATACACAACTGGCCAACCCAAGGTCATTGGTTCCAGACAAGATAATTGAAAAGCAGCAACTATTTTAAATTATGTCTAAATTAACAAAGAAAAGCTATAAATAAATAAATTAGGCACTTCATGAACTGACTGATTTTAATTAAATTTGACTCAAACCCCAGTGTCTGGCGACGTTACCAGAGAGACCGGGCTTCATCATCATGAGAACATCCTGTGTTGTTTGCTTCCTCAGGTCGGATCAGGAACAAGCCAGAGGTGGACGACTCGGCAGCAGATGCCGTCCTGTCCCTCAACATCATCTCGGCCAAAAATATCAAATCATCCCACAATGCTAACAGGTACGCCAGTACTGCCCCACCAAGCAAAAAGGCAGTAACTGCTCATTTGGTTTAAAATGAGTCAATGTCATTTTTGCTATATTAAATACATGCTTAATCATGTGGACAAGTATCCTGCCTGTATTGTGTTTTGGAGAAATTGGGGGTCATGTTAGCAGTAACTGCTTAATGTTACTGTGAAACCAAGGTAAATAAAAGCCATTTTTCTCAGTTCCACGCTATGGTGCAACACTGCCCTACCAAGCCTTTTTGCTTGGTAGGGCAGTGTAGCACCATCAAATTGCGTTAGCTCCCCAATCTAATGCCTAGGTTTTAGCTCATCGTGTGCAGGAGGGTGTAGGCATACAGGCATAGAAGATAATCATACAGTATAAGAATATTATGTCTTTGGATGGATTTTATGACAAGGGTTGGTTTCCTAGATACTTCTTAGTCCAGGAGTAGGCTTCATCTGTATGTTCAATGGAGATTCTCAAGTAAAAACTGCCTTTGTAATCCATAACTAGACTCTGTGTCCGGGAAACTGGACTATAGTGTATTTTATTTAGTAGTCTAAGAATTCTAATTATATATGATTATCTTTGTTTTACTGTATAGTGAAATATGGTAATGATATTGAATTGGCATGCATGTTGTCTGTGAAAAGTAGAAACAAAATACCAGTTTTGTTATTCATAACAGAATAACTCTGTCCAAATTGAAAGGAATCGTCGTTGCCTTTCCTGGCTAGAAGAGACAGCAAAAATTGCCAATTTCAGTGTTGTGTGTGTGTGTATAAGCTCTGACATTGGATGTATGTACACAGACATCATTGCATGTGGGCAATCACATTCATTTCCAGTGCTAACATTTTGCTCTCTTTTTTTATTTACTCCATTGTTTGTGTTGCTTGACTCTCTCTGCTTTCTCTTTTGTTTTCTTTTCTCCTGCTGCGGCTGGACTCTTGATTTTGCTCAGGCTTTGTCTTGATAAGGATATTGCTAGGTACCAGCAACCAAGGAACATAAAGTGTCTTCTCTGAAATAAGCTTTATGACTCTCTTTGGCTTTTTATAGACATTGGGGCAGATCCTACCCTGCAATTAAGTCATAATTGTCACTTAGTCGTGCATTGATTTCAATGGGAAGTTAGGATTTGCCCCTTAGCCTGTAGTAATAACTCTTAATTTGTGTTCTCTTGTCTTACACCTTTTGATACCACTCCCATTGGTTAATATCCTTCTAGCCAGTACAAACCTATTAGCTTGGAATTGTTCTTTTCTACAGCTCTTTGATTGCGCTCATTTGTCATTTCATCACATTGTGAAACGAGGACAGTTTCATCCTTTTTTCATTCTATTATCACGGCTATCATAGCCTATTATTCACGCTTTTGTTAACTGAGGCTTTTCTGATTTTGGAAAAGGTCACACTGCTAATTCCCTTTGTCTTGCACAAAAGCAATAGGAATCTAAAGACGAATTACTGTAAAACATGCTATCTTATGGCTTAGTGGGGACTTTTCAGAATCACTCAGTCAGCCATGTGAGTCCTTGAGGGATGAGGGCAGGGTCAGGCGAGCTGAACGTTATGTACTTCCCCCTGGTGGTTAGTAGAGAATTTGTTCATGAGTAATGAAAAATACACCTTCTGCTACTTTCATTGGAAACCATTGGTCTGTTGCTCATTGACGGACACCAGCAAAGTCAATGGATCAAAATGTATTTTCCCCGTGGGGGAAAACATGTAAAAAAAACATAACACAGTCGTCACAAACGAGTAGGCGCAGCACAGATTTACATTGACGTTTTAGTCATTTAGCAGTTATCTTATTCAGGGCGTCTTGCAATCAGAGCCATTCGTTTTTTTATCAACCACACAATCGGACTGTGAAGATTGTGACATTTCAAGAGTAGAACACAATGGAATGAACCCTTCCGTATATGAGGTGTCCTCACTCCCAAGGGTGTATGCATCCCAAATGGCACCCTATTCCCTGTTTAGTGCACTATTTTTGACCATACTTAATTTCCCCATAAGAATTCAAATGGCCCTTATCTATAAAAAAGCTTAAGCACTCAAAGCTCTTGACAAGCTTTTCACACTTGCGTTGTAGCGTGACACCTGCTCAAAGCGTGCGTGCTGTTCAGGTCTCACCTCCGTGTATTTCCTCACTCCTAGTCGTCACCAGGACCGCGTGTGTAGCAGTGCTTTCCCTTCCACAACCATAGTTCAGGGGTTCATTGGTGTGTCATATAATGCTTAGAATCCAGTATTATCCCCTCTTCAATTTGTCCATTTTAATACAGATTTATTTCCCCTCAGAAACAGTTAGAAAAAAACAAGTTAGGTTACAAATATTAACATTTGTACTGTATCTCTGGGCTCTATTTTCTACTCTAGTATATGTTTTGGTAACAGTTGGGGAGAAAGCAGTAGATAACACTGACATTTACTTCAGTTACTCCCCATGGCTACTTATTAACTTAGTTACAGCTAGGCTACTTCCTATAATATGTGTCTGGTTGTGTCCACATGCCATACAGACCTTTGTCTATTACAAAATGATGTTCTGGTAGCATTTGCAATGTCTTTCAAAATACTACTAGCAAATATATAGCAATAGTTGATGTGCAATATGGTTACCTAAATTGACCCCAACCCCAGTGATTTTTCTCTAACCTTCAGTGAGTAGATTTCGCTGCTACATCAGGCTATATAATGAACTGTTGGTTGCTTACTCTCACACCTCTATTGTGATATAAAGGAGAGAACCTTGGAGGAACCACAACCAGCCTCATTGTGACACTGAACAGCCATTTTAGAAATGTCCCACACAGTTGAAATGATCCACCAGGGTGCGGCCAAAATGGCAGCTATACAGTGCACTACTTTTAGCCAGAGCCACAGACACCCTATTGCCTATAATACACTGCTTCTAATGCACAAAAGTAGTGTGCTTGACAGGAAATAGGTTGTCATTTCAGACATGGCCTCAGTCTGTAAACGTGGAGATACTGACCTCTCATCTTTTCCTCTCAGGACCTTCTACAGATTCGAGGCTGTGTGGGACAGCTCTCTGCACAACTCCCTTCTGCTCAACCGAGTCACTCCCTATGGAGAGAAGATCTTCATGACCCTGTCTGCATACCTGGAGGTCAGCCCTGTCTGCCATCTTGATTTTACTGTATCCACCAACCTAGGGAATCCTGTCTCAATAATGAATTGGTATTGTGTATTAGTAAAACATAATCTACCGTCTCTTGGCCAACTGCTTAGGATTTAGGGATTTTATTTGCAGATGACAATTATCATCAATGAAACGTGTTAAATGATATCTATAATTGATAAGTGTCAAGGACACTTGTAGGTAAATCAAACTTATAAACATGTACTGCTATAATACAGGTATTCTTATTCGGCCATACTTAAAAGGGCTGCATACATGTAAATAAGAATGTATTGTGAATAATGATGTATAACAGCCCCATAAGCACTATATACAGTAGTGTTACAGTATCCACTCATTTACAGTGCTCTGCACTCAAGAGCTTGAGCGCTAAAATGCTAACCGTTTCTCCACTCCACAGCTCGACCACTGCATTCAGCCTGCCATTATTACCAAAGACATCTGCATGGTCTTCTACTCCCGAGACGCCAAGATCTCCCCTCCCCGCTCCCTGAGGAACCTCTTTGGAAGTGGCTACTCCAAGACCCCTGACTGGTAAGGCATCTGACAGTCATTTTGTGTCCACCTTCTATATGATTCGTAGACAGCTGTCAGATATCTAAGTTGACAAATAAGCAGCTGTCTGCCATTTTGTGTACACCCTTTATGACTCCAGTAGAGGCTGCTGAGGGGAGGACAGCTCATAATAATGGCTGGAACGGAGCAAATGGAATGGAATCAAATACCATTCCAACAATTCTGCTCCAGCCATTACCACGAGCCTGTCCTCCCCAATTAAGGTGCCACCAACCTCCTGTGTATGACTAATACACAGCTGTCGGTTATCTATGTTGACAAATAATCAGCTATCAGCCATTTTGTATTCAGCCTTAAGATACGACCTTGATGAACAACACCCTAATATAACCTCTTGTGTTCCGTATTACAGCAACAGAGTGACTGGCATCTATGAGCTGAGCTTGTGCAAGATGTCTGACACAGGAAGCCCAGGTTAGTGCAATCTCTCTCTCGAAACACTGTTGGTATTGGGATAAAAGCACTGTTAGCCTTATCTATGAACCAAACTTAATAGCAGAGGATAGCTAAAATATACCCCCCAAACATACTCCTCTCCACTCCCCTGTTCTCTATAGCGCTTGTGTGTGCTTGGTATAAGTCCAGAAAAAACAGTTGTGTATTGATATAACAGCCACCCTCGGAGGTAGTGACGTTTCAACCTTCTTATGTCTTAATCAGAGCTGGTTTAAATTCATGACAGGATCCATGTCTGCATGCTCTCTCTCTCTAGCTCTTTGTATCTCTCCCCCCTTCCACTATATACTGAGAAGTGAGTGTTTGTTTGCTACTCAGGTATGCAGCGGAGGAGGAGAAAGATTCTGGACACTTCTGTGGCCTACGTCCGGGGAGAGGAGAACCTGGCTGGCTGGAGGCCCAGAGGAGACAGCCTCATCTTGGAGCACCAATGGGAGCTGGAGAAAATGGAGCAGCTGCATGAGGTGACTGAGCACTTTGAGTGTTGAGGGCAAAGGGAAGCCTGAAATGGCAACAACTAAAAAATCCTATGTCGTGCACTACTTTAGACCAGAGCCATATTCCCTGTATAATGGCTTATTTTTGCTAGAGCCCTATGTCCTGTATCATGAATTATACTTTTGACCAAAGCCCTCTTCCCTGTATAGTGCACAATTTGGATAAAATTAATTTCAAACTCTCTCACGCTTCGTTCCTTTTCCTTCCCCCTCCAGGTGGAGAAGACGCGTCACCTGCTGCTGCTGAGAGAGAAGCTGGTGGAGACTGCTCCAGCTACAGGCCCTGGGGGGCCCACCAACAAGTCCCTGAGCGAGTCACTGTCCCCGAGCATAAGCAGTGGCACCCTGAGCACCTCCACCTCCATCTCCTCCCAGATCTCCAGCACCACCTTCGAGAGTGCAATCACACCCAGCGAGAGCAGTGGCTACGACTCGGCCGACATCGAGAGCCTGGTGGACCGCGAGAAGGAGCTGGCCACCAAGGTGAGGAGGGAGGAAGGAAGGAGATGGGGGAAACAAAGAATTTTATAAATGGGCTGAAACTGGGATGGATTAACCTGAATTTGTCCAATAAGAACCACATGATTTCAGTAGCTACGGTTTGCACTAATAAATACACCCCAGGGTTATATTCATTAGGGAATGCAAGGAAAATGTTTTAAAGGAAAACGGAAATTACAGTTTCTTAAGTCCAAGTAGTCTCTGTTTCAGTCCATTTTCTTTTGTTTGATGCCTAATGAATATGACCCTGTTTTAATGGTTTACAAACTGTACCTGCTGAAGTTGTACTGCACATGGTCCCTAACAAAGGAATGTGGTGGGGTGTTCCAGAAAGCAGGGTCAATGAGTTGGCCAGCTGACTGACCTAAATCCAGTGCATTTGGAAAGTATTCAGACCCCTGGACTTTTTCAACATTTCGTTATGTTGCAGCCTTTTTATAAAATGGATTAATTTGTGTTTTTACCTTATCAATCTATACAGAATACCCCACAATGCCACAGCAAAAACAGATTTTTTGAAAATGTATTAAAAAATAAAAAATGGAAATATTACATTTACATAAGTATTCAGACCCTTTACTCAGTACTTTGAGGCATCTTTGGCAGCGATTACAGCCTTGAGTCTTCTTGGGTATGACGCTACAAGCTTGGCACACCTGTATTTGGGGAGTTTCTCCCATTCTTCTCTGCAGATCCCCTCAAGCTATTTCAGGTTGGATGGGGAGCGTCACTACACAGCTATGTTCAGGTCTTTCCAGATATGTTCGATCAGGTTCAAGTCCGGCTGGGCCACTCAAGGACATTCCGAGACTTGTCCCAAAGCCAATCCTGCATTGTCTTGGCTGTGTGCTTAGAGTTGTTCTCCTGTTGGAAGGTGAACTTTCACCCCAGTCTGAGGTCCTGAGCGCTCTGGAGCAGGTTTTCATCAAGGATATCTCTGTACTTTGCTCCGTTCATCTTTCCGTTAATCCTGACTAGTCTCCTAATCCATGCCTCTGAAAAACATCCCCACAACATGATGCTGCCACCACCATGTTTCACCGTAGGGATGGTGCCAGGTTTCCTCCAGATGTGATGCTTGGCATTCAGGCCAAAGAGTTCAATCTTGGTTTCATCAGACCAGATAATCTTGAAAAGGCTGTAATGTGCCTTTTACTGAGGAGTGGCTTCCGTCTGACCACTACCATGAAGGCCTGCTGATTGGTGGAGTGCTGCAGTGATGGTTGTCCTTCTGGAAGGTTCTCCCATCCTCACAGAGGAACTCTGGAGCTCTGTCAGTGACCACGGGGTTCTTCGTCACCTCCCTGACCAAGGATCTTCTCCGCCGATTGCTCAGTTTGGCCGGGCGGCCGGCTCTAGGAAGAGTCTCGGTGCTTCCAAACTTATTCCATTTAAGAATGCTGGAGGCCACTGTGTTCTTGGATCTTCAATGCTGCAGACATTTTTTGCTACCCTTCACCAGATCTGTGTCTTGACACAATCCTGTCTCGGAGCTCTATAAATAATTCCTTCGACCTCATGGCTAGGTTTTCGCTCTGACATGCACTGTCAACTGTGGAAGCCCACTGGTTTGTTGTGAATTTGAGCCCAGCATTGGAATAACTCATAGTAGAAAACTGTATTGTCCCTCAAGGGGAAATAGGTTTTGTAGCAGAATCATATCCATAAAGTCAACAACAAACATTTCACAACGAATAGGACACAATGTACACAACATAACATTCACCATATTATCTGTTGTCCTGTAGTGCCTCCGCCTTCTGACCCACACTTTCAACAGTGAATACAACCAGGTGTGCAACAGCATCAGTGACTGCAAGGTGAGATACAGTAGAGGTGGATCGATAACAAGCTGCAATGCCTTAACAGTACAACATGACATTGTCTGCCAACTAAATTTCACCAAATCAGTGGGGTTACTACTGTCTTAATCTCCCCTTCCTTGTTTCCGCTCTCTCACTCAAGCTGTCAGACATCTCTCCCATGGGCCGTGACCCGTCGGTGACAAGCTTCAGCAGTGCCACCCTCACCCCCTCCTCCACCTGCCCCTCTCTGGCTGACTCCCGCTGTAGCTCCGTGGATCAGAAGTAAGACTCTATTATAGTAGACTCCATTATAGTAGAATCCAATAGACTATAGTAGAATACATATAGTAAACTCCATTTGAAATGAACACACCTCTCCCATTCTAAATGACATCAAGTATTGACCAATCCATATAAACCAATAACACTTGAGCTTCATCAACCTGGTATACACTTTTGTGCATAATTGAGGGAGTTGCACTTTAAGCCTCCTATATACTGTTACAACCATTTAAAACAGTCATAAGAAATAGGCTAAATATTCATGTCCGAGCCACAGGTTTGTATACTATATTCTGGGACACACCTTACAGTTAAAAATTTTCTGAAGTGCTTCTAAATATGTGATTAGTTTTGAATATTTAATTCTTAGTAGCATCAGACTGACGCTCTTCATTGTTTCCCAGGACCCCAGAAGCCAATTCTCGCGCCTCCAGCCCCTCCTGCTCGGACTATGAGAACTTCCCCATGGTGCCCACCCTGGAGACGTCTTATCTGGCTCGAGCCGGCAAAAACGAGTTCCTCAACCTGGTGCCCGACATCGAGGAGATGAGACCTGGGTAACTGCTATCTCCTTGTCCCCCTTCTGTTAGCAGTGGGCATGATGATGACGATCACTTAATTGTTTTTTAATCATATGGCATGCCAGTATGCATATACACATAGATAGACAGCACGTCACAAACATTTCAAACATAATGCATTAGACACACAGACAACCATATAGCATAATGCATAGAGTATAGGTTTGGTGAGTGGCTCGACTAACTCCTATTGTTAACCCTGCATGTTCGAGTGGTTGTCCATAGTTTCATAGCTAAAACCCAATGAATCGAACTGAGCCCCTGTTCTCTCCCACCACAGGTCTGTGGTGTCCAAGAAGGGTTTCCTGAGCTTCATGGAGCCGCGGTCCAACTCGTGGGTGAAGCACTTTGTGGTGGTGCGCCGGCCTTACGTGTTTATCTACAACAACGACAAGGACCCGGTGGAGAGGGGGGTGCTCAACCTGTCCACTGCCCAGGTGGAGTACAGCGAGGACCAGCAGGCCATGCTCAAGGTGGGCCCACATGCACGTGCGCACACAAACACAAGCGACTTTCACCTGTTTGGCATGTACAGGCATTTTAATGGGTCAACACTATACCCACGCACAATGTGGAGTTTTAAGAGTAGAACAGGATTGATACGAGCTCTTCGGGTTGAACAACAATGGCATATAATTCCCTTACATGTGTAAATGGCTTGCCACAAGGGTAACTAGCTTCCTTGTGTGTTTGAATCCTCTCTAGACACCCAACACATTCGCTGTGTGCACAAAGCACAGAGGGATCCTGCTCCAGGCCAACAATGACAAAGACATGAACGACTGGCTATACGCCTTCAACCCGCTTCTAGCGGGAACAATAAGGTACTGTACACATTCCCCTAACTAGACATACAACATTGTCAGCTATTTAGGACCCGTTTCCTTGTACCCAGTTCATGCTTAGTCCTGGAGTAGAAAACATTCAATGGAGAATGTCCATAGAAAGTGCATTTAAGTCTAGGCTTGATTTGGGTTCAAGAAACCAGCCCTTAGTCATTTAAGCATTACCATTGAAGAGAACCCATAGAAGACTCCTGCGAGTAATGATGTTGATAAGGCTCTGATGCTACCCATAGAGAAATTATTTCATTTTCTATAATTGTTTATTTTGATATGCCTTTGCCTGTAAAATAAAGTAAAGCTTATTGCTTTAGTGTACGTTTACAACATTTTTCCAGTGCTCTAATCTACCATTTTTTTTAGCCCAGCACCCAACTTGGTGGGATATATACGTATGTTGTTTTTTGCTTACAGTTGTTGTTTTTCCTTCAACTCACAGGTCCAAGTTGGCGAGAAGGCGCTCTGGTCTGCTGAAGAACTGATAGTTTGTCTGTGTGCAGGAGAACATGGCTCCTATTCTTCAGACTAGCCTTGGAACACATACCAAGTGTTAACACTTATTAACCATTGTGATTCTTGACAGTTTTCTCTTGTATGTAGACTTGTGGCTTAAGGCTCCTCTCAAGCAACTAAAAGTTTAAGTTCCTGAAAATCTGCTTACCCCCCTATCCAACCCTCCAACACCCCCAACTCTCCCCCTTCTCTATTTCCCTCTCCCAGCCTCTCGTGTTTTCGTTTGGGATTCGTTTTCGTGTTTTGTTTCGCTTTGTCGTCATTACCCTTCCCTGACCCCTCTAACTAGTAGCATGTCGTAATAGTCTACTTGTATGTGCACGATTCTTCAGAAACAGGTTCTGACCACTCTCTTTAAGTTTACTAATCGTCTGTAAAGATTGTCTTTATATCAGTGTTAGCTGTCTATCAAGAATATTTTATTTTACGCGCCCGCATGACAACAGCAGCATTCCTCAGGAGAAGACCAGGTTTGCTTATTTTACACACCAAAAAAATCACATATGACAGTTTTAAAAAATGAGGAACTACATAAGAAATATCAGTTTACGCTCTCCAACAGAAAGCACCGCTGGTTCAAGAACTATTGCTGCTAGTGAAAACAGGTTTTCAGTCTATGAGACTTTGCATTGGGCCTCAGCCCCTCTTAAAGTTTAATCTAGCCCTCATACACCACCCCCCGCTCCCCTGAATTTTTGTGTGAAATACCGAACGGGAAAACAACTGTTGGTAAAGATTGCCATTTTCAGTTAGACATTATTGCAGCATTGGAGAAACGCTATTGTTATCCACGTGGTATCCATGTCCTACTGTTTTGACCTCTGTATACACAAATCAACCCCAAATTTAAGCATTGCTGTCTGTCTACCTGCAAGGAATTTCAAAGTGATTTGGCGTATAGGAGTATGACATTAGAAATACAACTAGCAAAATAAACACGATTCAGTCATGAAAATATTAAATTGAACTATTCCCATGAAAATACATTACTGAAAACCCCTCTACTCTTTTGCCAGTTCAGCTGTCCTTGATATCTCAGTCATTGAATAGATAGATAAATAGAGCAGGAATATACCAAGTCACCGATAGAGGGAGGGGGGACAGTACTGTGAGGAGAATGTCATTTGTACATAATGTTCCAGGATCCTTGTGCTAGTCACCTCATTAAGGATTTAAAATACATTCCTCTTAGAATGTGTTAGTCTTACTCTTAGTGCTTTTCCTACACTGCTCTATTTAGGTTCATGGCTAGTCGGCTCACATAGCCACTCTGGACCTCAGCATTTATTCAGTGTTTTATCATCGCATCCTTGTGTAACAACTAAAGACATAACACAGTGCAAATGAAAGGTTGAATAGCCTTGACCCCCTTGGTAGTTATTTGGTGAAGGTTGTAGTGTGTTGCCTTGCAGAAATAGACCAGATAGCCTGTATCTGGTCCATTCACTCTCATGAAAACCATCAGGTACTGTGTTTCTTCGGGTGAATTGGTGAACAAACAGGGTGGGGCGGATTTCCCACAGAATCCCATATTTTGCTTTTGTTATTCTTTCTTGAATCTAAACCTCATTAACTCCGCTAACTACTCATAAGTTATTTTTTTTATTAGCACTGTTGATTATTTTATACTATGCGGTCATTCCATAATGGATTTTGATATGAAATAATGCGAAAGAAGTGAAGTTTTATCCAGCTATGTTTTAACATTATTTTGCACATTTACATATAACTAATAACTAACTATAGCAAGACTATAGAGCAGACCAGACATATTCAAGCCAAGATTGATTGAATCTTAGCACCGGCAGTAAATACAAGGTCTTTTAACGTAAGTATTGATAAGAAAGTGACAAGGTTGATGGGTTACCACCCAGCTAACACAGAACGTTTCACAACCTAAAAAAATTCCCGTAATATTCTGGGAACCACAATGTGTTAGCTGGGCAGTGTGCATGATGATGTGTTGATGAGTATCTCTGAGACTGCTAATGTTTACTAACTATAGACCACTGTCTGGGATCAAAGGGATAGAATATGCTCTGATGCTTTTTCTGATATTATTTATGAAAATATTTGCTCTGCTCGTCACAATAGGTCAACTGCTGCCACACGTTTTAGGTCCCTCAAAATGATGAAGTGACATTAAAATGGGGTCTCTATCTCTACATTTGGTTGCTTTGTACTGTACGTATGTAAAGAATGGAATATTCAGAGGGCTATGAGATGGCTCTGGCCAACCAACCAGTAGTTCCTTTTGCCCTCGGCACACTGCAATGATAAGTTGAAGTTTGAGTGTGTAGAGACAGTGATAATTGTGGACAAGCCTCTGTGTTTGGAGCTTCATAAAGTTATTTGCTAAAATTAAGACATCATTTTTCAGTTTGGAAATTCGTCGACAACATTTTCTCAGAACAGATGAAAATCGCTGAAAGACATTCTGCCCTCAGGTCAACCAACCTATAGCAGGGCAGATAGAAAAACCTTTGGCTCGTTGTTGGATTGTTACTTTAAGAGCTGCAGAAATGGTTCTCCATGTCAGGGTATCCTTACTGAAAAGTGATTAGTTGTAGGAGGACAAGCTTTCCTCAACCTCCAAGATGACAGAGCAGCCTCTATGCACTGATCAAAAGCAGAGTTTACCTCCCATTAACTTCACTGTATTGAATAATGACATGTATGAGCTAATTATAACATATTGATATGATTACCTGTCAAAGCAAAGATTTCCACTTGGCAACTAATCTATATGATAGATATTATTATGGATTGTTTCATCTGTATTTATCGTTTTGCAATGTATATATTAGTTTGCAGCTCTTTGCACAGAATAATAAAAGGTATAACTAACTGATCAAATAAAGTCTGCTCAATTTCAGTTGTTTCACTACAAATGAACCAAATGATGGCGTGCAGCATTTGCAAGCTGAGGCAGTTTGAAGAGAAAGTTGAATGTACTATCAGGATGTTGCTGTGTATTATTTCCATTTATCAAAAAGGAACTAAAATGTAACCCATTTGAGCCCAGTTGTAGGGAGATGGGTCACTTTAGTGCTTCCTTTTAGAAAGTCGTCTGAAATAAGTTTGCTTTTGAACTGAAACCATATTAGTGATAGCTAGCCATCTAGAATGTTGCAGTTGCGCTTTTTGTTATTTCTTGTTTGTTTTTCTAATATCAGGGAGTATATTAAGAAGTAGCTATTGTTGTTAGGCATCCAAAATTACAGTATACCACTATACCATTGTTTCTCAAGATGTCTTCACCTCAACGCTTTCCCATGCTGCCTTTAAAACAAAACTAGCCATGATATTTTGCATCTTCCCCACTGACCCCAGTCAGAAGACTTATTTGTTTTTAACTGACATTCCTTCTGATTTGTTCACAAAAATGACAAACCACGACATTATCACTGTACATTATTTGTCAGATTGGCTTCATTTTCATACTTATTTTGTAAATATCTGTGTTGTATGGGGCTTGAATTAAAATGTAAATATGTTTCCTGTATTTGTAATAATCATAATCCATTCGCTGTATAGCCTAGATGTGTCATGCAGATGTCCTAATTCTGTGTATGGTAATCTTGCACCATTGAGCTGTTTAGTGAATGAGGTAACAATAAAAGTACAACCCGTGCATAAGCAGAATAAATTCAATCTGTTCGTCTCATCCTTTATCATGCTACTGACTGGGGTAATTTTGAACCCAGAGGCCTATTTTTAATCATATTTAAAAGGTTGTTTATTCAACATGTTTTTCATGACTTTGTCAATCAACTTGATTAAGCTCACTCATTATTTAGTGTTTGTGTCAATATGGTCTTAATCAAATACAAATCGTTTGGGGTAATTTGAACCCCAGCCAAAACAGTATCCTGTCTATATTAATTTGATAAATATGACCTTTTATTTGAATCTGGGTTTCTCTGGTGACCTAATACCAAGTTATCCATACCATCAGAGGGTGAATGGGATCTGTAGGCCTATCAGAGATGTTTTTTGTCCAGATACACGGATCATCTGCAGAGTTGCAGCCCCTTATTTAGAGTACCAGCCAATGATTATAACTGTCCTATACCAGGTATGACTGAACAAAATCAAAATGACCTCAGATTAATAGTTAGTTATTAAGCACTATTTGGACTGAAATTATAATGGAATAAGTAAGGTTCCAATCCCAGCACTTGTTATCAAAACATCTCTGTGGTATGAGAACTTGGTACAACTGCAATACAGAAACCTGGTGCACAGGTTGTATTTACACAGGCAGCCCAATTCTGATATTTTTCCCACTAACATCAACTTTTCACATCAGATAAGCTTTTTCAGAGCTGATCTGATTGGTTAAAAGACAAATTACTGAAGAAAAGATCAGACTAGAGCTGCCTGTGTAAATCAAAAAACAGTTTGTCACCTGTCACGAAGAGCACATGTTCAATTTCATAAACATGTTTCCATATCTTAAGATGTTAAATAAATAAAAAACTATAAGTGCCAAAAATAAGTAACATGGTTGAAGATTTAATCTTAAATCAGCCATAAATCCCCTGGAAGCCTCTTCTGTGCAACAGGAAGTAGCAATTGAATGCAGCTTCACAAAAGAAAATTACAATGCTCAAACATTTTTAGCCTGTCTATCTATGGGTAACAGGGTTGAAGTGTTATGCTTGACCCAATCAGTTTCCCACCAGAAAAAGGCCAAAAAGAGTAGAACCACCTCACATGCTTTTACACTATGATTTGACTTAGATGTTCAATTTTTCTTATGAAATATATATATTTTTTAAAGGAATCGATTCACCATATTAAAACGATAGTTCAGTTCACTTAACAGGGTTGACCTTAAAATGAACGACAGACTTAAATGAATCACAAATCACATGAAATGACTTTGTCAGAGCAACAAAATAATTATGGTGAAACTTGAAGAAATTGTTGGATTAAATGGTTTGAAATCTTCCAAGAAGTGACACAGGGTTGGAGGTACATGTCAAAATGCTGAATATTGGCACTTTAGCAAGTCTTTATTCAAAATGTGTATATAGATATATATTGAATTCTCCATGTGATCTACATTAAAGGGAAATTCAGTTAATATAACAGGCTTTTATATTTCAGTATTGGTACACAATTTCAACTTAAAATATTAAAAAGAACTACAATAAACACAAAAATAAACACAATGTGTAACGTGTTGGTCCCATGTTTCATGATCTGAAATAAAAGAACCCAGAAATGTTACATACGGAAAAAAGCTTGTTTCTTTTTTTTAAATTGCACAAATGTCTTTATATCCCTGGTAGTGAGCATTTCACCTTTGCCAAGATAATCCATCATGATCATTATACAGGTGTACCTTGTGCTGGGGAGAATAAAAGGCCACTAAAATGTGCAGTTTTGTCACACAACATAATGCCACAAATGTCTCAAGTTTTGAGGGAGCATGCAATTGGCATACTGACTGCAGGAATGTCCACCAGAGCTGTTGCCAGAGAATTGAATGTTAATTGCTCTACCACACGCCTCCTCCAACATTGTTTGAGAGAACCGGCCTCACAACCACAGACCATGTGTATGGCGTTGTGTGGGCGAACGGTTTGCTGATGTGAACAGAGTACCCCATGGTGGCTGTGGGGTTCTGGTATGGGCAGGCATAAGCTACAGACAATGAACACAATTGCATTTTATCGATGTCAATTTGAATGTACAGAAATACCGTAACAAGAGTCTGAGGCCCATTGTGAGGCCCATTTTTGTAAGGTATCTATGACCAACAGATGCATACAGTTGAAGTCAGAACTTTACATACACCTCAGCCAAATAAACTCAGCAAAATAATCAAATCAAATGTATTTATATAGCCCTTCTTACATCAGCTGATATCTCAAAGTGCTGTACAGAAACCCAGCTTAAAACCCCAAACAGCAAGCAATGCAGGTGTAGGAAAAACTCCCTAGAAAGGCCAAAACCTAGGAAGAAACCAAGAGAGGAACCAGGATATGAGGGGTGGCCAGTCCTCTTCTGGCTGGGCCGGGTGGAGATAATAACAGAACATGGCCAAGATGTTCAAATGTTCATAAATGACCAGCATGGTCAAATAATAATAATCACAGTAGTTGTCGAGGGTACAACAGCTCAGCACCTCAGGAGTAAATGTCAGTTGGCTTTTCATAGCCGATCATTAAGAGTATCTCTACCGCTCCTGCTGTCTCCAGAGAGTTGAAAACAGCAGGTCTGGGACAGGTAGCACGTCCGGTGAACAGGTCAGGGTTCCATCACCGCAGGCAGAACAGTTGAAACTGGAGCAGCAGCACAGCCAGTTGGACTGGGGACAGCAAGGAGTCATCATGCCAGGTAGTCCTGAGGCATGGTCCTAGGGCTCAGGTCCTCAGAGAGAGAGAAAGAAAAAGAGAATTAGAGAGAACATACTTAAATTCACACAGGACACTAGATAAGACAGGAGAAGTACTTCAGATATAACAAACTGACCCTAGCCCCCCGACACATAAACTACTGCAGCATAATTACTGGAGGCTGAGACAGGAGGGGTCAGGAGACACTGTGGCCGCATCCGATGATACCCCCGGACAGGGCCAAACAGGAAGGATATAACCCCACCCATTTTTCCAAAGCACAGCCCCCACACCACTAAAAATAAACATCCTCTCACTGTCAACTGCATTTATTTTTAGCAAACTTAACATGTGTAAATATTTGTATGAACAAAACAAGATTCAACAACTGCGACATAAACTGAACAAGTGTTAAAGGAATTCTAAATTCCTCTGTATTGTTTCCCAATCAGAATTAAATACTTTGTCAATGCATTCGAAGGGATTGTAAGACCCAATATTTTTATAAGAATGGACAGAGCCCCGGTCTTAAAAGTCAGGTAACAGCGTTTAATTCAAGAGAGTACTGGGTACATACACATTTTTCCACAGGTTATAAACTGAAAATGACATCAGCGTTTTCTAAATGTTCTATCTCTTCATGACACCGGTAGAGAGGCCCTATAGTTCTCGAGCCTTCCCTCCTCACTTGTAGCCAAGGTCAGTTTGTGTAGATAGCATTCTAGACAGTCTAGAGATAGTTCATTAATTTGTACCAAGGCACTGTTCTAAACTCCTGACTATATTATATACAATAGTTTTAGGGAGCAAGAGAGAAAATTCATATATGTACAGTACATAATAGCATTTGGACTAGTCAGTCCTGATTGAAATGTATACATAAATAGTCATCATTGATAGAAATTCCCTTAACAACAAGTTCCACAGATGTCACTAACAGAAATTGAATAATAGGTCCCTGAACAAAGGGGGGTCAAAAGCAACAGCCAGTATATGGTGTCTCCACCAGCTGCATTAAGTACTGCAGTGCATCTCCTCCTCATAGACTGCACCAAATGTGCCAGTTCTTTCTGTGAGATGTTACCCCACTCTTCCACCAAGGCACCTGCAAGTTCCCGGACATTTCTGGGGGGAATGGCCATAGCCCATGAGGGAGGAGGATGTCTTCCCTGTAACGCAGAGCATTGAGATTGCCTGCAATGATAACAAGTTCAGTCCGATGATCCTGTAACAAACCGCCCCAGACCATGGTGTAACGATCATTCCTTTGAAGATGAACTCGAATCCGACCATCACCCCTGGTGAGACAAAACCGCGACTTGTCAGTGAAGAGCACTTTTTGCCAGTCCTGTCTGGTCCAGCGACGGTGGGTTTGTGCCCATGGGCAACGTTGTTGCCGGTGATGTCCGGTGAGGACCTGCCTTACAACAGGCCTACAAGCCCTCAGTCCAGCCTATTGCGGACAGTCTGAGCACTGATGGAGGGATTGTGCGTTCCTGGTGTAACTCGGGCTGTTGTTGTTGCCATCCTGTACCTGTCCCGCAGGTTTGATGTTCGCATGTACTGATCCTGTGCAGGTTTTGTTGCACGTGGTCTGCCACTGCGAGGACGATCAGCTGTACGTCCTGTCTCCCTGTAGCTGTCTTAGGTGTCTCACAGTACGGACATTGCAATGTATTGCCCTGGTCACATCTGCAGTCCTCATGTCTCCTTGCAGCATGCCTAAGGCACGTTCACGCAGATGAGCAGAGATCCTGGGCATCTTTCTTTTTGTGTTTTTCAGAGTCAGTAGAAAGGCCTCTTTTGTGTCCTAAGTTTTCATAACTGTGAACTTAATTGCCTCCCGTCTGTAAACTGTTAGTGTCTTAACGATCGTTCCACAGGTGCATGTTCATTAATTGTGTATGGTTCATTGAACAAGCATGTGAAACCGTGTTTAAACCCTTTACAATGAGGATCTGTTGAGTTATTTGGATTTTTAAGAATTATCTTGGAAAGACAGGGTCCTGAAAAAGGGAAGTTTCTTTTTTTGCTGAGTTCACAATTCCTGACATTTAATCCTTGTAACAATTCCCTGTTTTAAGTCAGTTATGATCACCACTTGTCAGAATAATAGTAGAGAGAATTATTTATTTCTTTCATCACATTCCCAGCGGGTCAGAAGTTTACATACACTCAATTAGTATTTGGTAGCATTGCCTTTAAATTGTTTAACTTGGGTCAGACATTTTGGGTAGCCTACCACAAGATTCCCACAATAAGTTGGGTGAATTTTGGCCCATTCCTCCTGACAGAGCTGGTGTAACTGAGTCAGGTTTGTAGGCCTCCTTGCTCACACACGCTTTTTCAGTTCTTCCCACAAATATTCTATAGGATTGAGGTCAGAGCTTTGTGATGGCCACTCCAATACCTTGACTTTGTTGTTCTTAAGCCATTTTACCACAACTTTGGAAGTATGCTTGGATTCATTGTCCATTTGGAAGAACCATTTGCGATCAAGCTTTAACTTCCTGACTGATGTCTTGAGATGTTGCTTCAATATATCCACATAATTGTCCTTCCTCATGATGCCATCTATTTTGTGAAGTGCACCAGTCCCTCCTGCAGCAAAGCACCCCCACAACATGCTTCACGGTTGGGAGGACGTTCTTCGGCTTGCAAGCCTCCCCCTTTTTCCCCCATACATAACGATGGTCATTATGGCCAAACAGTTCGATTTTTGTTTCATCAGACCAGAGGACATTTCTCCAAAAAGTATGATCTTTGTCCCCATGTGCAGTTGCAAACCGTAGTCTGGCTTTTTTATGGCGGTTTCGGAGCAGTGGCTTCTTCCTTGCTGATCGGCCTTTCAAGTTATGTCGAAATTGTGCTCGTTTTACTGTGGATAGATACTTTTGTACCTGTTTCCTCCAGCAACTTCACAAAGTCCTTTGCTGTTGCTCTGGGATTGATTTGTACTTTTTGCACCAAAGTACTTTCATCTCTAGGAGACAGAACGCGTCTCCTTCCTGAGCGGTATGACGGCTGCGTGGTCCAATGGTGTTCATACTTGCGTACAATTGTTTGTACAGATGAACGTGGTACCTTCAGGCATTTGGAAATTGCTCCCAAGGATGAAACAGACTTTTGGAGGTCTACAATTTTCTTTCTGAGGTCTTGGCTGATTGCTTTTGCTTTTCCCATGATGTCAAACAAAGAGGCACTGAGTTTGAAGGGAGGCCTCGAAATACATCCACAGGTACACCTCCAATTGACTCAAATGATGTCAATTAGCCTATCAGAAGCTTCTAAAGCCATGACGTTTTCTGTAATTTTCCAATCTATTTAAAGGCAACTTATTCACTGTCAATTTAGTGTATGTAAACTTCTGATCCACTGGGATTGTGATACAGTGAATTATAAGTGAAATAATATGTTTGTCAACAATTTTTGGAAACTTACTTGTGTCATGCACACAGTAGATGTCCTAACCGACTTACCAAAACTATAGTTTGTTAACAAGAAATTTGTGGAGTGGTTGAAACACAAGTTTTTATGACTCCAACCTAAGTGTATGTTAACTTCCGACTTCAACTGTATCTGCATTCCCAGTCATGTGAAATTCATAGATTAGGGCCTAATGAATTGATTTTTATTGACTGATTTCCTCATATGAACTGTAACTTAGTCAAATATTTTAAATTGTTCCATGTTGCGTTTATATTTTTGTTCAGTATATTTTCGTGGAATGAACCAGCCTCTACCAACTCCCATTGTTTTGCTGTTATTCTAATTCTGGCTATGGGGCTTAGTCAATAAAGTAATCTAAGCCATATTGTTGGTCATTCTCTCTCAGGATCAAAATATGACAAACATTTTGTTGATCAAATTAAGTATATTTAAAATGTTGTATGGTGTCCTGAAAATAGATTTATATGTTGCTTTGATTCTTGCTATATCCAGTAGTTTCTTCTTGGTAATCCTTGTATGTAAAATATGTTGGTAGTCTGAGGGTTCTTTAAAAAAAGTACACATTTTCTAACACAAAATGTTATTCAGAAAAATGATGACGATACTATTGGATCACATACATTCTTATGTAATCGTTCTGAAGTTCTACATTTATATTACATTTCAGTCATTTAGAAGACACATTTGGAGCATATGGTAACAAGGCTCATGGTTATATAATCTTATGATGATCATGGAAGAGGATAATATTGTCCCCTCTTTGATTTGTTCAAATCAGTGAAACGATCTCAAATGAAGGTGCAGATGGGGACATTTCTTTCATGAAGAAATACTTTATTGCCACCTATTTCCTGTTAACGTTTCCTTATATTCCTCAAGTTTCCCAGCTCTCCTGCTCTTTGTTAGGAAGAACGAGTTTCATATTCAATGTCTGACACCACATAGGCTACATCATGTGGTGGTAGTTCTGCATGATAAACTACAATAATAGTTGTGTACAGGTCCGGTAGTATCATTTTTACATGTCATGTTGAAAATATTGTCCTCAAAGGAGAGAAGTGAAGATTGGGTCAGGCAACAAATAGAACTTTAATAGTAATGTATAACATTATTTGGAATTAAACTCAAAGTGCGTTTGGAAAAAGGTTGTTAGATTGTTTTTATATTTTTATTGGGGTCAAACATTGTGGAGCCAAATGATGAGATTTCAATGTTGTCTTGTCGTGTTGAAATTTGTGGGAGTGTAACAAAGTTATAAGAGTGACAGGGGGTTTAAACCAATGAAATGTTTGATATATCTGCTCAGTTTTTCTCCACGAATGAGAACTCGAGAACAATATGGTTTGAGCTCTTTGACGTCATCTCACATAGGCGATCCTTTGGTTTGGTTGAATTTGAGGTTTCCTCTTCAAATTGAGAACGAGGAAGTACTGTGGAAATCTCAAGAAAGTCCATTGGCTGTGTGTGTGTCACTTGAAGACGGATTATTTTCCTAACCGGGAACATGGCAGAGTGAGTATTGCACTTCAATGCATTATCGTCTCTGAGAACTGAATTAATATTCTTTCAAACAGCTGGCGATGGATAAACCATATATTTTTGCTAGCTCACTCCACTTTTTATTTCATTCACTTTAGCTAGTAAGCTAGTTAGCTAACGTTAGCTATCCAATACCACCCTGCAGTGTAATATGGCTAGCTAACGTTGCATGCCTGGCATTAAAAGGGCAGTCTGGCTTAATCTACTAACTAGCCTAGTTAGCCACCTAGCCACAGAAACCTCTCTGGTTTTACTCTTTGATTTAACGTTAGCAAACGTTGTTAGCTAAGTGATTTGACGATGCACGCGACACATCGACATAGGTCTAGTAAAATAACATTAAAATGTATCCTCAACCTTGAATAGTAAATGACATGGTAATCTTGTATAGTTAAGTGAATCACGCTATTTAATGAACTCTTTCCTACATGATAATTTCAATCAACTTTATATAGACATGGCTTTAAAATATGCTACCTAACGTTGTAGAATTGATTCAGAGTAGGCACTAACATTACAATATTGGACAGGCTCGTGTTTCTTGCTTCAGAGGCACCCTCTCGTTTGTTCAGTCTCTATCCAGATGCCCTAACTAACAGATACCAGGACTCTTGGCTAATATGATTTTCTTTCCACAGAGCAGATATTGCGTTGATTGGTTTGGCTGTCATGGGCCAAAACATCATCCTGAATATGAATGATCATGGCTTTGTGGTAAGTCTCATATTGCAGTTTATACAGTTACATACCCCCTAAATAGTCTGCAACATAAGTGGTAGGCCTAAACTTTTTTACAGTACATTACCTTTCCCTTGCCTAAACTGTCTTACATCTATCGTAGGGTTTCAAAATTCTGGTAACTTTCCCAAACTTCCCAGATTTCTCCAGGATTTCTGAAAAACCTGGGAATTTTATTAACGTTACCAGAATTTTGCAATCCTAATCTAACCTATTCTTTCCATAGGTCTGTGCATACAACCGCACTGTCTCCAAAGTGCACGATTTTCTGGCCAATGAGGCTAAAGGCACCAAGATAATAGGAGCTGAGTCCTTGGAGGACATGGTGGCCAAGCTGAAGAAGCCAAGGAGGATTGTGATGCTGGTCAAAGCCGGCCAGGCGGTGGACGACTTCATCGACAAGCTGGTCAGTGGCACAAACAGAAAAACAGGATAGAAATGATGGGTCATGCTGTGGCTGTCAAATGTATCAAGGCTTTTTCAGTTCACCAAATCAGGTAATGGCTGGCTTGGATGCATTTGGGGTATTGAAATGCCACAAAGAAAAAATGTAGAACTAGTGAAATTTAGCCCCACGGTTTAAAATCTCCGGTAGCTTTCCCAAAACGTTCCCAAAATTAGGAGGGGGAAAAAGCAGGAAATCCGTAATCCTTCAAACAAGATTTCTGGAAGATTTTGGAAATTTACAAATTTGCAACCATACAGTCCCTAATGTGGCTCATTTGGTTGTGCATGGCACTTGCATTAAAGTAGATTGCCCCCTTCTACCAGTCCATTTTCCTTCACAGGTCCCTCTTCTTGAGGCTGGGGACATTATCATTGATGGCGGCAATTCAGAATACAGAGACACAACAGTAAGTTTATCAGAAACACCCATTTCAAAGCTATGGTAGTGTCATTGTCAAGAGTGTGGTCTCATGGTAGTGTCGACTGTGTGTGTCTAGCGGCGCTGTAAGAGTCTGAAGGAGAAGAACCTGTTGTTTGTCGGCAGTGGAGTCAGTGGAGGAGAAGAGGGGGCTCGCTATGGACCCTCACTGATGCCAGGGGGACACAAAGAGGCCTGGTGAGTTTTTGGGACTCTACCCTTCCCTCTGCTATAGAGGGGTTGGGATTGATGATTGATTATGACTGTGTCCCAAATAGCACCAGAGTACAGACTATAATGAGGAGGAGTAGTGATCATCTGTGAGAAAATTGTCTTAATCATACTGTATTTTTAAGCTTTCCCATATTGTTCCGTGTGTCCACAATCAATTATTTAATTATTATGAACTGTTAAAATGTGATAGTTTTTTACTCCTACAGGCCACATATTAAAGAGATTTTCCAAAGCATCGCTGCCAAGGTGGGGACAGGAGAGCCGTGCTGTGACTGGGTGAGCGGAATTTATTTTTCATGTCCACCGGATTTGGCACAAAATTGCACAACTTTCCCTCTTCCCTGGCTCTACATGTCATTTGAAATGTGCTGTTTTGACAGGTTGGTGATGAGGGTGCAGGCCACTTTGTGAAGATGGTCCATAATGGTATTGAGTATGGGGACATGCAACTGATCTGCGAGGCGTACCACCTCATGAAGGATGTCCTGGGTATGGACCACGACGTGATGGCACAGGTGAGCCATTCAAAATGAATCAAAGTTGATTTAAATTATGAACCATTCCAGACACCCCTGATGACTTTCTGCTTTTGACTCCTCCGCCAGTCTGAATGAATTAGGACCGTAACTTTAATAGCATGAAATGGTCTCCATAGTAGCTAACTATAACAGCTGTTGATACTGTATGATGTCATGACGTATCTTAGTTGATTATTCTATTTGTCAGGTTCACTTCTGCTCTTGGGTCTCCCTTAGGCTTTTGAAGACTGGAACAAAACTGAGTTGGACTCCTTCCTTATCGAGATCACAGCTGGCATCCTCAAGTTCAGAGACACCGACGGCACTCACCTGCTGCCTAAGATCCGGGACGCCGCCGGGCAGAAAGGCACAGGGAAGTGGACGGCTATTTCGGCTCTCGAGTACGGCACACCAGTCACCCTGATCGGTAAGAGAGAAACGGACAATAGTCATGAAGTCTCCATTTGGAAATTAATCGTCCGCAGTGACGTTTCTCTCTGAGGCTAAAAGTTTAGATTGCCACCAATTTTGACTGACATTTTGAGTCAAATCAAACTTGTTTTGTGTGTATGCTCTCCTTTGGTGTAGTCCACACCTTGTCGGCAAAGTGGTTATTTTCTTTTTTGGACACGGTTTAATTTCAGTTGTACCACTCTTTATTAACTTCTTGGCGCACCCATCCCGTTAGCGGGATCATTTTCGTCAACATCCACAAAGCGCCAAATTCAAATTAAATTACTAAAAATATTTAATTTTCATGAAATCACAAGTGCAATATAGCAAAACGCAGCTTAGCTTGTTGTTAATCCACCTGGCGTGTCAGATTTCAAAAAAGCTTTACAGCTGAAGCAAACCAAGCGTTTATGTAAGGACATCTCTCTCAGCAGACAAAACATTACAAACAGCTAGCAGCAAAGTAGATTGGTCATGAAAGTCAGAAAAGCAAGAAAATGAATTGCTAGCTTTGATCTTCGGATGTTTGCACTCACTAGACTCCATAAAGATTATTTTAAAATCCAAACACCTCCATTTGGTTGGCACGTTATGTTCAGAAATCCACAGGCTCTCACGGTCACGACGGGGCAGACGAAAATTCCAAATAGTATCTGTAGTTCGTAGAAACATATTGAACGTTTTTTATAATCAATCCTCAGGTTGTATTTACAATAAATAATCGATAATATTTCAACCGGACCTTAGCTTTTTCAATAGGCGAGAGAGAGAAAATGGAACGGAAAATGAAACAAGCATTTGTTATTCAATAAGTTCAGATAGTACCTCCCGTTTCACTCTGTTTCAGAACATTGGCTTCCATTTTGTGCATACTGAATAATTTTTATTTATTTAACCTATATTTAACCAGGCAAGTCAGTTAAGAAGAAAATTCTTATATACAATGACGGCCTACCCCGGCCAAACCTGGACGACGCTGGCCCAATTGTGCTCCGGCCTATGGGACTCCCAATCACAGCTGGATGCGATACTGCCTGGATTCTAACCAGGGACTGTAGTGATGCCCCTTGCAGTGATACCCAGCCCACAAACTACTTAGTACTCTTGTAGTGGTTTGTTTAAGAGCTGCTAATGTTTAACCACATTAACTGACCCCCACAGTAGTGGCCCAGTCTTTGTTCAGCTGAATGTGATCAATGAAGTGTCTGCAGTCTCCCTAAGAAGATTGGAGGCTTTTCTAATCACACCACCTCATTTCAAGTGACATAAGGGGGATTTTCAGTCTGCTGCCACTGCGATGGGCAGCGTCTCCTAAAGGTAGCATCAGGTGGCGTGATTATTCCAGGACAAAGCTGCCTCCAGTTAAAGATTAAAGTAGTGGAGAGAGACATCTCCTAAGTGATATTATCAAACTGGTTTACACTTGCGTTGACAACCATGTCATAGGCCTGTTATTCAGTCTTACTCACAATTTGAAAATGGAACCACAAGATAGAATGGGCTACTTTTTTCTGCAACAGAAAAGGAAGACTTTATATTTTTTTGTTGTGTGTTATTGGTATTTAATGTTGTCCCTGTATCATCAGTACTGGGAGGTCCTGTGTGAATGATAGCGGAGAGAACAAAAGGGCTCATTGTGAAAGCAGAGAACTGGTGTGGGTGGCCATGGGCCAGGGAGAGAGTGGACACACCATACAGGCAGGCTTGGGGGGGTGGATTTCAGCTCTCAAAAGGGTTGCGTTCAATGCGGAGTCGGGCGCTTCGTTTAGCCTTACTCATTGTGACATCTTTTTTCTCTTCTCTTCCCCCGCTCGCTATTGCATCACTGTGGCAATATTTAGCAAGTCATGCTTACCCAACGTATTTTTTTCATCATGTGGTGGGAAGTTGTTCCTTTTTTTGAATGTGGCAAGCCCTGCTTTTACAATAGAATGATGGTTACTAACGCTGAGTCATAGGGTACCTTTGTGTTGTGGGCGGCATTGTGTTAACTTTGTCGGCTAGGAACTGTGCCAGCTGTAGGCTTGTCATTATGTTTGGGATTAGTATTAAACTTGATGATGATTAAGGTATAAACGGGATGCCTATTCGATCAAAGATATAGAAGGGCAGAATTTTGGTGGTAAATATTGGAGTTGTCTGTCAGTGTCTAGCTTACAGCGTGTACAATACAATCCCTTAATGTCTAATTCATGAAGGAAAGAGAAACCCGCACTCACCTTTTCCTTCAAATATATGCCTTTTGAACCCGCTACCCGAATTCCTTTTGTCACTACAAACATTTGAGCTGAGAATGCCAATTTCAGTTAGGCTATCAATTATCTTTGACAGATCACAGCTGATCTGTCAAAGAACAAAGAAAATATCAGGATTTGGGAGATTTTCATGAAATGTAATCATAGGGTCTTTTACATTTCATGAAAATCCCCCAAATCTTGTTGTTTTCTTTGTTCTAATTTTGTGAGGAATCACCATACGAGGACTCATAGGGTGATTGCATTTAATAGAAATGAAAAGGGAGAACATGTTTTGAGGTAGACCATGACCACCTACTTGATCTTGTCCAATTTCCTATTGAAAGCATTTTCCCCATTTTGTGCCCAATGACCGCGACCCGGTTTATGACCAAATGTGTTGCTCTGTAAAGAAGCTGATCGCTCTCTGCCTCTCGCTCGCTCTCTGCCTCTCGCTCGCTCTCTGCCTCTCGCTCGCTCTCTGCCTCTCGCTCGCTCTCTGCCTCTCGCTCGCTCGCCTCTCGCTCTCTGCCTCTCGCTCGCTCTCTGCCTCTCGCTCGCTCTCTGCCTCTCGCGCTCGCCTCTCGCTCGCCTCTGCCTCTCGCTCGCTCTCTGCCTCTCGCCGCTCTGCCTCTCTGCCTCTCGCCGCTCTGCCTCGCTCTCTGCCTCTCGCTCTCTGCCTCTTCGCCTCTCGCTCGCTGCCTCGCTCGCTCTCTGCCTCTCGCTCGCTCTCTGCCTCTCGCTCGCTCTCTGCCTCTCGCTCGCTCTCTGCCTCTCGCTCGCTCTCATGCCTCTCGTGCTCTGCCTCATCGCTCTCTCTCTCTCTCATCCTCCCTCTCACAGGCGAGGCTGTCTTTGCCAGATGTCTGTCGGCCCTGAAGGACGAGAGAGTGGAGGCCAGCAGGAGCCTGGCCGGGCCCCAGGGAACCAAGTTCAACGGGGACAAGGCCTCGTTCCTTGAGGACATCAGAAAGGTAGCCAGGCTACAGATGTCTGGGTTTCTGGGGCAATGCTGTAAAAACAAGAGTTCACTATTAAAGAGCTTGTTGCATTTTCTCACCAATAGCTGAGGAAAATCACATGTTTTATTTGTAATCAGCCAAACAGAGTATTTTAAACATGTTGACTCATGCTCCCGAGTGGTGCAGTGGTCTAAGAGCTCAGTGCAAGAGGCATCACTACAGTTCCTGGTTTGAATCCAGGCTGTATTCCATCCGGCCGTGATTAGGAATCCCATAGGGCGGCGCACTATTGGCCCAGCGTCGTCCGTGTTTGGCCAGGGTAGTCAAAACAAAAAATGCTATAGCTAATTGGTGGACTCAGTTGGCTGCCTCAGTTATAGACTGTTCCCAAATAATTTATTTCGTATTTTTTTCTGAAAACTTGTGTACCTTTCCAAATCATTTCCAATCAGTTTAATTTACCACAGGCGGAGTCCAATCAAGTTGTAGAAACATCTCAAGGATGATCAATGGGGACGTCCCGGGTGGTTAAGTGCGCTGTACTGCAGCGCCAGCTGTGCCACCAGAGACCCTGGGTTCGCGCCCAGGCTATGTCGTAACCGGACGCGACCGGGAGGCCTGTGGGGCGACGCACAATTGGCCTAGCGTTGTCCGGGTTAGGGAGGGCTTGGCCGGTAGGGATGTCTTTGTCTCATCGCGCACCAGCGACTCCTGTGGCGGTCCGGGCGCAGTGCACGCCAACCAAGGTTGCCAGGTGCACAGTGTTTCCTCCGACACATTGGTGCGGCTGGCTTCCGGGTTGGATGCGCGCTGTGCTAAGAAGCTGGGTTGTGTATCGGCGGACACATGACTTTCAACCTTCGTCTCTCCCAAGCCCGTACGGGAGTTGTAGCGATGAGACAAGATAGTAGCTACTAAACAATTCGATACCACGAAATTGGGGAGAAAAAGGGGTAAAATAAAAAAGGATGATCAATAGGATGCACCTGAGCTCAATTTCAAGTCTCATAGGGAAGGGTCTGATGTCACACACACATCTGAGTCCGTGTGGTTCCTCATTCTGAAATTAATCTGTGGCACAGCCTCTTCCAGGTCCTAATAGGCCTATGGTTATTATGTGTTAAGAGGATTTCCTTGTTACAAAAGCCAATTCAGAAGTCTAGTTTCACCAGGCATTTCAACAGCGCCAGGGAGACATGCAAATCCCTACTTTAATCTTGAAATATGTGACTTTATTCTCAATTTTGACTTTATTCTCTAAATATTGCCACTTATTCTTGAAATATTGCCACTTTAAGTGCTATTGTGCAAAAAATATATATTATAAATATATATACATAAATACGATCCAAGTTCCACCACTCGTCAAGTAAATGTTATTTTTTTTAACTCTTCCGTAAATTAATCATGGATATGGGAACAGAATTTCTCTGCTAATTATCAGTTACTTCAAGCAAATGGTTTTGTCTTGTGTCCTGTTCAGGCCCTCTATGCCTCCAAGATCATCTCGTATGCCCAGGGCTTCATGCTGCTCAGACAGGCGGCCAAAGAGTTTGGCTGGTCCCTAAACTATGGCGCCATTGCCCTGATGTGGAGGGGAGGCTGCATCATCCGAAGGTAAGACCTAACATACCATCATCATTAAAAGGCTGTCAGAGCTCCATTTACGAACGTGTGGCCACAGTGTGAAGCCATTTGTTTTATTCTTGCTGCCACAGAGTGTTGTAAGGCAGGGTTGACAAAGCCACAAGGAATGTGAGATAAGATTTCCTGGAAAATCGGAGTGGGACAAGAATGAGGAAATGTCTCTCCTAATCAGGGTTGCAGTCAGTAAAAAAATAAACTTTTGAAATAACTAGCGTCTCATTTTCAGTGTATTGAGAAGTCATTGGATAATGGATGCCCTTTTGTAAATTATTGAATTGGAATGTCAGTTTACATACTGAATTGACTCAATTTGATATCACCCTAACTCTGGTGTAAAGTCATATTTGTATTCTTGCTGCCACAGAGTATTGTAATGCAGCCAGCTGGTGAGTCAACCACAATGAAGAAGAGAAGGATTCCTGGAGAATCAGAGCCATACAAGAATGAGGAAATGTTGGTCTTAATGCGCAATGTGGGAAAGATGTTGCATAGACCTTGAGCAAACAGAAACCATTCATCATAAATTCTCTCAGCCCTGTGCCAAACTCCACCCGACATTACTTTTCAAAGTGCAATGTGTTTTAACTGAGAATATGGTCTTGGTCAGTAGGGCAGAGCCGTCTAAAGTAGATCGGTCCTTACACTCCTGTCTGAAATGGTTTTATCCTTTTTCAGGGATAATAAAACAGTGACCCTGGGTCATATACATTAGGACACACTGTAGCAAGATGTTTTGGCACCAGAAAATGAAATTAAACGGTCTTGTCCCTCCCTGTTTGTCTGTTTGTTTTGTTTGGTGAGTAATGATGCCAGTATCTCTCTCACCATCTCTTTTCTCCAGTGTTTTCCTGGGGAAGATCAAAGAGGCCTTTGACAGGGATGCTGAGTTGCAGAATCTGCTGTTGGATACCTTCTTCAGTAATGCTGTACAGGACTGCCAGGTACAGTGAAGGAGAGTAGGGTTAATCTGCTCTAAAATGCTGAGTCATTTGGGTCATTTTTAGAATTTTCCCCCCAAAAGGGTTAAGTTTAGGATTGGGGGAGGGGAAGCTGATCCTCAATCTGCACCTAGGGGAGTAGGAAGTGATGAAAGAAAGCCCACCCCTTTGTGGCTACGTTAGCAACACACACTCACGGCTGTTACCACCCCACGGCTATATTGTTACATACCATTTCCCAGCCCACAAAAGGAGAATATATTGGGGCTGTTAGTTATTGGTGGAAATGTGTTTTTGTAATATAGATGACATGTCATGGGCTTCTTATTCATACTGCATTTTAATCGCAGTGTTGTACATGGTATGGCCCAAGACAGTGCAACATTTACAAAGTTATACTGTATTTGGTCTCTGCGTTTAAATAAATAAACCCCTTGTAGCTATCTAATTATGTGATTATAAGTGTTCATGTCATATTGCTTTGCAATGATCTTGTCTAATAAACTTGAAATAACTGTATTCACCATGATGTTCCCAAATCCCAGAGGGTTAGAGATTATTCTGTGTGCTTTTGCTCATGCGTGTGCTTGTCTTTGTCATGGCTGTAGGACTCGTGGCGCCGGGCGGTCAGCATTGGAGTGCAGCAGGGGATCCCTATGCCTTGTTTCACCACCGCCTTGTCCTTCTACGACGGCTACAGACACGACATGCTCCCGGCTAACCTCCTCCAGGTAACAACACATTGGATGCCACGGTGGAAGTGTCTCCTCTTACCATGCTTAAGGAGCAACTCAGTGACACAACACACCACTCTCTTCAGGGCACAAAGCTCCCCCTACAAGAACATATGTCAAAGTGAAAGAGATTAAAACGGTCTTGTCACGTGTGGATGTGATGTGTGTTTGGATGCAGGGGGAGGCAGGTGGACTTTAAGACCCTAAGACGATGATGTAACTACCATATTTAAATGGATACTGCAGCATTTAGGCCCACCCATATGCCCAGCTAGCAAGGAAATGTTTTACAAAAACGTTATGTGCCAGCCGGGCTGTTCTGGCGCCCACTCTTCTGCGAGAGCATCTTGCGTCGCTTTATTGGCAAAAATATAGAAGGAATAAAACAACATTTTACTGAGGCAACTTTTATCTCTGTGTGTTTGTCACTTTAGGCCCAGAGGGACTACTTTGGAGCACACACGTATGAACTTCTGTCAAACCCTGGCAAGTACATCCACACCAACTGGACAGGCCACGGTGGCAACGTTTCCTCTTCCTCTTACAACGCTTAAGGAGCAACGCCGTCTCAGACAGACGCAGAGACGGAAGGCCAGAAGAGATGAGGGGCATTTTCTAGCTCAAGATTTATGTTAGATGTTACTTCTCTAAAACCAAGCATCAATATTTAAAGACCCCTTCCTTCAATCAGACATATTGTATCTTAAGATTCTTAAAAGGGGTTCAGATGTACTATTAGTTTTATTTATGATGAAGTGGGAAAAGTAATCATTGTATGTCAACACTTCCCCTATGAGGTTGGTAGTGCAGTGCTTAGTACTGTAGGGCCCATTGCCACAGACGCGACTTCCCTCTTTGTTGTGTAAGGGTTTCGCCCCCAAAATTTACACCACAAGCTGTCGGCTAGTTTCTCCAATCATGTTCGACCCAGAGTTCTCACAGTTGACACTGGATTAAGGTTAACCATGGCACTGTACTGTATTAGGCTAAATAAAGATTTAAATCCCTTTTTAATTAGCTTTTGTGGTCCTTACACTCCAGCCTCGAGCGGAAAACAGGATTCAGGTTTTGCTCTGTTTATAACTGCCCAGGGTTACATTGGGCAGAATGAGGCATCAACTGCGGCGATGGCCCATGGTACAGTAATAAACTTTAATAAAATGACCTTGTTAAATCAGTGAGAGCATCTCTTTCATGAAATCCATTGAAGCCTTTGCTTACCAAATTAGCACAATTCAAACCAATTGAACAATATTTTGTTTATTTGTAGCCTGTGTAATTTCAAGCAATTTCCAGTAGGTGGCCCTAAGACACTTGTTCCTGTGGTTCCTGGATATCAATCATGAAAACAGATTGACCATAGACTCATAGTCTGAAATGTGGCTTGGCAATTATTTAGTGGTTTAGTCAAAGTCCATCTTGTCAGTGCAGGTTTGTTCTTACTTTGAGGTGTTGAAGGGTTTTGGATTCTGAGGTTACTGAACTTTTTCAAATGATTGATAATGCATCATCTAATTTGTTTACAACTTTACAGTATGGAACACTTGAGCGGAAAAAGCTAAATCACATTTGTGGAGAGAGCGGAGTTGGTGTCTCACCTATTGGCGAAGGCAATATAGTTCACGTGTTGTTCAGATCTCAAATCACTCTGCTCAGATCTTCTCTTTGGCTTATAAGTGAGAAACGCTACAGCTCAAGCAGGCACACAGTTTGTTCTTCCTTTAATATCAGCTGTAGCACTCACCTGTTGAAATCCGTAGGGCAATTCAAAGCTCATTTGCCAGTGCACCAGATGCACCTGTAGCTTTGGTCTTTGACGCCTTTGTTTTAGGCCTTAAGTACCTCTCATTCAGCTTCTCTAGCCATCCACCGTCACTTATTTTGGGCAGTTAGGTTCTTCCAAGAATACCTTCATTGGCCCCCATTTTAGCAATTGGCTCCTGCTTAACACTGGCACTGGCCATATCTGCCATGTTTCTTTCAACTATCAAGATAAAGGGTTTTGGAAAAGTGCATAGGAAATGTAGCCTGGTCCACCAAAATGTAAGATCAGGATGGTCGAACGAGGCTTTAAGAAAGGAGTCCACTGTCGAGTATTGACATTCAGTATGGAAGATGTACTGCCATTGTCAATCCTTTTGATGGTTAAAGGAGCCTTTATCTCTGTAGGCTTGCTGTAACTACATTCTAGTGTGCCTGTTTAGTTGACTTGACTCTTAACTTCTTACATGACAAACAAAGCGACAGTGTTTTTGATATGTAGGCCTACAGATTACAGTTATCATAAAAAGACAACCTGGCTCTTCCATTATCAAAGTTAGGATCGTCATCACCACTCAACCCATTTAGCATTGCTTTGCTATTTGGATTCAGCATTCAAACTTTGTTAATGATGCTCTTCTCATTTTTTAAATAAATATTTGTCTGGGTTGATCCTTTGTTTATGCCCACGGCTTAATTAATCCATCTGAAAAAGGAACATCGACAATTAGGGACTTGCTGAGGAGGGAAGTGTTCTAAATGACTTAATGTTGGGTTGTATTAAAACGTATGAGGCTATTATAGCTCTTTGATGGCAGCACAGCTCGGTGATGGTGCCGAGTCATCCTTCAGACAGTGAGTCCCAGATGGCACCCTAGTGAGTACATTACGTTTGACCAGGGCCCAGATCAAAGTAGTGCACTGTAAGGAATAGGGTGCCGTTTGGGATGTAATCTGTTCAATAATGCATTATACAGTTGTGTTGAGGAAGACACGACAAGAACCCATATTCCCAAAAACTTGAATCAAATTGCAGCATACCACCTTCTTGTGGTTTTTATATTACACATATTGTTGGGGAATGTATAGGCCTGCAATTCCTTCCAATCTAAGAAAGAGGAATGGGTGAAAGCTATATAGGGTTTAGGCCAGGATTAATTCAGATCAGCGTTAACCCTTGTTAGCCACATACATAGCTTTTCATTGCTTTTGTTGAGGTGGTGTCAGAGGTGCGTTTAGAGCTGTCAAATCAGGCTGGTCTCAGACTAGACGTAACATAGTCAACGTAAATCCATGACATTCATGTTACATTTGGTATGGTTACATTAGAAAGAAGGTTCCTTAAGGCAAAACCAAAAGTAGGGTGGTTGGTCAGGTTTGGTGTATAATGCGTACATCTAACAACCCAAAGGTTGCGTGTTCAAATCTCATTACAGACAACTTGGATATTTTAGCTAATTAGCAACTTTGAAACTAATTTTTAGCTACTTTGCAACTACATATAATGCTAGCTAAACCTTCCCTTAACCCTTTAACCGAACTCCTAATCTTAACCCCTAACCTAGCTAACGTTAGCCACAACAAATTGTAATTCGTAACATATCATACGAAATGGATGATGGACATCCACAAATGAATATATACCAACATAACATATCATACTAATTTGAGTGTGATGGATTTGCATTTACAATGTTACGTATACCAGAGTCCAGGTTGGTCAAATTGGTGAGCAGCTGCTCCTGTCGTCATTGTCACGAAACCACAACCATCCTATCCCACCCACGTTAGAAGTTCAGAATGAAAAAGAGTAGGTGTTACGAATCCCTTTTGGCCCGACAGTCTAGGGGGGATGGTAATGAGACTCGTAACATAACTCATGCAAATTATTATTGTGACAAAGGAAAAGTGTGAACGAAATAAGCACGACAACTGAAATCTACCGTCAAACTCTAGGTTTATTTATAAACACACGGTAATGGGGGGAGCAGGAAAAAGGGGCTGAGCTGGACCCAAGGAAAGAAACAATAAGTATTCAAAAACACCCCTAAGCTAGACTAGCCTACTTTAACAACAGCTAACTAACTAACCAAAAATACAGTGGGTGGTCCGCCCAGTTCTAACTAGTGTATTTAACAAAGTTCACCTACGGGTAGTGTATGCCCATGGGCGACTTGTCTTGGTTTCCCCCTTTTCCACCAGCAATCAAACACAAACACCATAACCAAAAACAATACTCACAGGTGATGACAAAGTGCTATGAGGTGCTTAAACAAAAGAGAGGTTACGACACAAAGCGAGAGTGAAACACAGAGACCTACAGACATGGCATTTACAGAGAGATTGAGCTGAGCTGAGCTGGGCTCTAGAACAAACAAATGGGGTTTTTAAACCATGGGGAAGGAACTGTGATAGGTCAGGAAATATGAGGAGGTGTGTCTTCTGATTGTTGACTGATTGGGGAGTGATGATTTTCACCTGTGAGGGGAGAAGGAGAGAAAAGAAACACACACACAGGATACATACACACACAGGATAACTGTATCCGTAACACTCCCACCCTTAAAAGAGCAACCCTAGGGGTTGCGACTACAGTATTTCAATTAATACTCCCAACAAAGCAACAACCTTGCAAAACATGCAGAAATCATTTTCACACACGAGACAAAGCATCTGCCAACACATTATCAGAACCCTTTTGTGGCGGATCTCCAAATTATAATTTTGTACAATCAGCGCCCAACGCATAAGCGCTGGTTCTGGTTGTACATTCGGTGGAGAAAAACTAAGGGGTTATGGTCAGTATATACAATCACGGGTAGGGCACTGGAACCAATATATACTTCAAAGTATTGCAGAGCCAACAACAAAGCAAGAGCTTCTTGTTCTATTGTCGCATAGTTTGACATTTATTAAATTTACGTGAAAAATAACAAACGGGATGATCCACTCCACTCTTGTCTTGCTGCAGTAGAACAGCACCAGCACCTCTGGCACTAGCATCTACCTCAAGTTTGAACGGTTGTTCAAAATCAGGAGCAGCAAGTACAGGTGTACTACATAAGAGTGCTTTCGCTGATTCAAAAGCTCTCTTACAATCAGGGGACCACTCAAATGATCTAGCCGGACTAAGCAAATCGGTCAATGGAGCAACTACCGCAGAGAAATTTTTACAGAAGCTACGGTAGTAGCCAACCATCCCTAAAAAGCGGCGTAGCTCTCGTCTGGTGGTAGGTGCAGGGAATGCAGTTATAGCCAAGACCTTGGCATTAACAGGGCGCACCTGTCCATGCTTCTCAGAGGGATCACACAATCCATCCTCTTGATCAACCTCTTTGAACAGAACAGTGTTCGACAAATCTCTCTCATCACCCTCTTGTCGTGCCTGAGCATGAGTGACAGCACAAGCGGGGAACACATGTGGATAATTCTGTGCCAGCTCATTCGAGAGAGAGTGGTCACTTTTATCCAATACTTCCAATACGGGTACCACCTTTCCTCCGGCAATATCGTTACCCATTATGAAGGTCACACCTTTCACTGGCAACATAGGGCGTACCCCCACTCTGAATATTCCACTGATTAACTCAGAGTGTACTTTCACAAAGTGCAATGGCACTGGGACAAAACCCATTTCAATACCCTGCACTAACACACTGGAACCACAGTATGTATCGTCAGACAAGGGCAACACATCAGACAATATAAACGACTGCGCCGCACCAGCATCTCTAAGGATTTTAACCGGTCGTTGAGACGCTTCGTCATTCGTTAGGGACACAAACCCTCGAAAATGAATGGTTCATAACTGCGGTCGGGGACTGAGACTTTCAAACTACAGTTACCCTGAGGCACCTGTTTTGTTGCAGACCTCACAACCGTACGAATTAAAGCAACACCTGTTGGTGGCTTGGCACGAAGAGACATCCCTTGTTTGCGTTTAAGCAGGAAGCAATCATTAATCATATGTCCTACTTTATGACAATAGAAACATCGACGCTCATTCTTCTGGCGTGCTTGACATACTACTGCTGGACGACTAGGGCTAAAGGTAGGAAACTCAGTGGCTCTACTCTCAGTTTGAGCCGAAAACACACTCTTGTGCGTCAACACAAACTCGTCTGCCAACACAGACGCTTCTGCCAGGGAGGATACTTTCTGTTCGTTTAGGTAAACTACAATGCGTTCGGGTAAGCAATTTTTAAACTCTTCCAACAAGATTAACTCCCGGAGAGAGTTGAAATCAGTTACCTTACTAGCAGCATGCCATTTATCAAACAGATTTCCCTTGTCTCTAGCAAATTCCACATAAGTCTTACTAGAAGACTTTCTATGAGACCTAAATCTCTGTCGGTATGCCTCAGGCACAAGCTCATAGGCACGAAGAACAGTAGCTTTGACCACTTCATAATTCAAACTGTCCTCCAGAGGTAGCGCTGACAAAACCTCTTGGGCTTTACCAGTTAATTTACACTGAAGTAATAGGCACCAAACCTCTTCAGGCCATTTCAATGCTACGGCTATACGCTCAAATACACAAAAATAGGAGTCAACCTCTGACTCTCTGAACAAAGGTACTAAGGCAATCTGCCTACTAATGTCAAATGTGTTTGAGGACACAGCAGGTGAGGACGGCTCACAAACAGGCACAGTAGGACCGGAGGCTAGCCTCGCTGTCTCTGCCTCAAGTTCCATCTGGCGCATTTTGAACTCCAACTGCCTTTGTTCTCTGTCTGCCTCAATTTTACACATCTCTAAATGCCGTTGTTCTCGTTCTTTTTCTGCCTCTATTTTACACATCTCCAACTGGAGAGTCTCTCGCCTAATTTGGGCTCTCTCTTCCACCTCCAGTTGGAACTGTGCTAAACAGACATCCCTCCTGGCATCACCATTTGACAGTGGGGAGAGTGGATCAAAATGGGACAATGTGGCTGGTGTTTTAGCCTCTCCCTCATTATAAGACACCAATGGTCTTACAGGAGCAGCAACATCCACTACAGGGGTAGTAGGCTCAGGCAGCGGTAACACAAGCACCTGCTCTTCCAACAATACATTTAATACTATCCGTTTCACCTCCGCCTTAACTAAACTCTGCGGAATCGATACTGAATAATGGTCAGCCAAGGTCATTAAATCAACTCTACGACATTTGTCAAAAACCTCCCACGAAGGGTTATCCAAAAAAGATTTCAAATCAAAAGTAGTCATTTTTACACTACTTCACAAGTGCCAAAGGAAATAGCAAACACTAATGCTACTTCAGCTATGACGCTCAACACTGAACTATACCACTACAACAATCTACATGAGCGGCATGGGTGTCAGTTATGACATATCCCGGATGAGGCTCCACTTATGTTACGAATCCCTTTTGGCCCGACAGTCTAGGGGGGATGGTAATGAGACTCGTAACATAACTCATGCAAATTATTATTGTGACAAAGGAAAAGTGTGAACGAAATAAGCACGACAACTGAAATCTACCGTCAAACTCTAGGTTTATTTATAAACACACGGTAATGGGGGGAGCAGGAAAAAGGGGCTGAGCTGGACCCAAGGAAAGAAACAATAAGTATTCAAAAACACCCCTAAGCTAGACTAGCCTACTTTAACAACAGCTAACTAACTAACCAAAAATACAGTGGGTGGTCCGCCCAGTTCTAACTAGTGTATTTAACAAAGTTCACCTACGGGTAGTGTATGCCCATGGGCGACTTGTCTTGGTTTCCCCCTTTTCCACCAGCAATCAAACACAAACACCATAACCAAAAACAATACTCACAGGTGATGACAAAGTGCTATGAGGTGCTTAAACAAAAGAGAGGTTACGACACAAAGCGAGAGTGAAACACAGAGACCTACAGACATGGCATTTACAGAGAGATTGAGCTGAGCTGAGCTGGGCTCTAGAACAAACAAATGGGGTTTTTAAACCATGGGGAAGGAACTGTGATAGGTCAGGAAATATGAGGAGGTGTGTCTTCTGATTGATGATTGATTGTTGACTGATTGGGGAGTGATGATTTTCACCTGTGAGGGGAGAAGGAGAGAAAAGAAACACACACACAGGATACATACACACACAGGATAACTGTATCCGTAACAGTAGGCTATATATAAATAATGACACTCATTTAAAACCAATAAACGAAAAAAAAAAAATAGGGATTCATATCAGACTAATCAACATGCCAGTGTTCGAACTTGTAACCCGGCTGCATGGGATTTTTACCGATGCGTCTTGGTGCATCCAATGGCAATGTCCGTGATAGGTAACGCCAGGAGCCACTTGTGGATTTGACAGCTCTAACGCAGTTAATAGGGCTATGTGCAATCCATAGCGCTTAAGATCCCGCTACAGCGCAATTGAAATGTAAAGGGAATTTCCAATTGAGCAGACATACGTTACCAAAGAATGCCGTAAGCCTAGATTCAATCAGATCAGCATTAACCCGGAGTAAACGACAATTCTATAGCATATCATTGTTTTTCGTTAAGGTGATGTCGGAGGTGCAACTGGAGCTGTCATATCATTGAGCAGCTGTTCCACATTGCGGACGTTTAATGTTGCAGCGTGATACATTTTTTTCAAGCGAATATTCCTGTTCTTGCATTAGCGGAGACCACATTAACCGTAAACACTGTATATTTCGGCTCAATTGGAAATTACCTTTACAAAATGAAACATTGGTTTCTTAAAGAACCCTCTATAGACAAGCTATGACAGAAATTCATGCTTCGGTTTAGTCTCCCTTATTTTACCAGGTAAATTGACTGAGAACACATTCTCATTTACAGCAACGACCTGGGAAATAGTTACAGGGAAGAGGAGGATGAGTGAGCCAATTGTAAACTGGGGATGATTAGGTGAATGTGATGGTATGAGTGCCAGATTGGGAATTTAGCCAGGACACCGGAGTTAGCACCCCTACTCTTACCGGCCATGATTGAGAGTCCCATAGGACGGAACACAATTGCCCAACGTCGTCTGATGTTGGCCGTCATTGTATAAACGAAGTTGTTCTTACCTGACTTGCCTAGGTAAATAAAGAATGACAATAAGAGTCATTAATAAGTGCACCCTCCAACACCACTTCCAGCAGCACCTGGTCTCCCATCCAGGGACCAACCAGGACCAACCCTGTTTCAGAAGCAAGCCAGCAGTGAGATGCAGGGTGGTATGCTGCTGGCTTACCATCCTAATGTTTTAGCATTTGTGGCACAAATTCCATTCAAGGCACGGGGCCAATGATTTGGACATGGTGTACAAAAAATGCAAATATCTGTCCCATGGCTCAATGGGATTTGTGCCACAAATGCTAAAACGCTGGCATGTTGAAATGGTGCCAGGGGAAACTAAACCAAACCATGGATTGCTTTAGCATACAGATTGAATAGAGCCCTTAGTTTTGAGATCCTTTCCTAACTTTCATCACAGTTTTGTTATTTTGTCCTTACCATTTATTTGTACAATTATGGAACACATGGCAAATTGATACTTAATCACTACATAATTACTTAGAGGAGAAGATGCTACAAGTTGTGGGGGAGGGAGGCTTTTAAAGGAAATTACATCCACTTAATTGTGATGTCTAATTCAGAGAACATACTGTATGTTTTTTTTAATGTACTACAGCGTATTAACAGGAAATGGGCTCATTTTGGTAATTACTCATGTCTGCGTCAAACACCCCTGTTTGTGTGTGTGTGTTGGGGTCTATAAAAATGTGGCTTGTGCCAGGAGACCTGCAGAAGCTTCAAGAAAGTGATGATCATGAGGGTGCTGGTGAGTTTAGTACCCTTCGTCCTCATGGTGTGGTGTGGACAAGAGACAACGGCACTTCCCATAGAGGATAACCTAGGATTGCAGCACAACCGGGTGAGTTGATAATAATCACTCCTTATTAAACTCAATAGTGTGTTTAAAGGTTTGGTATGAAAATGTTAGTTTCTACATATGTCAATTTAGACTTTTGGGGACAGCTCATAGTTTTGTGGTACAGTTCTAAAGTTGAGCTATGACACCACACTTGATGTTGCATGTTTGTTGTGTTGTAATATCAAGCATGAGCCATGAATTGCAACCACAAATGCCGATATTCAGGTCAACTACAGATAGTTGTTACTGGACACACGCTTAAAGTCGGTTTGAGTCGCAGGGCAACGTGTCCTGGCTGGTAGTAGTTGACACGTGATTTAGGCCTCTATTCAATCTGTAACGCCGAAGCATTAGATTCCGCAATAGAAATATAAAGGTAATTTCAGATTGAGCCAACATATTCTGCATTTACGGTGAATACAGTCTCCGCTAAAGTGGAAACATTGCCGTTAAATTCCAATCACGCTGTAAAGCTAAAGTCCCGCGATGTGGATTGATTAGAGCCCTTAGAAACCGTTCTGACAGCAAACATGGCTGAGAGGAAGTCATCCATTGGATGCAACCTAACAAGGACTTAATCAAGTGTCAACTCCCTCCATCCAGGATCATGCTGTGCAAATCAGATTCACCTATATAATTTATTTAATAATACATGACAAAAATGTAATTTTCGTCCAGGAGTTGACTGTGGAGCAGAGGGACCTGTTGAAGACGTTGTCGGGGCTGAATGAGCTGACATCCAAGTATATGTATCCGGATCAACAGCTCCACAGAGAGCTGCAGGACAGATCTCTCAGAGCTCAAGTTCCTGCCAAAGTGAGATCCCCCTGTAAGAAGTTATTTTGGAAGACCTTCTCATCCTGCTAGCAAAGGCACTAGCAGACAGCTGCTGGCAGTCACAGTCCACACCCTGGCCTCTTAGCCACATTGCATGAGCAATACTCAATTACTATGAATAAACTGCAACTAAAGAAAAACTAATTCTGATTAATGACTGTGTGATGCAGTACCTCTGCCTATACTGCATCTCTCCTAGAATGTAGGGCAGGCAAGTGGCATTATCTTACTATTGCAGTGGTCTTTCTTTATTATTTTTCTTTTCAGGGAATGTTTAAGGTGTAGAATTACAAGTCCTTGCTATTAACTGTTTTGCATGGATTTAACATGGTTTATTGTTACTGTGTCAGCAAAAGACAACACTATGAAGCCTTCATACTGTCATTACTTAACATCAACTGAATTATAATGAGAAAAGGCTGCAGCCAAGATAATTGCTTACCTCACATTTTGGCTTCTTGCCTTGCCTAGACGGTGCCTTCGGAAAGTATTCAGACCCCTTGACTTGTTCCACATTTTGTTACGTTACAACTTTATTCTAAAATTGATTGAAATATTTTGGCAGTGATTCCAGCATCAAGTCTTCTTGGGTATGACGCTACAAGCTTGCCACACCTGTATTTTTCTGCAATCTTCTCAAGCTCTGTCAGGTTGGATGGGGAGTGTTGCTGCACACCTATTTTCAGGTCTCTCCAGAGATGTTAGATTGGGTTCAAGTCCGGGCTCTGGCTTGTCCCGAATTCACTCCTGCATTGTCTTGGCTGTGTGCTTTGGGTTGTTGTCCTGCTGGAAGGTGAACGTTCACCCCAGTCAGATCCTGAGGAGCGCTGTGGAGTAGGTTTTCATCAAGGATCTCTGTACTTTGCTCTGTTCATCTTTGCCTCGATCCTGACTAGTCTCTCAGTCCCTGCTGCTGAAAAACATACTCACAGCATGATGCTGCCACCACCATACTTCACCATAGGAATGATGTCAGGTTTCCTCCAGACATGACGCTTGGCATTCAGGCCAAAGAGTTCCATCAGACCAGATAATCTTGTTTCTCATGGTTTGAGTCTTTAGGTGACTTTTGGCAAACTCCAAGTGGTCTATCATGCCTTTTACTGAGGAGTGGCTTCCGTCTGGCCACTCCGCCATAAAGGCCCGATTGGTGGAGAGCTGCAGAGATGGCTGTGCTTCTGGAAGTTTCTCCCATCTCCACAGAGGAACTCTAGAGCTCTGTCTGAGTGACCATCGTGTTCTTGGTCACCTCCTTGACCGAGGCCCTTCTCCCCTGATTGCTCAGTTTGGCCGGGCGGCCAGCTCTTGGAAGAGTCTTGGTGGTTCCAAACTTCTCCCATTTAAGCATGATGGAGGCCACTGTGTTCTTGGGGACCTTCAATGCTGCAGAAATTATTTGTACCCTTTCCCAGATCTGTGCCTCGACACAATCCTGTCTCGGAGCGCTACGGACAAGTCCTTCGACCTCATGGCTTGGTTTATGCTCTGACCTGCACTGTCAACTGTGGGCCTTTATATAGACAGGAGTGTGCCTTTCCAAATCATGTCCAATCAATTGAATTTACCACAGGTGGACTCCAATCAAGTTGTAGAATCTCAAGGATGATCAATGGAAACAGGATGCACCTGAGCTCAATTTCGAGTGTCATAGCAAAGGGTCTGACTACTTATGTAATTTTTTTATTTTATATATACATTTCTAAAATCCTGTTTTCACTTTGTCATAATGGTGTATTGTGTGTAGATTGCTGAGGTTTTATATTTAATCTATTTTAAAATGAGTCTGTAACGTAACAAAATGTGGAAAATGTCAAGGGGTTTGAATACTTTCAGAAGGCACTGTATATGGGTCATTTTAACTCATGAAACCACACTATCCTTAGTTTTACGCTAACAATATTTTGCTCATGGTGTGCCCCTTTCTGTCCCATAATTCTGTCCATTTACCATACCTGTTTGACTCAAAAGCACTCCAAGGCAAAAGAAACCGCTTCAAACAATGGGCAACATTCATGCATGTGATCTAACAGACCACGAGCAAAGAGGTCAAATTTGAATGTCTACTGAATTACACCATAGTATCTTGTTTATCATACAGGATGGCCCCTAGTTATTTTGTAGATGTCCACGCAGAAAAATATACATCTTAATTTCTTTAACCTCATACCTCCAGCACTCATATTTAGCCTGAAATCATCATCCCTGAGATCAGTTAGAAGATTGAATCCAACATGTCATGTCAGCATCATGACAATCAAGCCCAGCATACAACCCACTAGATCAGTCCACCAGCTCTGGCGAGTTTAATGGAACGTAATTCCCGTTGTTTGCACTTCTCCCTCTATGCATATTATGACCCTGAATTTAAGCATGCTAATATCATGCTATTCGTTTGGGGTGGAGATTAAAGACATTTAAATGTGGTGTGTGTCTACAGATACACTGTATTCTGACCTTGATTTAATTCCCTAATAATTCCATCACATTTACATGTGATGAAACAATGGATAAGGAACATATTTATATATATATGTATATATATATGAGAGAGAGAATGGTGTTTTATATATATGTGTGTATATATATATATATATATATATATATATATATATACATAAATAACACCATTTTCCATATATATATATATATATATATATATATATATATATATATACAGATCCTTATCCATTGTTTCATCACGTGTAAATGTGTGTATATATATATATATATGTATATATATATATATATATATATATATATAAATAACACATATATAATAAATAGCACTGTAATTTACAAATTTCTCAGAGCTATTGATAATGAGTAAGCCGTTTGGATAAGGGGATTCTAAATATAAATGACAATTGTTTTAGATTTTACCTTACGATTGCTGGAGACGTGAAACCAGTCTTAAGCCAGCAAACTGAAGCATATCAACATGTCACCTTTTCCACAGTGAAGTTTGTGAAATGCGTGCCTTATAACTTGCAAGGATTACATTTGGAGTCCCAAGATATAGGCTTCTGTAGCCATGAGCAAATGACAGTGCAGCACCAAACCTACGGAGTTGATTTAGGATTTCTAGAATATTTTATTATATATGCCCGGACATTTCACTCTATCGTGTTAATAAATATTAGCTACTATCGGTAGCCACCGTCAATTATACCCACATACACGTTAGCCACCTGGCGCAAGGTTCAAGATGACTGGATCGTTGTCATCACAGTTCCATGATTAGTGAGGTTTATCAGAGTAGATTCATAGGACTATTGTTCAACCCCTATTGTACACTTTTCTCACCTTCCAATATTGTATGAATTGAGCAATTTAATATGGCAACTTTCAGGATGAATCAAACCACAAGGCTCACTGAACCAGTTTTTTATTTTTTTTGATAAATACAGTTGAAGTCGGAAGTTTACATACATCTTGGCCAAATACATTTAAACTCAGTTTTTCACAATTCCTGACATTTAATCCTAGTACAAATGTTCTGTTTTGGCCAGTTAGGATCACCACTTCATTTTAAGAATATGACATGTCAGAATAATAGTAGAGAGAAGATTTATTTCAACTTTTATTTCTTTCATCACATTCCCAGCGGGTCAGAAGTTTACATACACTCAATTAGTATTTGGTAGCATTGCCTTTAAATTGTTTAACTTGGGTCAAACGTTTCGGGTAGCGTTCTACAAACTGTGTGAATTTTGGCCCACTCTTCCTGACAGAACTGGTGTAACTGAGTCAGGTTTGTAGGCCTCCTTGCTCACACATGCTTTTTCAGTTCTGCCCACACATTTTCCATAGGATTGAGGTCAGAGCTTTGTGATGGCCCTCCAATACTTGACTTTGTTGTCCGTAAGCCATTTTGCCACAACTTTGGAAGTATGCTTGGTGTCATTGTCCATTTGGAACACCCATTTGCAACCAAGCTTTGACTTCCTGACTGATGTCTTGAGATGTTGTTTCAATATATCCACATAATTTTCTTGCCTCATGATGCCATCTATTTTGTGAAGTGCACCAGTCCCTCCTGCAGCAAAGCACCCCCACAACATTATGCTGCCACCTCCGTCCTTCACGGTTGGCTTTTTTTTGCTGTTTTGGAGCAGTGTCTTCATCCTTGCTGAGTGACCTTTCAGGTTATATCGATTACAGGACTTGTTTTACTGTGGATAGATACTTTTGTACCTGTTTCCTCCAGCATCTTCACAAGGTCCTTTGCTGTTGTTCTGAGATTGATTTGCACTTTTCACACCAAAGTATGTTAATCTATAGGAGACAGAACGCGTCTCCTTCCTGAGCATTATGACGGCTGTGTGGTCACATGGTGTTTATACCTGTGTACTATTGTTTGTACAGATGAACATGGTACCTTCAGGTGTTTGGAAATTGCTCCCAAGGATGAACCAGACGTGTAGAGGTCTACAATTATCTTTCTGAGGTCTTGGATGATTGCTTTTGATTTTCCCATGATGTCAAGCACAGAGGCACTGAGTTTGAAGGTAGGCCTTGAAATACATCCACAGGTACACCTCCAATTGACTCAAATTATGTCAATTAGCCTATCAGAAGCTTCTAAAGCCATGCCATCATTTTCTGGAATTTTCCAAGCTGTTTAAAGGCACAGTCAACTTAGTGTATGTAAACTTCTGCCCCACTGGAATTGTGATAAAGTGAAATATAATTGAAATAATCTCTGTAAACAATTGTTGGAAAAATGACTTGCGTCATGCACAAAGTAGATGTCCTATCCGACTTGCCAAAACTATAGTTTGTTAACAAGAAATTTGTGGAGTGGTTGAAAAACGAGTTTTAATGACTCCAACCTAAGTGAATATAAACTTCCGACTTCAACTGTATGTGAGAATGCTATTCATTGACTACAGCTCAGCGTTCAACACCATAGTGCCCTTAAAGCTCATCACTAAGCTAAGGACCCTGGGACTAACACCTCCCTCGACAACTGGATCCTGGACTTCCTGACGGGCTTCCCCCAGGTGGTAAGGGTAGGTAACAACACATCTGCCACGCTGATCCTCAACACGGGGGCGTGCTCAGTCCCCTCCTGTACTCCCTGTTCACTCATGACTGCACGGCCAGGCATGACTCCAACACCTTCCGATGACACAGCAGTGGTAGGCCTGATCACCGACAACGATGAGACAGCCTAAAGGGAGGAGGTCGGAGACTTGACCATGTGGTGCAAGGACAACAACCTCTCCCTCAACGTGATCAAGACAAAGGAGATGATTGTGGACTACAGGAAAAAGAGGACCGAGCACACCCCCATTCTTATCAACGGGGCTGCAGTGGAGCAGATTGAGAACTTCAAGTTTCTTGGCATCCACATCATCAACAAGCTGACATGGTCCAAGCACACCAAGACAGTCGTGAAGAGGGCACGACAAAACCTATTCCCCCTCAGGAGACTGAAAAGATTTGATATGGGTCCTCAGATACTCAAAACGTTATACAGCTGCACCATCGAGAGCATCCTGACGGGTTGCATCACTGCCTGCTATGGCAACTGCTCAGCCACTGACCGCAAGGTACTACAGAGGGTAGTGCGTAGGGCCCAGTACATCACTGGGGCCAAGCTTCTTGCCATCCAGGACCTCTATAGCAGGTGGTCAGAGAAAGGCCCTAAAAATTGTCAGAGACTCCAGCCACCCTAGTCATAGGCTATTCTCTCTGCTACCGCATAGCAAGCGGTACCGGAGCGCCAAATCTATGTCCAAGTGGCTTCTAAACAACTTCTACCCCCAGTCATAACACTCCTGAACATCTAATCAAATGGCCACCCAGACTATTTGCATTGCCCCCCCCCCCCCTTTACGCTGCTGTTACTCTCTGTTATTATCTATGCAGTCACTTTAATAACTCTACCAACATGTACATCCCTCAATTACCTCGACTAACTGGTGCCCCCACACATTGACTCTGTACCGGTACCCCCTGTATATAGCCTCGCTATTGTTATTTTACTGCTGCTCTTTAATTATTTGTTACTTTTATTTATTTGTAGGTATTTTTCTTAACTGCATTGTTAGTTAAGGGCTTGTAAGCATTTCACTGTAAGGTCAAATACCTGTTGTATTCGGCGCATGTGACAAATAAAATTTGATTTGGTAAATAGCTCAGGATGAGGCTGGAGAAATGTAACCACTTTAAAATTCAAGGACTGACCATCCATGAGATCAAAATTAGTCTTAACCATGGGCTCTATTCAATCCATAATCCTTAGCACTAAAGATCCCATTTATAGCACTACTGACAGATAAAAGCATTGTTTCCGCAGTTGTGGAGACCGCATTCCCGGCTTGATTGGAAATTACCTTTTACATTTTGGCACAGATCTTCTGCAATATGGATTGAATCCAACCCTATGTTAAATAGGGGGTGCTTATTTTGTCCTGTTTCACACATGTACAAGTGTGTGGTATGAAATGGAAATGTGTTTTTTTGCATATCCCACTCCCCCGAGACGACCTCAGAGTGGGATCACGGATCAGCCATTGTTGATGGCGACCCTGGAGCAATTAG